>NC_091128.1:27499543-28099543 GCF_040183065.1 Periplaneta americana
GCGTACGTTCGGAAGCGAAATATGCTAACAATGGTCGGTTGCCTTATGTATGAAGCTCTGTCACATATACAAACTTGTCCCTTACTCTCACCCCCTTGTCCGCAACAAACACGGCAGAGTTTAAATTGCCTTGCCACACAAACTTCATGTGCTGTGTGCTACTGCTGCTATTTAAAAAGCAGGTATCCCGTGTTACACTATTAGGAGGTAGTTTCACAGCCTTGGTCATGATGTCATGAAGGTAGTTCCATGAGTTTCGTTCAGTAGCTTACTATATGAGGGCAGCTACAATCTGATTTTCTAACATGAGAATGAAAAGTAGCTTGTACTTTTTCTCTTCCCGACGAAAGCTATTTTGAACACTAGCAAGAGAATTAAATTCTGCAGGGAATTAAGCGCCAGGCTTGGAGCATTCAAAGTGAAGGCGGAGCTTCAACGCTATGTACAATTCACGGAAATATGATCTACCTCTGCATGATAAATATCACGTCCTCTATTGTCGTACAGGCTTAAGCTGGCTCCGTGGCTCCTTCTGTGGAGAGAACAGCAGATATTACAGAGGATTTTATCAGGGCACTTCAGTTTCCCCCTTTCAGACCATCAACACTCTTCACTTCCCCTCACTTCATCTATCATCTGCAACAGTTAAATAGAGATGAAGTGTTGTTGATAGTACGGGTTCCCGATTCTGACATAGGAAGTGCTCCGGGCTGTGTCTTATCAGGTACCCGTCTGGGAACGGGATATGCTTCTGACAGGACGGAGGTAGGATGGTTCATCTGTCAGCATCGAATTCACGAATGTCACGCAGACACCTATTGCACTTGGATAATCAATACATTTATTTAGGGCGCATAGTGTCTTGGAATGTAATGGAATTTCGAGAAGGCGTGCACTATAACCCAGCACTACGACCTTTAACGATCTATTGATCTAGTCCTCAAACTAGGCTCATAACCGAACTTACACCGACTGACTAATTATTTCCTTGAAATCTGCTGAAGCTATAGAGCTGACGTTTTTACAACACATGGGCACATATTTTTCGTTTATGATGTAACAGTAGTTGTTTTATTAATTCATTTCCTTACAAACATTTTCCATGCAAATATTTTCAAAATGTTCAATACACTATCTTCAATATTACGTATTTACGATATATTACATTTACGAAAACATTGTTTCAGTACCTGTAAGGCTACTGAATAAACATATATGAAAATTTTACTTTTCTGTAAAAAAGTTGAGAAAATATTAATTTTGAATAAAAAAAAGCAAACTTGTGAAAAATGAGCATTAAAATTATTAAAACTTACATTCTTATAATGCACTTATACTTCTCAGACAAATATAAAAAATAACATAGATACAGTTTTAATAAGTTCTCTTCCCATTATCCATTGAATCAGTGCTGACTATCCCTGTATATAGCTCGACCAAGTGGCATATATCTGGAAATATATTCGCATATGCCGACGATACAGCCGTAATTTTTAGTGGGTCGAATTGGAATGATGCCTACCTAAATGCTAATAGAGGTATAAATATAATTAAGAAATGGTTAGATGAAAATTTTCTCTCATTGAACATTTCAAAAACAACTGCAGTTCCTTTTACATTAACGGCTTCTTGTCTGAGAAAAATTAAACTCGATAAGGATACAAATTTAAAAATACACAATTGCAGTAACATAAACTTGATTGATTGCAATTGCTCTACCTTGACAGAATCCACGCAAGTAAAATACTTAGGTGTTATCATTGATCAACATTTAAGATGGAATAAACATGTAACATATTTATGTAATAGGTTACGGAAAACAATTCACAACTTTGTAACCCTTCGTGCATATATGCCTATCTATGTTCTCCGTGTTCTTTATCTAGCCTTGTTTCAATCAGTAATTCAATACGGAATAATAGGATGGGGTGGAATGACAAAGACTATCCTAACTCCATTAATATTACTACAAAAACGTATTATCAAAATTTGTCTGCATAAACTACTTGATTATCCGACACAATTTATTTATTCTGAATTCTAAGTACTAAAAATTGAGCAAATATATAATAAACATACAGTACTAAATTATTTTCACAAAAATCGAATGAATTTTATAACTGAAAAACATATACATAACACCGGAAGAAATGTCCCAACTCTTTTGGCAGAACCTAAATGCCACACTACAGCTGGATTAAGACACAGTAGGAATTATGGACCAAGACTATACAATTCAGTATTGAAAAATAATCCAGACCTAAGCAATTTACACATTCTTAAGTTTAAAAATAAAGTGAAAATATTTCTATGATATTTGATCAATTTTATTATTTATTTATTTGTTTATTTATTTATTTATTTACTTGTTTATTTTATTGTTACTAGCATTATATGGTACTAATTTTTATTGTATTTATCTGATGCATGTAACCTACAAGATAAAACATTGTAATAAATATAAATAGATCATTTTATTAATTAATAACAGTGTATATCTCCAATAAATGATATCTTAGCATCGCCACAGATACACTTGATTGTACTTGTCACTATCTCTTGTCACTAGAGAGTTTTTGAAAGTTATATTTTCCCCGCCATTCATAAAATATTTTGATATGATACCTCTTGCACAAAAGGGGATATCTATAACTGAAACTAGATTAATATATTTCAGTATTATTTATATTTATCGTAGACATTTTGTTTTTGCAGCATTAACTTCCCATGATTGTACGAGAAGATTCGAAGAGAACGGCAGTTACGTAGACTTTTTGGTTTCCCCCTACTACCATTAATGCACAACACAATGTCAATACGGCGGTTGCTGTCGTCTGCGATACAACGAACTTTTCTGTTGATTTTCGAGTTCGTCATTTTTTTCCGGTTATTATATGCTTATTTAAGTTGTGTTGACTCTAGCTAGTGGTTTTATATTTTATTTTATCCGTCTTAGTATTTATTTTATTATTGTAAATATTTTTGTTTTATCACTATTATTATTATTACTATTATTATTATTAATTAATTATTTTGTATTGGAATCTTTGTATCATTTGTCACGATTATTATTTTATTATTATTATTATTATTATTATTATTATTATTATTATTATTATTATTATTTCTATCTTCAGCATTATTATTTGATCCCTTTAAAATTTATGTAGACTACTGGACTGTACCCGAGCACGAGCATATATGCTCATTTCGGGTATCTATTTACATGTATTCATTTCAAACGTAAATTGTAAATAAATAAAATTTGAGTTTGAAAAAAAATATACTACCTCTTTCGTCTGTCTCTTCCCTTTCCGTTGTAAAGCGCTCAGACTCTTCTCAGCTCTAAAGTGCACGCTTGCGCCTATGGGCATAAGGTGTAAGGCATTGCATTACGTTTATATTGTAAACACATGATTGCTTTGATGTGGACGAGAAACGAACAATTTTTATTTATCTGCTTCCATACATATAATATACACCTGTAAAATAAGAGCATGTTTTAGTTTGAAATATAAGTAGGCTTACCATGCATTAACTTATCACAACTGTAGTATGAAATAAACGTCACATGCATGAATTAGTCATATAATAGAACTCAGGCCTAGTGTACAGAACATCCTGTCTATTGATTATTATTATTATTATTATTATTATTATTATTATTATTATTATTATTATTATTATTATTATTATTATTATTATTATTGACTTTTTAAAATGTTGTCTTACAACTTTTTTATATAAAGTCGTGTTGCACCGGTAACTTTAAGCTATATGGTGACATTACTTTATGTAGTACTTTCTTTTAGTTGGTTATTGAACGACGCTGTATCAACTACTAGATTATTTAACATCAATGGTGTTGATGATAGCGAGATGGTGTTTGGCGAGTCGAGGCCAAGGATACGCCACAGATTACCTGACATTCGCCTTACGGTTGGAGATAACAGAAGAAACTCAACCAGATTGAACCCGCGATCGACCGTAACTCCGGATCGGCAGGTCTTAATCGACTAAACTACGCCGGTAATTCTTTTTGTACTCTTCTAAGGTCAGTTTAACAGGTTTAAAATGTAATTCTCGAGGGAATCTGGGGACCCATTTTTTAAATTATGTTCCTATAGTTGTAGAAAGATTATACGAGTGTTCTGCTGTTAGATCACATTGTTTTTCACACGATGTAAGAGAGGCCCTTGGGTGGTAATATGCCATTATTCTCTGTCAACATCTGTATAATCGCTCTTTCACTTAAGCGGCATATTTCTATAATCTCAGATGATGGTATGGCAAGACTCCTATTATTCTTTTGTTAAAAAAATAAAATAAACTTTGTTTGCTGCTGGTAAATACCATAAATTGAGTCTTTAGTATTATTATACCATATTTTCTTTATGATTTAACAACAAAGCCAGCAATGCACGCAATCACATTTTCACAATATTCTGTCATTGAGAATGACTTAAGAATGAGACAACTATAATGAATGTCAAGGAGTCATATCGTCTCTGATTCTCAAAACACTGTGAATTATTATTAAAACGCGTTAGTTGTTTGGATAATACCGTTAGGTATATAGGCATTTTTAGCGGAAAACCCCCTCTTTGTAATATAACTTAAATAACTTATTTATGTATTTTCTAACGTATATAAAATAACATAAGTAAAAATATTCCATTTACTCGGTCATAGGAAATAGAAATAAACTAATAAGTCTATTTATGAGCAATATGAAGCATTTATATTTAAAGCAATGCTTAGTTACAATATTTAGATTTACTTATTGTACGTTAGAAAATACGTAAGTAAGTTTAGTTATGTTACAGTGAAGGGGGATATTCGCTAAGAAAACGCCTATATACTCAATTATATTTTCTAAACTCAAAGTGCTTTATAAAAACAATCATTCGTGCTCCCCAAACATGGCGTCGCGCGAACCTGTTCGAAAGGTTTCAAATTTGTACAGGACATCAGCGCCAATTGTGTGTGTAGATATATACAGTCCATGAGGAATTACTTGTCTAGTCCCTTTTAGAAAGAGAGAGAATACTCACCATCTCTCTCTACCCTCATTTATGATGGTCGACACTCCTTCAAACGACCACGAGTTACCAGTGGCGGCAATCTCTTCCTCTTCAAATTCTGACTCCACTCCGCCAGAAAGTTCGTCCGTGTCGTCCAAATTGATTACGAACGAATAATAAATTTCCATCTACAAGTCCATCCTTCGCCCAATAAAATTTTTCAACATTTTCTATGTGTTCACACGCCTTCCTCCAATTTTCTTTCGTCACCTTTGCAAGTGCGCTCATTTTTAACCTGTTACACACGTTTTTTAAGAGTTCTGTTCGGGCGTTTCTTTCCTGGAGTTCGCAGCACACTTCCGCTTCCGCTTTCTAGCGCTTCCTTTTGGTTTTTTTGATTGTTTTTTTTTTCTATTTTAATCCTATTAACACCACGAGATGATATATCTGTCATTGCAGCAGTACTTTCGATAAAACTCGGCACAGATATTGTTTGTTTTCCGCATTTCAGTGCCTCATATTCTCCAGTAAAGAATTTATGTGCATTAATAACCATGTTCATACCGTCCGACTTCAAGGCTTTCCCGCGTATTCCCATATTGCCTACCATTATTATTAAATACAAGAGCACAACACTCATTACAATATTTAAGGTAACAGTGAAACCATGTATCTCCGAAAACATTTTAATTTTTGAATTATATTATACTAAATTGGTACAACAAGATACAAACTCGTCCACACCTGTGGAGTAACGGTCAGCGCGTCTGGCTGCGAAACCAGGTGGCCCGGGTTCGAATCCCGGTCGGAGCAAGTTACCTGGTTGAGGTTTTTTCGAGGTTTTCCCTCAACCCAATACGAGCAAATGCTGGGTAACTTTCGGTGGTGGACCCCGGACTCATTTCACCGCCACTGTCACTTTCATTTCATTCAGACGCTAAATAACCTGAGATGTTGATACAGCATCGTAAAATAACCCAATAAAAAAAGATACAAACTCACTTCACTATTCACAAAATACTACTAACTAATGAACTAGAACAACCCCGAGACGCCACTGAGAGATGTACTAATTGGGTTTGCAAAAGTGTGAAGGGAGAAGGGAGGAGAAAGGGCATTCCAGGAATTGTACAAAAGGAAACCTCTTGCCCGTCACATCTGGTGGCAGTCGGTAGACAAGGACCTCAGACAAGGACAGTAGAAATCACGCCAACTTAATCCTCATGCACTGTAACTACAACGTCTTTGGAAATAATTGACAAACAAGGAACTTACGTACTGAACACATGGAACAGACTGTGTCAGGGACAGGAAATGTCCAGACAACTTAGCCATAGAACACGAAGCAGCCATAGGCTATCAGAAGAGGAAAAAAAATTATTTTTTATTCTAAGGAAAGAAGATGAACTAGATGAACTAGCGTTTAGGGAAAATAAGAAAGGAAAGTAAAAGGAATTAATGGAATCCCCATTGAATGAGTGAATTGCTTGGGAGAAGACAAGAACGAAATTTTATTATTATGCAACGGAATATATGAGAAATACGAATTGCCTGATGACTTCACAGAAATAGTGTTCCTGCCAATACCGAGGAAATATAATTCCAACTAATGTAACGAGTTCAAACCTACCAGTCTAATATCGAACTCGGGAAATATTCTCCTCCGAATAGTGATTCGAGTATATATTCTAAGATGGAAGAACAATTGGAAGGAGAGCTATTTATCTTCAGGAAGAGAAAAAGTGCGAGAGATGTAATTGGACTTCTGCGCACAATCGGCGAAAGATACTTAGAGAAAAATAAAGAAGTGTATGTAGTATTTGTGGGCCTAGAAAAGGCGTTTGACAGATCGGATTGTAACAAACTGATGGGGATGCTGAAGAAAATAGATGTGGATTGGAAAGAAAGGAGGGTGTTGAATAACCTCTATATGAAACGAGTCAAAGTCAGGAATAGGAGAAATGCCAGAAGAAAGTGTAATAGGGAGAGGACTACGTCAAGGATGCCTTTATCACCTACCCTGTTCAACCTCTACTGAGATTTAGAGGAGAACTGTTTTCAGGACATGGGAGAGATGATAGTAGGTGAAAGAAGAATAAAGTACATAATATTTGGTAATTATATGACTTTGCTTGCAGAAGAGGAGATGATACTAAAGGGATGTGATACTGCAGCAAACTGACAGCTGTGAGCAGTATGGGAACACGATAAATGCAAGCAAGACGAAGACCATGCTTACCGGAAGAAAAATGAAGAGTATGAACGTGCGACTTCTAAATGAGGCAGTAGAGCAAGTGGATAGCTTCAAATATTAAGGACATACTATAGGCAAAGTAATAACATAAGCTGTTACTAGAAAGTCAAAAGGACGATAGCAATGGTAAAGGAAGCTTTTAATAGGAAAAGGAGCATCTTATGTGTTCCTCTGGAAAAATAACTAATGAAGAGACTAGTGAAGTGCTTTGTGCGGAGTGTGGAATTGTATTGGACAGAAACATAGAAGTCAGGAAGAAGTGAAAACAAGCGTAGGCCTATAGAAGCTTTTATAATGTGGAGATGGAGAAGAATAGCGTATAAAATGGATAGAATTAGAAACTAAGCTGTGCTAGAAAATATGGATGACGAGAGAAAAATGCTGAAACTGATCAGAAAGAGAAAAAGGAATTGTCTGGGTCACAATCTAAGAAAAAACTCTCTACTGAAGGATATACTTGAAGGAATAGTGAACGGAGAAAAGTGTATGATAGGCAATATTAAGATACGTAGATCGTATGCGGAGACCAAGAGGAAGATTGGAGAATACTAGGTTCGTAGTCCAATACCTGACCTTAGGCAGAAAAGTATGGATGAATTAAAATTGTTTTCGTTTACGTTCACGTTCTATTACAGTATTTTATTACTCTTTGTTACATTACGTTACAGTACGTTACATTGTGAAGTGTTTTCATTAATTTTTAGAGTTTCACAATATTTTGTGTTTTCATTGCTTTCAATTACGAACATATCTGTATTTTCAAATCTCTATTTTTTCCCCTTTGTATTTGTGACGAAGCCTATTACTGTATGACTAACGGCCTAATAAATTGAATTGAATTACGTTATTATTCATTATATTACGTTACGTTGTATTGCGTTATAGTATATCAATTTATTCAGCAAGAAATGGTTTGAGTCCTGCATATTCTGCTATATGTGATAGAATTTCAGTGAAATTTTGTCTCAGTACTTACATTTCTCAGAGAATTTTTCTTTTCACCGTATCTCAATTTCTATGAAGTGGTAATTTCTGAACTCAATTTGAGATTAAAAGTGACAATGCATTTGTTGTTATTGTTATTGTTATTATTATTATTATTATTATTATTATTATTATTATTATTGTTATTATTATTGTTACTACAATCTCATTCTGAGATGGGTGTTATTTTGATACTTCGGTTTTGTATTCCACTGTGTTCCCAATATTGCTCTAACTGTATTAATGCCATAAGTGGTGACCGTACTTTGACCCAGGAGGTTAAAAACTTAGGGCCGTATTCATAGACATTTCGCAGCACGCGCTACGAGCGTATTAAACTAGCCCCGGCTATCCACTGGTTACTAGTACAGAATTCAAATCATATCCTATCGCTAACACTGGTTTATGAATACGAGAAACGCTGATAATCCACCGAAAGCCCGCGCTAAAAATGTCTATGAATACGGCCCTTAGGCATTACTGAAGTTTCTGAGTAGACGATGGATGTCCATCTAGCAAGCGTAGTATATGATGACGGCTAACGCGACTCTTGTTTTCGTCAAGTGGGTCAGAACAAGACAAGGCCCACTTTAACAATGACACTAATATTTACAATTTAAATTATTTACACTATATACACTACACTACACTATTTTTACTATACCTGGTAAGGTTTATCTTGTCTCAGTAGCAATAAAATCAAGTCCCTTCAAATGAAGATGGAGATTATAGGAAGGTTGTAATTTTTCAGGATTCCTTTCAAAATCTTGTTGTTGTACAGGCTGCCGGAATTCAGTTTCTTGAAAGACAAGGTCAGTGACGGACCTAAACAGTACGAAGAGAGATATTTTGTTATTTTATTTTGCGCTACAGAATGTATCAACTAGTCCCTTCCGCCACTGGATGGATGGACGGCACCGTTCCACTCCCCCATCACCATAAAAACACAGACGAAGTAAGACATATATCCTTTCTCTCTCTTTTCACAATGAGACAAGATACATCACACAGCCTTTAGTAACGCTATAATAAAGAATATAGATTTACACCGATCAAGCATTATTTACATTATTTAGCTTACGTACTGTACAGTGCTGTGTAATGAAATGCAAGGTATTTTATTTCATAATACTATAGTCTACATAGTTTGTGAATTGTGTACAATAGTGTAAATAAAGTTTGATTAAAGAAAGCCTTCATTCTTTAGGATATCGTAATAATGAAAATAGCGCATTTTAATATTCACAGTGTAAAGAGCTGTCTTCTCTCAAAAGCCGATCATTAGAAGGACTACTTTTCGTCTCTAGAATATGATATTTATTCAAATATTACTTTTGTACAATATATATTTTTAATATATGAATTTTACTTGATATTGTTAGTCATTCTTTTAATCCAGATCGTTCTCTCTTAGAAGTATACAAATAAATACATCTACATTTTACTCGTATTATTATTATTATTATTATTATTATTATTATTATTATTATTATTATTACTTTTCCATTGTTTATTCTATTGGCGTTGTTTATATATCCTCCTACGTGGAAACAGAAGGCCTTATGATCTTAACTCTTCCTGTACGAGAAAAAGTAATTTACTTATTTACTTTCTTTCTAACTTACTTACAAATGGCTTTTAAGGAACCCGTAGGTTCATTGCCGCCCTCACATAAGCCCAACATCGATCCTTATCCTGTGCAACATTAATCCACTTTCTATCATCATATCCCACTTACCTCAAAGCCATTTTAATATTATTCTCCCATCTACGTCTCGGCCTCCCCAAAGGTATTTTTCCCTCCGGTCTCCCAACTAACACTCTATATGCATTTTTGATCCGCCCATACGTGCTACATGACCTGCCCACCTCAAACGTCTGGATTTAATGTACCTAATTATGTCAGGTGAAGAATAGCCTACAATGCGTGCAGTTCTGCGTTATGTAACTTTCTCCATTTTCCTGCAACTTCATCCCTCTTAGCCCCAAATATTTTCTCAAGATCCTTATTCTCAAACACTCTTATGTCTTTTCGGGATTTACTTCCAAACCTATTGCTTTACATGCTTCAAGTAAAGTTTTCGTGTTTTTCCTAATCGTTTATGGATTTTCTTCTAACAAATTCACGTCATCCGCATAGACAAGAAGCTGATGGGACCTGTTCAATTCAAAACCCTCTCTGTTATCCTCAACTTTCCTAAAGGCATATTCTAGAGCGAAGTTAAAAAGTAAAGGTAATAGTACATCTCCTTGCCTTAGCCACAGTGAATTGGAAAAGCATGAGAAACTGGCCTATACGGACTCTGCTGTAAGTTTCACTGACACACATTTTAATTAATCGAACTAGTAGGCCTATCATGGGAATACTAATTGAATAAGAATATTATATAAAACTTCTCTCTTAACCGACTCATATGCCTTTTTTTAAATCTATGAATAACTGATGTACTGTACCCTTATGCTCCCATTTTTCTCCATTATCTGTCGAATACAAGAAATCTGATCAATGCTCGATCTATTACGCCTAAAACCACAATGATGATCCCCAGTAATTTCATGTACGTACGTAGTTAATCTTCTCAAAGAATATTGGACAAAATTTTGTACGACGACAACAAAAGTGATATTCCTCGAATGTTACCATAGTTAGTCTTGTCCCCCTTCTTAAACATAGATAAAATTACGGACTCCTTCCATTGTTCCGGTAAAATTTATTTCCTTTTCCCAAATAGCAAGTACAAGTTTACAAATTTCGCTAGATAATTTGCTTCCACTCTCTTGTATTAATTCTGCTGGACTGTGATAGATACCTGGAGACGTGTACTTTTTTCAGATTTTCTGTCGCAATTTCGACTTCAGTAAGTGGGGGTTTGGGTATAAGTGGCTCAGCAGTTTGTATATGAATTTCGCCCCAATCATTTTTATTTTGCCTATGTACATTTACTAGTTGCCCAAAATAGTTTTTCCATCTGTCCAGGATTGAATGAGAGTCTGCAAGCAAGTCACCATTCTCATAAATAACTTAATTAACAAAGAATTTAAATTGTTGGAAAAGACAACGTAATTTAAATCTTTATCGCTAGAATGCAATTTCAAGTCTCCGTGGTCTAGTTTTGAAGCATGAATAGAACGTCAACTGGAGCACGTCAACTACTAGTGTTGCCTTAAAGCACCTATGCCACGCGCGAAATATGAGTCACGCCAATATAGTCTAGGAACAACTAACCTTATCTCCGTGCGCCCTGGGACAGATTACGGTGCTTAGCTATAAGAGCTGTTTTGAAGGTAGTGTCATTGATTTTACTATTTGTAATATTAATTGTCATTTTCTTGCTGTAACTATTATTTTATGAATATGAGAAGAGACAAAGCGAAACGAGTTAGGAATAGACGTAAGTCAGCCAAAAAATGAGAGAAGGCGGTGCACTACTCGAATAAAGCTAGTATAAAGATTAATCATCGAGAGGTGTATGCAAGGTGGGCAGTAGGCTGACAGGGATAAATGAAGGACATCAGAGAAACAAATTGGCTTTGTACCGAGAAAATGTGGCGCTAGAATATTTCAATACATTAGGAACTAGGAAACATATTATTTCCATCGATATTATAGTTTGATTATGAGGTCTGCTCTTGTTCTTGATATTTCGACTCCTTCTACCCTTTTATTTCTATCAATAGCCCGTTATTGTCATATAATTTTATTTGACAAAGCCGGTATATATTTAACTAACTCAATATATGTATATGTGTATAATTATAATTCTTGTCTTACTTACTTACTTACTTACTTACTTACTTACAAATGGCTTTTAAGGAACCCGAAGGTTCATTGCCGCCCTCACATAAGCCCGCCATGGATCCCTATCCTGTGCAAGATTAATCCAGTCCCTATCATCATATCCCACCTCCCTCAAATCCATTTTAATATTATCCTCCCACCTACGTCTCGGCCTTCCCAAAGGTCTTTTTCCCTCCGGTCTCCTAACTAACACTCTATATGCATTCCTGGACTCGCCCATACGTGCTACATGCCCTGCCCATCGCAAACGTCTGGATTTTATGTTCCTAATTATGTCAGGTGAAGAATACAATGCGTGCAGTTTTGCGTTGTGTAACTTTCTCCATTCTCCTGTAACTTCATCCCTCTTAGCCCCAAATATTTTCCTAAGCACCTTATTCTCAAACACTCTTAACCTATGTTCCTCTCTCAGAGTGAGAGTCCAAGTTTCACAACCATACAGAACAACCGGTAATATAACTGTTTTATAAATTCTAACTTTCACATTTTTTGACAGCAAACTAGATGATAAAATCTTCTCAACCGAATAATAACACGCATTTCCCATAATTATTGTCTTAAGTACACTAAAATTTTATTATTTAAGAATTAAGAGTATATTGTTTGAAAAAGAAACGCGTTTTAAAATATCAGTTACTAAATGCACATATGCAGATATTATATGACCTGGATCCAAATACAAGTGGATGTACTAAAGCAATTTAAAAATGGTGAATCTCGGGACCTGGCGGGATCAATAAAAACTTCTTAAGTACGCCGGACCAATTGCTTTAAGAACCTTCACACATCAGCTCAATGACATCTTAGAATTGAAGTTACTCTAGTGAAATGAGAGAATCTTATTTAACATGTGTTTTTAAAAAAGGGGACAAGAATAACTGTGCAAATTATCGAGGAATTACAGTAATGCATAGAATTAACGAGTACAGCTTGTCCAAGTCAAGTTTGCTAGTGGGGACATCGGGATGGAATGTAGAAGCCAAACACAGTTGCCACATAGGTCACTTGACGCTCAGATTTCAACGTGTGCACATCGTTTAAAATACACTACGGAGCGCACGCATAAAGGCAGCAGTTACGCTGTCTCCCAGCCTCCCCCTTAATGCAACTTTTTCTTCTACGCCCACACTTGCCAATCAAAACGCCAAACCTCACTGTCAAGCAGAAGTAGAAGTACAGCCTATTTCAAAGCGTCTTAACTTTTTTCCGCTCTATGAACTTTGCTGTCATATGAGACTGTACTGGTCTCCTCTCGTTACCGCCTCCTTTCACTACAGAACTGCCTCCAACTTCCCCTCTCGGCTCGCAGACTTAACTTGGTCGAGCTGTACTGAGTCGTATTATTAAATCTAGAATTTCTGCGGAATGTCCATCAAGTGAAGAACAAAGTGGGTTCACGCCGGGTAATTCATGTACAAATACAATATTTTTGTATTAAGACAAGTATGTGAAAAGATTAATAGTAGAAATGAAGAGCTGCATGCATCTTTACGGACCTAGAGAAAGCATACGATAGTGGGCCTTGATCTCTCCTCTGGATAGCATTGGAACATGTGGGGATACCTGCAAAGAACATTGCGCTACTGAAGTTGCTTTATTAAACAAATGTATGTTGTATCAAACAAAGCCTTTTACTTTTGAAAAGAGTTTCATCGCAAACAAGGGATTAAAACAGGGATGTTCAACGTCACCAAAATGTTTTTAAAGCATATTTATATCTGGTTTTAACAAAGTGGATGAAGAGTTGCTCAGGGATGAGTATCCCAATTTAATAGACCTATCTTCTTTACACTTCACTGACGACGAGGTAATTTTGGCCGAAGATAGACAGGCTGGTGAGTTTCTAGTGAAAAGGCTTGTTACCGAATACACAGCATGGGGATTAACAGCCAATCGCAATAAATGTGAATACCTGGACGTGTGTGGGATACAGGATGAAAAAGATTGGACGTTGGAATTGGAGAGATTAAATGGAGTTCAAATTTCAAATACCTTTTTCATGGATAGACTAATGGATAGAGCCATGTACATGCACAACGGAGAATAGAACAAGGAAGAGTTTGTACACGGATATTACATCCTGTTTTGTTGAGTCCAAGTATATATTTTGATATAAAGAAAATTCTGTATCACTTTTATTTGAGAGTATCACACTGTATGGTGCAGAATTGTAGGAGATGACCAATTTCAAAAAAAGATGTATGAAGGCGGCAGAGTTAAATTTCTGAAGGAAGTGTATTAGAAAGACTGTTATGGATCGGGTGAGAACAGAGGACATCCGAATGGCTGTGAGTAGGAATACTACCATCATGGATCGAAAAGAAGAGAAGCGTTGAACTTGGTATGGATACGTCCAGAAAATGGACGATCATAGGCTACCGCGGCAAATTCTTCAATGGACCCCTAGACGAAGAGAAAAACAGAACTTGTATGGATGGAGTGATATCGGCAATGATATCCAGAGGTGTAACTGATGAAGACTGGCAAGACAGGCGGCGTAGAGTAACATAGAAAGATATCTAGCCGCAGGCAACCCTGAAGGGAGACGCCTGATGAACTGAACAATTACTAAATGAGTTATTGAAAAAAAGATAAAGGATTTTTTTAATATATCGGGTTAGTGCTATAACACAAGATTAATGTATGAGGATGGCGAAACCTCATTATATGAATATATGTAGATGTTAATGTACTACTTATAATCCTAAATTAAATTAACACTCGGGAGCTAAATATATTGTACGAAAAATGAATAGTTAGAAAACTGTGTTAGGAAATGACGTGAAATGAGATAAAAGTCTTTCAGAGCTTGCAATGGGACAGAGAACTGTGAAAAGTTAATTTCGATAAGTTATACTTCCTCATAATACTGTAACTTTAATACAAAACAAGAATGTAACTTTTATTCAAAACAACAATAATCACTTTCTATAATCTAATTTAAATACTCCCGTCAACAATGGGATTTCCACTCCACACAGCAACACAGTATTCGTTACTGCACTCCACAACGACAATGACAATTCACTTGGATTATTGCGAACAACAATGTACTGCTAATCTTAACTAATGTTCACAAGCACTATTTACAAAACAGAACTGTCAGTTCTCAGTTCACAGTTCGTTTGCCTTGACTAGTTCTTCTAGCTCAGTCACTTAAGTTCACAGTATCTCGAACCCAAGACCTTCAGTGACAGTCCACTGAACTTCGAACTCAGGTCCCCCAACTGCGGTCCACTGCACTCGAACTCAGTACTTCGGCGACAGTCCACTGGACGCTCACACAGCTGCGGACACACTCAAGTCGAATTCCGGTCTCGAAGCTGGCTTCACTGCTACAGAAGACTGACTGGCTTGCTGTCCAACGTCTACAACAACAACTGCTCACTAACTAACTGCTGCAGCTCACTTGCGTCTCCTCTTTATAACCAAACCATAGTTTCCAGAGAGTACGATTTCGCGATCAATCTATAGATACCGAGAAGATGGCGCCTCTCGACTTCTCTGGATTTCTCCCCTCAGTCGCAGGCGCATTACTTCCCCCTCTCTGCGCGGCCCACCATGTCGTCGTTCCCCTTTCGTCGCGCCTCGCCGAAGCGACCAGCGTTTCGTCTCCCCTCCGCGCCGAGCCCTCAGCGCTCCACGGAGCTCGCTTCGTCTATCGGGCCTCATGTCTTCTCGCGCGCCCCCCTTGTATGGGACACGTGATCGACACTCGACGTGGCTGTCACAGTACTTTTCATCTTAACTTACCCGAGCGCCAAAGGCTTGACCTATTTCTCATCAATTATGCAGAGCTGAAATTTGGGTCACTAATATCGCTCGCGATCTCCATTTGCATCTCATTTGAAGAAATTATTTTTAATCAATTAAATTTAAGATTTGAATATTAGTATGAGGGTATAGACCAGTGATCGGCAAATTTAGTACATTTACTGTAGAACAATTAGAACTTGATTTCTCAACCCCCACACTCCAGTTCACCTGTACTGGTAAGGTATATTGACATGCTTCAGTGCGCCTACGGCGGTTTAATAAGAAAGAGTCCACACCTGTGGAGTAACGGCTAGCGCGTGTGGCCGCGAAACCAGGTAGCCCGGGTTCAATTCCCAGTCGGGACAAGTTATCTGGTTGAGGTTTTTTCCGGGGTTTTCCCTCAACACAATATGAGCAAATGGTACTTAAATTTTGGTGCTGGACCCCTGGCCCATTTTCACCGCCATTATCACCTTCATCTCATTCAGACGATAAATATCCTAAGATGTTGTTAAAGCGTCGTAAAATAACCTACTAAAATAAAAATTAAAAATAAGAAAGAATTAATCTTTCAAAGGAAGTGAATTGAAGTAGGCAAGGAAATGTTATTTCCATAAGAAATTGAAAAAAATATTACTTCATTTGTGAGGAAGTAGAGAACATTAGATGTTTGCTGGACGAAAAAGCGTTACAAGTTGACAAATAAATGCAGATGAAAATATTCATAATACGCTTATCTATATCAAAAGCTGAGTCTTTAATTTTTTTTAAGGATCAGTTAATTCAAATGTAATTATGGTTTTCTTAAACATGTAGCTTATTTCTCTTTAATTGTAAATTATATTTATATTTTACGCATCTATCCATACTAATTTCGACATAACATTAATCACCACAATAATATAAGTTACAATGTTTAGAAACTTTATTCTTTGGCAGGACCTGATCTGTGTTAAAGAACTGGTAGGGTTAAAAAGTCAGTAAAAAGCCAGTTTCCCAGTAGAAATAAATAAAATACGTAATAGTAAATCAAATACTTAAACCGGGCTGGAATTCATGTGGAAATACTTTTTTGAGGCGAGATATGAAGTTATGTGGGAAATTACTAGAGCAATAAAAATAAATATAAGTATCGAAGGAGAGTTTATCAACAGCCTCACTAAAGTAGCACAATGTGTACGTTCTCAAGAAAAAACAAACTTAGAAAGAGGGATTTATCATCATTAGACTTCGTGGAATTTCCACGAGAATCGTAAGGTTTACTGCGCACGGGGTATAGACTGTATGAGAAGGGGCCGTGCAACGGATGGAATATGCCTCTAATGTAAACACTGAGCAGTATGCTGCGGTTACAATAATACCTGTATCCTGCATTGAAGAAATGTAATGAATGATCAATGAAGTAGGAAATGTCTAAACATGTAAATACACAATTATTTTGTAGTGAAATATATTAACTCTTAAAATTTAATGTAATATACTCACATCATCCTTGAATATGTGCATTGCAGTGAAGAGTTACGTACATTTTGAGCGACTGTAAAGTGAACCCCCTCCGATGGTCACTTAAACAGTTTTTATATTGGGAAAATGTACATTCGACATCACATGATGTAATAGGTGGATATTTGAAGAACGGAAAGTCGCTACTTTTTAGTACACCAACTTCAGACGTCTTGTCGTGACCTGATAGTACATAATTTATAATACGAAGTTGTGAATAGGCAGAATTTTTAGCAATAATTTTTCCCAACTTACATTTCACTTTTTCTGAAATTAGTGAATTGTTATTTTGGAAAACGGTTTTTGATACTTTATCTACTATCTGAGACTTGTAGTTTAGACGATTCTAACAGGATGATGCTTTTGGACACGATTTTAAAATCAGAATCAATGAACAGAATATCTTCCAATAGCTGTTCAGAAGGCAATGATTTTACAGCTGCAACAGCGGAACTGTCTGTGCTATCCAATATATCAATTACCTCCATTATTTTGCCGTAATGTTCTGCATAATAATTAACAGCATCCAACCACGTTCCCAACGGGTCAAGACTGGCTGCAGGGGTAAGGGTATTCCAGGGGCAATTATTTGGAACAGAAACACTCTCGTTGTAGTATGTTTGATTTAATTCTTGTCTGCACTGAACAAATGTTAAGCTTTGACTATTCCAACCACAGTAATGCAAAAATAAGTGCTTACATAGGTATACATTAGCTGTAGCTGCTCTATCTATTTGGACCGATCACATCTCTTAATATGAACTGCTTATACTACGAGACCGGGAGGTCGCCCACCCCATCTATACTACCGTACATCGGCAACCTGATTGCATGCTGCGTGTGGCAATTCAACGAAGTCTAATCATCATAATAAATGATATGTTAAAGGTTTTGGTGAGCTCATTTTTTTTATATTACTCTTTCTTGTTTACAAAAATTTCAGTTTTTAATTCCTATTGTTTGTAATAAATAATTTAATCCCGGTTTCATTAAATGTAGCAGTGATTTTTATTCTAGATTACATACAAGCCACGACTGAAGTAACAAGAAGAGTTTGAGACAATCTAGCGTACACGTTGAGTGAGCTATTTAGGTTTTCTGCGATCACTATACAATGACTAAAGGTAAAAAAAAGTGGCTACTACTTTAATGGTTTGTGCTCTTTGGTAGTGTAAAATGTTTTCTAAATATACCCTCCAGAAATCAATTGTCGTAGTGCTTGAAAATGTGATCGCAGTATGTTTAGAAGGAAGCCGGTGTTCAGAAATACTGTTTATGTATAATTTCCATTCACCTCACGACTTGCAAACATATTACCACAAGAAATCGATAAAGAATATTTTATTAGTCACGCCTCCTTCAATATTGACACTGTCGATAGAAAAGCAATGAGTAAAACAGTACTACCAAATGTCGCTTTCTTGATCACCGGATGAATTTATTTTCAGGAACTTTTATTGTGGCTGTTATTTAAATTTAGTTTATTTTATTACGCTCCATTTGTTGTATTCTTCCTTACGTTTTCTCTCTTAACTATTTACACTAATTGAGTTACTCATTTTATATTGTAGTCTTGAGATCTATATTTTACTTTCTTCTCTTAGCCTTGGTATTATTTTCTTTTTGTAGACTTATAGTGCCAGTTTTGTTAGTTATTATTTTCTCTATGTGTTAGTATTTTGTTCTTTTCACTTTTTGTTAAATATCACTTTTTATATTTTGTGATTTGGTAGAGAGTGGGCTTAAACATGCCGGTATAAATATATCAATAGTAGTAGTAGTAGTAGTAGTAGTAGTAGTAGTAGTAGTAGTAGTAGTAGTAGGCCTAGTAGTAGTAGTAGTAGTAGGCCTAGTAATAGTAGTAGTAGTAGGCCTAGTAATAGTAGTAGTAGTAGGCCTAGTAATAGTAGTAGTAGTAGGCCTAGTAATAGTAGTAGTAGTAGTAGGCCTAGTAATAGTAGTAGTAGTAGTAGGCCTAGTAATAGTAGTAGTAGTAGTAGTAGGCCTAGTAATAGTAGTAGTAGTAGTAGTAGTAGGCCTAGTAATAGTAGTAGTAGTAGGCCTAGTAATAGTAGTAGTAGTAGTAGGCCTAGTAATAGTAGTAGTAGTAGTAGTAGGCCTAGTAGTAGTAGTAGTAGTAGGCCTAGTAATAGTAGTAGTAGTAGTAGGCCTAGTAGTAGTAGTAGTAGTAGGCCTAGTAATAGTAGTAGTAGTAGGCCTAGTAATAGTAGTAGTAGTAGTAGGCCTAGTAATAGTAGTAGTAGTAGTAGGCCTAGTAATAGTAGTAGTAGTAGGCCTAGTAATAGTAGTAGTAGTAGTAGGCCTAGTAGTAGTAGTAGTAGTAGGCCTAGTAATAGTAGTAGTAGGCCTAGTAATAGTAGTAGTAGTAGTAGGCCTAGTAGTAGTAGTAGTAGTAGGCCTAGTAATAGTAGTAGTAGTAGGCCTAGTAATAGTAGTAGTAGTAGTAGGCCTAGTAGTAGTAGTAGTAGTAGGCCTAGTAATAGTAGTAGTAGTAGGCCTAGTAATAGTAGTAGTAGTAGGCCTAGTAATAGTAGTAGTAGTAGTAGGCCTAGTAATAGTAGTAGTAGTAGGCCTAGTAATAGTAGTAGTAGTAGTAGGCCTAGTAATAGTAGTAGTAGTAGTAGGCCTAGTAATAGTAGTAGTAGTAGTAGTAGTAGGCCTAGTAATAGTAGTAGTAGTAGTAGTAGTAGGCCTAGTAATAGTAGTAGTAGTAGTAGTAGGCCTAGTAATAGTAGTAGTAGTAGTAGGCCTAGTAATAGTAGTAGTAGTAGTAGGCCTAGTAATAGTAGTAGTAGTAGTAGGCCTAGTAATAGTAGTGGTAGTAGTAGTAGGCCTAGTAATAGTAGTAGTAGTAGTAGGCCTAGTAATAGTAGTAGTAGGCCTAGTAATAATAATAATATAATTGAAATGCTCCCTCTAGACACTGCACAATTTTAGGTAGCTTTACTCAAATAGTCCGAAAGTAAACTTTGAGCGTGTTTATATTGTGAAACCAGTAGGAATCAAATTGAATGTACGTATAACGTGGAATAATATTTGATCGAGCTTTGCGTTTCTAAACCAATAAGAATAGTAATAGGTAGGCTTATATAGTTTCCATCAATATTTCATTACAGCGCTTTATGCTGTAAAAGCAACAGATATTACGAAGATATATAGTTTGTTAGAATACTTTATAAAAAGCGCTTTGCAATGTTAAAGCATTAGGAATTGTATTAAACATACAGTTCAGTGTAATATTTCATGGTGGACCTTTACGAGTACTATCAAATCAGCATTACCTACAGCTTCCCCGAAAAGTTTAAGGACATCCCTTCAAAATTGATGTTTCACTCCTGACTTTATATAGCCTACTTATGTGAAAGCCACTGATCACTATACAGGGAGCAAATGCCTGTGAAGAATGAAGTTTTTACTTTAAACCCAGCTTTCTATCTTTCAAACTGTAGACTACATAACAATTTTTATGTTAGGAAAAGTTATTTCACAATTACATTTTTTGTAGACTATTACACTTTTACTACGTCACACTACTTTCGGCCAATAAAACGGTACGAAAGGACGTCTTTCAACCAATCATGGCTGCTTATCGCACAATTTTATCGCGTCCCTGGCATTTGTTTATTTTTATCACTACCCTAGCATATGTTTCTTTGTTTGCCAACATTTCAAACTGCACTGGTCTGGACGTCAAAAAACAGAAAATTACAAACCACTCCAATCGATGCACAGCACTTTCAAATATGACTCGCTTGGCATTCAAGAACAAGAATTAATAAAGATCACTGGTCATATATGAAGAGCACCATTCGGAAATCCTGAATAAGTTGAGGGATACACCATGTACATCAACGAGTTCACTTCTTTTACGCACACGTCCAATTTAACATCAACTGAAACACCAACCACTAAAACATTACAAATTTTGAAAATTGTAATTTCAATAATTGTTTCTTTTAAAATTATTCATGTTCATTTTTTATTTCATCATCGTTAATTAAAACGTTTCTTGTTTATTTCATCATCCCTAATTAAAACTTTTCTAACACTCGTCTATATTATTTAGGTTATGTTTGTTATAGCTTCTGCTATATATTATGGATAGTCACGTATCAGAAATTGTTTAATACTAAGATTTATTGAAAATCATCTATCAAGTGACGTTGATTACTGGGATCCGGATGATTGAAGTGAAATGCAAATGTTTTAATAAAAATAAAACTGAATCAACAAAGCCTTCTTGACTAGTAACAGTCCACAGAGTTCAATGATGATTCCATAGTTAGCACAACTGATACCGGTAACAAGAAAACATAATCATAAAACACTACTGCCATCTAGCGTAATGTTGAGATGGTACAATAATACATTTGAAGACAGTAATTGTATTTTCGTAAGTCAAATAATATTTTATTGTATTGGAGTACTTTGTTACTTCTAATCTTTATATACTTTCTTCTAATCGTGTAATAGTCAATTAAATCCCACTCGAGTTTTGATTTTCTCTAGATAAATCAAAACCTCTAGTGAGATTACTGTTGATAAAAATTAATCACTCCAGAATGAGTACATTTAGATAAATGAATTTTGGGACAGTTGTTAGACATTTCTGAAATGGTCATTGTGAAATAATCACTTTTATTTAAAAAATTTGTGTCAGCTCGTACACGCATTGTAATTAAGATTTTTTATTTCCTTTATTTAGAAAAAAATCCAGTTTCTAAAATTGTCTAGAATTTGAAATTCGCGGCAAATTGATCAAGAACACCACATCATAACATTGCGAGTTGATAAAAGCTTGTCAATCAATTTATTCCCTCAATTTTTACTAAACAGTTGTAGAGTTTGTTACAAGTATTGAAAAGTTGGATATATTCTTTGATAGAGAAAGTGAAAATGGGTCGAAATTCAGTGAGTATGCACATGAAGTGACAGATTATTACAAAGTAGAAGAATGACGGGGTAATATCTCCTTCCCAAAATTCATTGATATACTCAAGTACATCCATCTTGGAGTAATTAATTTTTTTTCTAGAAAAATGTAATTTTTCAATAAGTTTTCATAATAGAAAAATTCTTATACAAATAGTTTGAAAGATAGAGAGATTGGGTGGGTTTAAAGTAAAAATTTCATTTTTCACGCTCATTTGTTTCCTCTATCAAGATCAGGGAGTTTCACATTTGTATAAAGTCAGGAGTTAAATATCACTTTTTAAGGAATGTCCTTAATCTTTTGGTAGAATCTGTACTTTCATGTAACGCGTCATTTATTCGATTGTATAAATCCCACCTCCTACAAAAGCATACTGTAGGCCAGTAGCCTACTGTATCTATAGAAGCATGATTATCCTCCAAGCAAAGGAGTTTTTGGTACCAGTACTATCTGATGGCTGGAGTAACACATAAATGAATTATTAATTTATTGAAAGATTTGTCTCGCCATGTTTAAAAAAAAATATTACTCATTTTTTTATTTTTGCATTTTCGTTAGTTTTTTTGCTTGATTTTGTATTTTACCTATGCTATGTATAACATAGTTTAGTCCACACCTGTGGAGTAACGGTTAGCGCGTCTGGCCGTGAAACCAGCTGGCCCGGGTTCGATTCCCGGTCGGGGCAAGTTACCTGGTTGAGGTTTTTCCGGGGTTTTCCCTCAACCCAATATGAGGAAATGCTAGTAACTTTCGGTGTTGGACCCCGGACTCTCATTCAGACGCTAAATAACCTAGATGTTGATCAAGCGTCGTAAAATAACCTACTAACAGAACATAGTCCGATATCTTTATATACAGTAATGGAACTTTCTTATTCCGTCTCTGTATTTAACGTCTTTTGCTCTGACCTAATTAATTAAATATACTTATATTCTACACCTTCGAGTTGATTTACACAGCAAAGACACATTCGAACTATGATAACTTTTGAATAATTTCAAGGGAAAAATTGTTCCGGGGCCGGGTATCGATCCCGGGAACTCTGGTTGAACGTACCAGAGCTCTGCCAACTGAGCTACCCGGGAACTCCACCCGACACCGTCTCAACTTTTCCCTTTATATCCACACAACTCGCGTGGGCTGACGAAACGCCAGGGACCCATATCGAGTGCACACAAACTCTATGTGACTTGAAATTGTGGTTTTTCTGTTAACGTACACAGGAACGAATATATTATATACATATATATATATATATATTATGTACGTTCCCGGGTACCTCAGTTGGCAGAGCGCTGATACGTTCAACCAGAGGTCCCGGGATCGAGACCCGGCCCCGGAACAATTTTTCCCTTGAAATTATTCAAATCTGCTTTACAGGAAGCTTTACCTGAAAGATTAGATTTTCATAATGATAACTTTTACTAAGACACGTTTGAATTGTAAAAATAACACAGACAAGCGATTTACTTAAACTCGATCCAGTAATTTTCTTCCTTGTATTAAATAAATCTCAAAATTGATTAATGTCGTTACTCCACCAGTAATAGCATATCTTTGTTCGATGCTTTTATTTTGATTACCAACAGAATGATTTCAAAAGTACAGAAATGAGCAGATTTTTCTACAATTCGATTATATAAAACTCATTATCGCAGTTCATCTCATCTATTACGAGAGACCATTCTCCATTTATAATGCAACTTTATAGTGAAGTATACAACATTATAAATTACTGTTGGTTTTAGGAAGGTCCTTACTCCCCGGAGCAGCGTTATCAGAGGTACCAGCAACAAAGATAACACCGTATGGATTTTCTAAATCTTCTGGTAATACCTCCAGCATCGTATATTACACTTGTAGGCTGACATGTGTAAACTGCAGTTCTGGCATTATTTCCAGCAGCCAGGTGACCATTTTTAATTGCCAAATAACGTATAGTAACACCCGCAGTTTAATGCGGACCCAGGTTTTAATCGGGGTGTAGGGATCTGTTAGTTTTACAGTCGTATTTAATTGATCGATAAAATTGGATCGTCTATAAACTTCCCTGGGTTTGTGCTGTACATTACGCCGCTCGCGGGGGATTTAGAATGGTTTTGTGCACCACGTAAAACATTAATATCTCTTGTGTACTAAATATGCGATTTTCGGTGTCTAATATTTCCTTGAATGTTATCCGAGAAAGAATTTGTGTGCTTCAAACTAAATGTGTAGGCTATGTAGGCTACAAGTACTTCATTTTTTTCCTGCAATAGTCCTGGCGTATCTGACTGCTGGTTGTGGATGAGCGAGCACCATATGAGGATTAGTAAATACTAAACTAAGTAAGAAATAAATTAGAAACAATAATGACCTAATGATAATAATAATAATAATAATAATAATAATAATAATAATAACAAGCTTTAATAATAGGCCACCAACGAGCATTAAACAAAATAGATATAGCCACTGTATCAAATACAAAAATAAATAATACTACAATTACGGGAGAGTCGGGTACTATCGGACATCAGGTAATATCGGACAGTGCGTTTCTTTCATCTACCACCATATGGTAGTACCTGAATGACATGGTTACGTTTCTCTATGCGACATCACAGAAACGTAACCATGTCAATCAGGTACTATCATCGTGTGGTAGATGAAAGAAACTCACTGTCCGATATTACCCGATGTCCGATACTACCCGACTCTCCCCTACATATAGTAAGACAGTAAAAAAATTAGGGGTATTTTTAGATTCAAATTTAAATTTTCAAAGTCAAGTGACCTACATATGTAAGAAAACTTTTTCCATAATTCATTCCCTCAGACACTTAACCAACGTTTTACCTCACAGCCTTAAAAACAACCTGATCCAAACTTTAGTGATGCCCCACTTCGATTATTGCGATTCTCTATTCACGAACCTAAATACTGATCTTGCCCATAGACTACAGCGTGTTCATAATATCTGCGTTCGTTTCGTTTGTAATATTAGAAAATTCGATCATGTAACGCCGTCGCTAGAAGTTTTGTCTTGGAATCCACTTACAGAAAGAAGATTCTGGAACTCTCTCTTATTATTATTTAAAATCATCCACACCTCCACACCCTCTTACCTAGCACCTCGTTTTGTTTACCTTTCACTACCTCGAACCCGGAACATGTATCTTCTCTCTATTTCTCTGCACAGAACTTCCTTATACTCATCATCTTTCAGCATATCTATTCCACGCCTCTGGAACTCTCTCCCTGAACAAGTCGGAGACTGTCGGACAATATCAAAATTCAAATTTAAATTAAAAAATCACATTCTAGTTAATGGAATTGCTTGTTGAACACCTGTCAGGTTGCACAACTTCACCTTAACCCACGACATATAGTAAATATTGTAACTATGCTGTTGTAAAATTGACAATTAATATGTAATATATTTATTATTATTATTATTATTATTATTATTATTATTATTATTGTCAGTTATCACTATCATCATTGCTATCTCTGTTTTCTTTCTTTTTTCTTGTATTAGCTCGATGAGAGCTCTATGGTGTTCTTTTGACTCTGCTGACCCTCTTTAGGGCTTTAACTTAATTTCTATTATTTTCATCAGTGTTTGTATTTCTTATTTGTATTTATATGTACTATCTGGTAGGATGGAAGAGAAGGCCTTATGGCCTTAATCCTGTCAGATTAAATAAATAAATTATAAAATTAATAATAATAATAATAATAATAATAATAATAATAATAATAATAATAGGAAAAGAACACCCCTGGAAAAAACTAAGGAAGAGACTAGTGAAGTGCTTTGTATTGAGTGTGGCATTGTATGGAGCAGAAAAGTGGACATTACCATGAAGTGAAGAGAAGCGACTGGAAACATTTAAAACGTTGATATGGAGAAGATGAAGCTAGTGAAATAGACATACAGAATAAGAAAAGAAGCTATGTTGGAAAGAGTGGGTGATGATAGAATAATGCTGAAACTGATCTGGAAGAGAAAAGTAAATTTACTGGGTCACTGACTGAGAAGAAACTGCTTCCTGAAAGATGCACTGGAAGGAATGGTGAACGGGAGACGAATTCTTGGCAGAAGAAAATACTAGATAGACGACATTAAAATATATGGATCATATGCGGAGACTAAAAGGAAGGCAGAAAATAGAAAAAATTGGAGAATATTGCGTTTGAAGTGAAAGATCTGCTATTCGGCAGAACACTATTTAGTAATCATCATCATCATAGTCATCCTTGCATTATTGGGCCTAGTGACTCGTTACGATCTCTTACCAACGCTTGAACGGTCTGCCCAAGGATCTCTTGCCCACAGGATGGTAATTTAAAATTTGGCGTGGAATTGCTATGTAGTAGTAGCAGTAGCAGTAGCAGCAGCAGCAGCAGCAGCAGTAGTAGTCTCTATATTCTGGAAGAGGAGGACATAGTAGACCTATAGAAAATCAAGAGATATAACAGGCAAACAGGGATCATTAATATACTTGTTAGATATATCATTATATTAAAGCTTTCTTTTCAGTTTTTATGGCTTAATACATTAAACAAAACCAAGTTATATATCACTGTTTTCTATGTTTATGTTTTTTTAATGTATTAAGCCGTAAAGATTGTAAAGAAAGCTTTAATATATTGATATATGTAACAATAAGATCAGCTTATCTGATTATCAAAAATGAATTGTGAATTAAATCATTAATTGACTTGGAAGTTTAGGTCCCGATAGAGGAGATACAGCTTGAATTATAGCGGAATGTTGGACAAAGGTGGGAGAAGAGGTTAGGGTTTCTTTGCATTTTCCGGTCTGTATGTATGTATGTATTTATTCACACTGCAAATGGGTATATACCCGGTGTCAGTGGTAACTAATTACACTCAATAATGAAAATTTATAATAAACACAACTAATAAAAAATAATAATTAATAGTAATAATAACAATAATAATAAAATACTAATAACAAGGAGCATCCTAAATTAAATGAAGCATGGTCACTTAAAATAACGTTTAAATTATAAAGTAAATCTAATTTGCATCTTAACCCTAAGCTCGAGTCTGACAGGTTCATATCTGCACACTTATTTCGCTGTCAACTCGCTCACTGCACTGATTCTACCTGATTTCACTAACACTTCTAACCATTTCATTGTTCGAATACTTTGCACAGCCACTTCACTGACACCAACACACTTCACTTACACAATAGACTTCACTGACACTACACACTTCCTCACTGATAGAACTCTTAAAATAACAAGATATCAATTACACCCTTTAACTAGTGTGTATAATATACTACCGTGTATTAGTAAAGTCCTTAAGTATAGTAGTAGTAGTAGTAGTAGTAGTAGTAGTAGTAGTAGTAGTAGTAATAGTCACATAGGCCTAATTCTTAGTCATTAATAAATAATAGAAATCATGGGAGGCCCTAAAACTACATTAGCCTAGGGGCCAAAATTTGTAAATCCCCCCTGCACCTAATACTTCATTTAAAGTCTATAAAACTGTTTTGTGGGGTAGGTACTTTTTTCTTAGTTTTAAGAGTTTATTTCCTTTTTTGAATATTTCATATGAATTCAAGCAATATTTTTATACAATAGTTCAGATAGAGTAAAATAGTAATTACCAAAACCGTTTCCTTAGGTACAGATCATGTAAAATGAAAAGATTTTCGTATCACAATTAAAGGAGAACCGAAGTGTTTCATGTAGGCCTATGGATACTTTTTGAAATTCACCAAAGAAATAGAAATTCAAAAGTGCACCTTAGGCAGGAAAAATTATGGGTACTGTGTTTTTCGATTCAGAAGAACACTTGCTTGTGAACATCAAGCCACAAGGAACCACCATTAATTCTGACGCGTATGTGGCAACTCTCAAGAAACTTCAAGCTCGACTGAGTCGTGTTCGACGACATCGGGAGAAGCAGGATGTTCTGCTATTGCACGACAACACATAGCCATATGTCAGTCACAAGACCACAGACCAGATCAGAAAATTCGGATAGACAACATTGAAACATCCGCCTTACAGTCCTGAACTGGCCCCGTACGATTACCATCTCTTTCGTAAACTGAAGGATCTCTTCGCAGAACGAGGTTAGAAAATGACTCCATTGTGTACGCTGCTAAATAATGGCTCAGACGTGTTGGTCCAGACTTTTACCGTGCTGGTCTACAGGCCCTCGTTCCTAGGTTACGTAAGGCAGTTGAAAGGGATGGGGATTATATGGAAAAGTGAAATTTTGTTCCGAAAGCATGTATCTACATTCTCTGAAAATAGCAAAGCTGTAGGATAAAAATATAATTTTTAAACAAATGTTTATGCATTACTTTTGGAGTTACCCTAGTAATATAGGCTATAGTAAAGTCCGTATTAAAAGTGTTCACTCTTTCAGGGCAAAGAAGATGCCTTTTCAATTTCAATTTGTACTTTGATTTCATTCTTATTATGTGTTCATATGTATTTATATGTTTTCGTCCACACCTGTGGAGTAACGGTCAGCACGTCTGGCCGCGAAACCAAGTGGCCCGGGTTCGAATCCCGGTCGGGGCAAATTACCTGGTTGAGGTTTTTTCCGGGGTTTTTCCTCAACCCACTAGGAGTAAATGCTGGGTAACTTTCGGTGGTGGACCCCGGACTCATTTCACCGGCATTATCACCTTCATTTCATTCAGACGCTAAATAACCTTAGATGTTGATACAGCGTCGTAAAATAACCCAATAAAATAAATAAATCTATGTTTTCTTGCTATGAATATTAGACGGAATTACTATGCTTGAAGTCTTGTTACAATAAATGAGAATTTCATTTTACTTTAATGAATTTTTACACAATTCTTCTACCCCTCACGAAATTATCAATGTAATATCACGAAATTAACAAAGTTATCACGAAATAACGAACCTTTTAGCTTAAGTTGTAAAAGTGGTTTTTGGCACTTGTTCAAGAACGTGTCCAATCTTTTATGTGTCCTGATTTGTACAGCAAATTTTCGTCTTTTAGATGAAAAAATCGGAATAAGGATATATTTACACATTTGCATTATAAATTAATTTTCATGAAACTATCACGAAATTATCAATGTTTACCCTACAGTAAAAATAAGTAATTTTGTTTGAAATGGCAAAATACATCACAATTGCTGAAAAAAACACAGCCTTAATTAAGGACTAAAATTTATGTTATATTGAAATGTTTTCGAGGGACATGTTTCTATTTTTAAAAATTGTACCGAATAAATCCAAATTAAATATAGAAGACATCTTAAAGTATGCAATTTAAAATAGTATTGTTGTTTAGTCAACTTTCTGAAGACAGGTCTTTTTATTTAATTTTTGTTGTTTTATTCATCATTCACTTCGACTATTCGAGTAGTGTAAGCTTTTGTACTTAATCTCTGCTTGCTATATCTTGGGTACACTTTGGCTATGTCTTGTAAGAAACACATACTCGTATGGTAACTATGCTTAAGTTACTTTCACTACTAGTTGTTAGTAAAGAAATTTCATGGAGACAACCTTATGTAAGAACATTGTTCTGCAAAATTGAAAATTTACACTCTTCAAACGAACTACCTTTTGACGATCGTTTGTGAGTTTAACTTTCGTTAAGTTTTCACTATGCACACAATTCTTTGGTTCTTCTGATAGAAGCAAGTTGGATTCTCTAAAAAACTGAACACTTTATTCTACACTTTCTACTGACGATATAATATCTCTCGCATTGTACTATAAGTACAGGGACATCATTTTATTTTTACTAACATTTTTAATATTAACTTGCCTGTACCTCTGGATCAACGCCGTTTGCTACCCTCTTCCACGACTGGAGTTCGATGATACTGGCGTAATATACAAACAAATCACTTCACTACGTGTAGGAGGGAAGAAAAGTAGTTCATCCATTTACGTAAACTAGGAAATATTGCGCTTTTGAGTTTAATCATTTTCATTAGGCTTTTGTTTAATCAAAATACAGTACAGTATTAACAATGAGTGTTTTTACTCACGAACTGAGCTGTCCATGTTGACGTATTCATTCTGCAGTGTATATTATACTGTCTACAGCACATTAGCGTACAATATAGAAAAAAAGGTAAAGGTAAAGGTATCCCCGTAACATACCATGAAGGCACTTGGGGGGGCATGGAGGTAGAGCCCCATGCTTTCCATGACCTCGGCACTAGAATGAGGTGGTGTGGTCGGCGCCACGCTCTGACCGCCTTTTACCCCCGTGAAAGACTCGGTACTCAATTTTATAGAAGGCTGAGTGAACCTTGGGGCCGTTCTGAAAGTTTGGCAACGAGAAAAAATCCTGTCACCACCTGGGATCGAACCCCGGACCTTCCAGTCCGAAGCCAGCTGCTCTACCAACTGAGCTACCGGGCCGCCGTACAATATAGAAAATGAAGTTAAATTGAAATATAATCATAATATGGATATTTAAACGCATTTTTTTTTAATTGTGGCCGTTCATTTCGATACAGGCTTCAGTTCTAATGTACATATTATCGCACTGTAGACTATTGTACCTAATCCCAATTACCAGTTTCGTTCTTCGTACGAGTAACTCATGTTGAAATAATTCTGTATCTTCTCTATAAAAGAGTACCTTACGTACTGTAAATTCAATCTTCACTTCTGCCCGATCCAAAAAGATAAAATTACTCAGACATGCTATCTACTGTCCGTCAAAGGTTCTAGCATGCTGGTAATAAGCTCACTCATCTTAATAGCAGATCATAACTATATTAATTAATAACACTACTCCACAAATTTTGACTTACTTTGTGTTTATCTGGTTTTGTTCGATGTTACGTTCTTACTTTGGTGGTATTTATCATGGATATAAAATTAGTTTCTGTGACATGCCAATATTTTACCAAAAAAATCATATTTATACGTTTTTATTCGTATTGTAATATACATTAGTCTTACTTACTTACTTACTTACTTACTTACTTACTTACTGGCTTTTAAGGAACCCGGAGGTTCATTGCCGCCCTTACATAAGCCCGCCATTGGTCCCTATCCTGAGCAAAATTATTCCATTCTCTATCATCATATCCCACCTCCCTCAAATCCATTTTAATACCCATTCCGAGGCATATTTGAAGGATTCGTAACAAGCTGTTTTTTACGGTGAAGGGTTGTTAGCCCTTCGCCCAACCACCCCTCATCGGCTGTCCGCGACTTAATATACATTAGTCTACTATAAGTATTTGTAAAATCAACAAGAAATAAATAGTAAAGCAGAATGTTGAGACAGTGCAGTACTACACATCATATGGGATACATTAGTTCCATTATTGAGTTACCAGTCATTCAGATACGAAGAGAAGATGTGTTATTTTAATTTATGATAGGGAGATTAATCAGCGCGAACTAGGCTGAAAATGTAATCCCCAACCAAAATAGCATCACCTCGACCCTGATATCTTTTGTCCATTGCTTGCATATCTTGATGGAAGCGTTCACCATATTCTTCACTGACGTCTCCCAAATTTCGCCACAAAATTATAGGTGAGAATGCAAACAGTGCAATTTTATTTACATTCTGCATCGCAGTACTCAGTAGGCCTAATGTTCCATTAAAAATTATATTATTGACTAGAACGTTTGACACCACTGCTCTGAAAGTCTTTCAAACATTTTTCTTGATACCAATCATTTTTTGCTCACATTTTGGATAAAAGCATAACATCAATCTGTGGTTAGGTGTATGGCACCTTCCACTTTTGCACCTGATAATGAGAGAACATTTTCCTTATATGAAGGAAGGAAGCGGAATTAGGTTTCAATGCTATAACGAATTGCTTCATTAGTTCCAGTATGTGGAGGCGAGTAGTAAAATCTTCCCACTTGTATCTAGAGCCACGTGAATTACATCGTATTTACCTAGTATTAAGTGTTCCCTTGGTTCATATTTTCTGAGGGTAGTGCTGAGGTAGAGAAAACATGAATATGAATCGATGGAAGAGTAGTGGAATGGAGAAAAATTCTCTCCGGCATCGGGATTTGAACCCGGGTTTTCTGTTCTACGTGCTAATGCTTTATCCACGAAGTCACACCGGATTCCCATCCCGGTGTCCGTTCGAATCCTCTCAATTTAAGTTCCATCTCTTGGGTTCCCTCTGATGGCCTCCCTCTGCACTACGTCATAAGTCTAAGAACGTAGGACTAACGTCCACACACCAGAGGGAACCCAAGAGGTGGAACTTAAACTGAGAGGATTCGATCCGACACCGGGATGGTAATCCGATGTGGCTTAGTCGATAAAGCATCAGCACGGAGAGGTGAAAACCCGGGTTAAAATCCCGGTGCCGGAGAGAATTTTTCTCCGTTCCACTATTGTTCCATCATACGATGATGCAGAAAATCTGCATGGAAACATATGTACTTCGGTACATTAAAATAATATACATGATATGCCTAAATCACTTGTGATTTAAGACGGCGCTTGTTCCGTAGGATCCCGGCCAATCAGTCACTCATAATGAGTGTACCTCCGCACATGTGTGGACATTAGTCTTACGTTCATAGACATCTATGACGTAGTGCAGAAAACCCGGGTTCAAATCCCTGTGCCGGAGAGAATTTTTCTCCGTTCCACTGTTCTTTCATCATATGATGACGCAGAATATCTGCATGGAAATATAATATATTTTGGTACATTAAAATCATATACACGAATATGAATACTTTGTGAAACCACCTTGCAAAGCTAAGGGAAAACAGCATGTTAATGTCTCCACAAATATCCCAATGGTAACACAGTTTATTTTGTTTAGCATTAGCCTTATATTCTGAAATCCTTCTTTTAACAGGGATACTGATCTCCAGTGTGAATTAAAACAGCCTTAAGGCTTCTGGCTGAACTATCTAAGAAGAGATGCAAATATTCTCGATAATGGGAAACCAATAGCTTCAAAGAGATCATACACAGAACCACAATTTTTCTTCCGTGTGGAAAAAAGGATGTGAACTTCGTATGTCGAATAGTTTATTTTGTTATTTTACATAAAGGGAGGAGGAACATTCAATTTTTGAAACTTCTTATAAGAAAACTTTAAGTAGAGTACTGTATGTATGTGTTTATGACGGTTTTTTAAATATAAAATACGTAAATTAAAAAAAAAAAACGACATTTGAGGAAAACCAATGACAGATTCGTATTCAGCAAGCAGATTTTATCTAGAATCCAAGATAAACAAATTCATGTCGAGTAGTGTCATCTATATAATATTTAATCAATGAAATAACTTCGCTTTCCTACAACAGATGTCAAGTTCTTCATTTATTAATTGCTATATATAATACAGAATAATAAATTAATTTTACAACTTATTATACTTTTTGTCATTTGAGACTGTGACTTAAAGCATTACTTTATATGAAATTTATTTAATATACTTCATATCTAATTCTGTGTTGTTTAGTCGTAACATGATAACTCCAAAAATGGCTCTTTTTTTTTTTAGTTGAAAGGGCAAACCCACACAAAAACAGTTCTCTTTTGCTTGATATACCCGTGATATCTCCATCTAAACTTGTTATTTTCATTCACATTTGTATGTAAATTAGAATTATGATTTGTTTAGGCAAATATTTAGTGCTAAGAGGGATGAAGTTACAGGAGAATGGAGAAAGTTACACAACACAGAACTGCACGCATTGTATTCTTCACCTGACATAATAATTAGGAACATTAAATCCCGACGTTTAAGATGGGCAGAGCATGTAGCACGTATGAGCGAATCCAGAAATACATATAGAGTGTTATTTGGGAGGCCGGAGGGAAAAAGACCTTTGGGGAGGCCGAGACGTAGATGGTAAGATAATATTAAAATGGATTTGAGGGAGGTGGGATATGTTGATAGAGACTGGATTAATCTTGCACAGGTTAGGGACCAATGGCGGGCTTATGTGAGGGCGGCAGTGAACCTCTGGGTTCCTTAAAAGCCAGTAAGTAAGTAAGTAAGTAAGTAAGTTAGGAAAAATTAAAATAAAAATGCTTGGATCTGAAAACAGGTTCTTTGGAGTTTTGACAAAACACCACACAATTATTTATAATTATGATTATGCACCTAAAACTTTGGCTGTACAAAGTTGATACGAAATTTTATCTGGAGCTAAGCGAAAGAAAACAATTTGAATACCATTGGTCTACGAATACGAATACGAAAAACGAAAAGCCTGAAATCCCATAAGGGCAACGGCCTCCTACAGGAGAGTGTAGGGTGAGCTGAAGGTCTACTACACTTGGGGAGCCAGTCCAAGAGAGCTTACACTATACACTTACAAACTAAACACATGAACAAATTATGCCAACTAAACACGAAAAACTATACAGACTAAACATATAAATTATGCAAACTAAACAGCCACAAAAAAACTATGCAAACTAAACACATACATTATAATCTGAACACAATACTATCCACGCTAAACACACGATAAAAAAGAAAAAAAAATACAGAAACTGAACACATACATAGTCTTAACTCAAACACAACCTAAATACACAAAAACCTATACTAATTGCACACATAAATTTTTACAGCCTAAACACACAAACTATCTAAACTAAACGCACAAAAACGATGCAATTGAACACAAAAATTGTACTAAATAAATACATGAACTATACCACTATACGGAATCAAACTATCCAAACTAAAACACACAAACCCATATAATTGAACACACAAATCATACTAACTAAATACATGAACTATACCAACTATACGCGGAATCAAACTATCCAAACTAAAACACACAAAACCATACAACTGAACACAAAAATTATACTAACTAAATACATGGACTATACCAACTATACACGGAATCAAACTAACCAAACTGACACACACAGAAATAACTATATAAACAATACACAACTATACACAGTTTACATAGTGTTCGTAAATTCTTCCAGTCTTTTCCATGCCTGCCTGTCTCTCGCTGTTCTCGTCCACTGCGCTCCAGTCTCTCTCCGGAACGCGTCCGACCATCTTCTCCTTGGACGTCTTCTCCTTTTCCCACTGGTCTACAATATCTGCGAAATATTTGTTGGGAATAGCAACTCGAAACATTGTAAGTGGTATGGAGTAAAGGAACAATGAGCGACAGAGAGAATAGAGAAAGAGAAGATATTAAGACAGATGGAATAAAGGAGTGAAGAGGAATGGAAAGAAGAGGTGAGAAGGAAAGAGAAGAGAAGTGGGAATACGGTAAAGGACGCAAGAGGGGAAAATATCAGGAAAGGGAGGGAAAGAGAGAGAAAAGAAGAGGAGGAAAAGAAAAATAACGAAATTAGAAAGTAGGAAAATGATTAGATAGGAAATTAAAGGGGGTGGGATTGGATGAGATTCAATGAAAAGAGATGAAACAAGACGAAAACTGTTATATTGAAAAGCCTATACTAAACCATAGATAGGTGATGACGATTATGATGAGTATTACACTTTTACTACGTCACACTACTTTTGACCAATAAAACGGTACGAAAGGACGTCTTTCAACCAATCATGGCTGCTTATCGCACAATTTTATCGCGTCCCTAGCATTTGTTTAATTTGATCGCGTCCCTAGCATTTGTTTATTTTTACCACTACCCTAGCATTTGTTTCTTTGTTTGCCAACATTTCAAATTGCACTGATGTGGACGCCAAAAAACAGAAAATTACAAACCACTCCAGTCGATGCACAGCACTTTCAAATATGACTCGCATTGGCATTCAAGAACAAGAATTAATAAAAATCACTGATCATGTATGAAGAGTACCATTTGGAAATCCTGAATAAGTTGAGGGATACACCATGTATATCAAAGAGTTCACTTCTTTTAAGCACATGTCCAATATAACATCAACTGAATCACCAACCACTAAAACATTCAAATTTGAAAATTGTACTTTCAATAGTTGTTTCTTTTAAAATTATTCATGTTTATTTTTTATTTCATCATCGTTAACTAAAACGTTTCTTGTTTATTTAATCATCCCTAATTAAAACTTTTCTAACACTTGTTTATATTATTTAGGTTATGTTTGTTATAGCTTCTGCTATATATTATGGATAGTCACGTATCAGAAATTGTTTAATACTAAGATTTATTGAAAATCATCTATCAAGTGACGTTGATTACTGGGATCCGGATGATTGAAGTGAAATGCAAATGTTTTAATAAAAATAAAACTGAATCAACAAAGCCTTCTTGACTAGTAACAGTCCACAGAGTTCAATGATGATTCCATAGTTAGCACAACTGATACCGGTAACAAGAAAACATAATCATAAAACACTACTGCCATCTAGCGTAATGTTGAGATGGTACAATAATACATTTGAAGACAGTAATTGTATTTTCGTAAGTCAAATAATATTTTATTGTATTGGAGTACTTTGTTACTTCTAATCTTTATATACTTTCTTCTAATCGTGTAATAGTCAATTAAATCCCACTCGAGTTTTGATTTTCTCTAGATAAATCAAAACCTCTAGTGAGATTACTGTTGATAAAAATTAATCACTCCAGAATGAGTACATTTAGATAAATGAATTTTGGGACAGTTGTTAGACATTTCTGAAATGGTCATTGTGAAATAATCACTTTTATTTAAAAAATTTGTGTCAGCTCGTACACGCATTGTAATTAAGATTTTTTATTTCCTTTATTTAGAAAAAAATCCAGTTTCTAAAATTGTCTAGAATTTGAAATTCGCGGCAAATTGATCAAGAACACCACATCATAACATTGCGAGTTGATAAAAGCTTGTCAATCAATTTATTCCCTCAATTTTTACTAAACAGTTGTAGAGTTTGTTACAAGTATTGAAAAGTTGGATATATTCTTTGATAGAGAAAGTGAAAATGGGTCGAAATTCAGTGAGTATGCACATGAAGTGACAGATTATTACAAAGTAGAAGAATGACGGGGTAATATCTCCTTCCCAAAATTCATTGATATACTCAAGTACATCCATCTTGGAGTAATTAATTTTTTTTCTAGAAAAATGTAATTTTTCAATAAGTTTTCATAATAGAAAAATTCTTATACAAATAGTTTGAAAGATAGAGAGATTGGGTGGGTTTAAAGTAAAAATTTCATTTTTCACGCTCATTTGTTTCCTCTATCAAGATCAGGGAGTTTCACATTTGTATAAAGTCAGGAGTTAAATATCACTTTTTAAGGAATGTCCTTAATCTTTTGGTAGAATCTGTACTTTCATGTAACGCGTCATTTATTCGATTGTATAAATCCCACCTCCTACAAAAGCATACTGTAGGCCAGTAGCCTACTGTATCTATAGAAGCATGATTATCCTCCAAGCAAAGGAGTTTTTGGTACCAGTACTATCTGATGGCTGGAGTAACACATAAATGAATTATTAATTTATTGAAAGATTTGTCTCGCCATGTTTAAAAAAAAATATTACTCATTTTTTTATTTTTGCATTTTCGTTAGTTTTTTTGCTTGATTTTGTATTTTACCTATGCTATGTATAACATAGTTTAGTCCACACCTGTGGAGTAACGGTTAGCGCGTCTGGCCGTGAAACCAGCTGGCCCGGGTTCGATTCCCGGTCGGGGCAAGTTACCTGGTTGAGGTTTTTCCGGGGTTTTCCCTCAACCCAATATGAGGAAATGCTAGTAACTTTCGGTGTTGGACCCCGGACTCTCATTCAGACGCTAAATAACCTAGATGTTGATCAAGCGTCGTAAAATAACCTACTAACAGAACATAGTCCGATATCTTTATATACAGTAATGGAACTTTCTTATTCCGTCTCTGTATTTAACGTCTTTTGCTCTGACCTAATTAATTAAATATACTTATATTCTACACCTTCGAGTTGATTTACACAGCAAAGACACATTCGAACTATGATAACTTTTGAATAATTTCAAGGGAAAAATTGTTCCGGGGCCGGGTATCGATCCCGGGAACTCTGGTTGAACGTACCAGAGCTCTGCCAACTGAGCTACCCGGGAACTCCACCCGACACCGTCTCAACTTTTCCCTTTATATCCACACAACTCGCGTGGGCTGACGAAACGCCAGGGACCCATATCGAGTGCACACAAACTCTATGTGACTTGAAATTGTGGTTTTTCTGTTAACGTACACAGGAACGAATATATTATATACATATATATATATATATATATATATATATATATTATGTACGTTCCCGGGTACCTCAGTTGGCAGAGCGCTGATACGTTCAACCAGAGGTCCCGGGATCGAGACCCGGCCCCGGAACAATTTTTCCCTTGAAATTATTCAAATCTGCTTTACAGGAAGCTTTACCTGAAAGATTAGATTTTCATAATGATAACTTTTACTAAGACACGTTTGAATTGTAAAAATAACACAGACAAGCGATTTACTTAAACTCGATCCAGTAATTTTCTTCCTTGTATTAAATAAATCTCAAAATTGATTAATGTCGTTACTCCACCAGTAATAGCATATCTTTGTTCGATGCTTTTATTTTGATTACCAACAGAATGATTTCAAAAGTACAGAAATGAGCAGATTTTTCTACAATTCGATTATATAAAACTCATTATCGCAGTTCATCTCATCTATTACGAGAGACCATTCTCCATTTATAATGCAACTTTATAGTGAAGTATACAACATTATAAATTACTGTTGGTTTTAGGAAGGTCCTTACTCCCCGGAGCAGCGTTATCAGAGGTACCAGCAACAAAGATAACACCGTATGGATTTTCTAAATCTTCTGGTAATACCTCCAGCATCGTATATTACACTTGTAGGCTGACATGTGTAAACTGCAGTTCTGGCATTATTTCCAGCAGCCAGGTGACCATTTTTAATTGCCAAATAACGTATAGTAACACCCGCAGTTTAATGCGGACCCAGGTTTTAATCGGGGTGTAGGGATCTGTTAGTTTTACAGTCGTATTTAATTGATCGATAAAATTGGATCGTCTATAAACTTCCCTGGGTTTGTGCTGTACATTACGCCGCTCGCGGGGGATTTAGAATGGTTTTGTGCACCACGTAAAACATTAATATCTCTTGTGTACTAAATATGCGATTTTCGGTGTCTAATATTTCCTTGAATGTTATCCGAGAAAGAATTTGTGTGCTTCAAACTAAATGTGTAGGCTATGTAGGCTACAAGTACTTCATTTTTTTCCTGCAATAGTCCTGGCGTATCTGACTGCTGGTTGTGGATGAGCGAGCACCATATGAGGATTAGTAAATACTAAACTAAGTAAGAAATAAATTAGAAACAATAATGACCTAATGATAATAATAATAATAATAATAATAATAATAATAACAAGCTTTAATAATAGGCCACCAACGAGCATTAAACAAAATAGATATAGCCACTGTATCAAATACAAAAATAAATAATACTACAATTACGGGAGAGTCGGGTACTATCGGACATCAGGTAATATCGGACAGTGCGTTTCTTTCATCTACCACCATATGGTAGTACCTGAATGACATGGTTACGTTTCTCTATGCGACATCACAGAAACGTAACCATGTCAATCAGGTACTATCATCGTGTGGTAGATGAAAGAAACTCACTGTCCGATATTACCCGATGTCCGATACTACCCGACTCTCCCCTACATATAGTAAGACAGTAAAAAAATTAGGGGTATTTTTAGATTCAAATTTAAATTTTCAAAGTCAAGTGACCTACATATGTAAGAAAACTTTTTCCATAATTCATTCCCTCAGACACTTAACCAACGTTTTACCTCACAGCCTTAAAAACAACCTGATCCAAACTTTAGTGATGCCCCACTTCGATTATTGCGATTCTCTATTCACGAACCTAAATACTGATCTTGCCCATAGACTACAGCGTGTTCATAATATCTGCGTTCGTTTCGTTTGTAATATTAGAAAATTCGATCATGTAACGCCGTCGCTAGAAGTTTTGTCTTGGAATCCACTTACAGAAAGAAGATTCTGGAACTCTCTCTTATTATTATTTAAAATCATCCACACCTCCACACCCTCTTACCTAGCACCTCGTTTTGTTTACCTTTCACTACCTCGAACCCGGAACATGTATCTTCTCTCTATTTCTCTGCACAGAACTTCCTTATACTCATCATCTTTCAGCATATCTATTCCACGCCTCTGGAACTCTCTCCCTGAACAAGTCGGAGACTGTCGGACAATATCAAAATTCAAATTTAAATTAAAAAATCACATTCTAGTTAATGGAATTGCTTGTTGAACACCTGTCAGGTTGCACAACTTCACCTTAACCCACGACATATAGTAAATATTGTAACTATGCTGTTGTAAAATTGACAATTAATATGTAATATATTTATTATTATTATTATTATTATTATTATTATTATTATTATTATTGTCAGTTATCACTATCATCATTGCTATCTCTGTTTTCTTTCTTTTTTCTTGTATTAGCTCGATGAGAGCTCTATGGTGTTCTTTTGACTCTGCTGACCCTCTTTAGGGCTTTAACTTAATTTCTATTATTTTCATCAGTGTTTGTATTTCTTATTTGTATTTATATGTACTATCTGGTAGGATGGAAGAGAAGGCCTTATGGCCTTAATCCTGTCAGATTAAATAAATAAATTATAAAATTAATAATAATAATAATAATAATAATAATAATAATAATAATAATAATAGGAAAAGAACACCCCTGGAAAAAACTAAGGAAGAGACTAGTGAAGTGCTTTGTATTGAGTGTGGCATTGTATGGAGCAGAAAAGTGGACATTACCATGAAGTGAAGAGAAGCGACTGGAAACATTTAAAACGTTGATATGGAGAAGATGAAGCTAGTGAAATAGACATACAGAATAAGAAAAGAAGCTATGTTGGAAAGAGTGGGTGATGATAGAATAATGCTGAAACTGATCTGGAAGAGAAAAGTAAATTTACTGGGTCACTGACTGAGAAGAAACTGCTTCCTGAAAGATGCACTGGAAGGAATGGTGAACGGGAGACGAATTCTTGGCAGAAGAAAATACTAGATAGACGACATTAAAATATATGGATCATATGCGGAGACTAAAAGGAAGGCAGAAAATAGAAAAAATTGGAGAATATTGCGTTTGAAGTGAAAGATCTGCTATTCGGCAGAACACTATTTAGTAATCATCATCATCATAGTCATCCTTGCATTATTGGGCCTAGTGACTCGTTACGATCTCTTACCAACGCTTGAACGGTCTGCCCAAGGATCTCTTGCCCACAGGATGGTAATTTAAAATTTGGCGTGGAATTGCTATGTAGTAGTAGCAGTAGCAGTAGCAGCAGCAGCAGCAGCAGCAGTAGTAGTCTCTATATTCTGGAAGAGGAGGACATAGTAGACCTATAGAAAATCAAGAGATATAACAGGCAAACAGGGATCATTAATATACTTGTTAGATATATCATTATATTAAAGCTTTCTTTTCAGTTTTTATGGCTTAATACATTAAACAAAACCAAGTTATATATCACTGTTTTCTATGTTTATGTTTTTTTAATGTATTAAGCCGTAAAGATTGTAAAGAAAGCTTTAATATATTGATATATGTAACAATAAGATCAGCTTATCTGATTATCAAAAATGAATTGTGAATTAAATCATTAATTGACTTGGAAGTTTAGGTCCCGATAGAGGAGATACAGCTTGAATTATAGCGGAATGTTGGACAAAGGTGGGAGAAGAGGTTAGGGTTTCTTTGCATTTTCCGGTCTGTATGTATGTATGTATTTATTCACACTGCAAATGGGTATATACCCGGTGTCAGTGGTAACTAATTACATTCAATAATGAAAATTTATAATAAACACAACTAATAAAAAATAATAATTAATAGTAATAATAACAATAATAATAAAATACTAATAACAAGGAGCATCCTAAATTAAATGAAGCATGGTCACTTAAAATAACGTTTAAATTATAAAGTAAATCTAATTTGCATCTTAACCCTAAGCTCGAGTCTGACAGGTTCATATCTGCACACTTATTTCGCTGTCAACTCGCTCACTGCACTGATTCTACCTGATTTCACTAACACTTCTAACCATTTCATTGTTCGAATACTTTGCACAGCCACTTCACTGACACCAACACACTTCACTTACACAATAGACTTCACTGACACTACACACTTCCTCACTGATAGAACTCTTAAAATAACAAGATATCAATTACACCCTTTAACTAGTGTGTATAATATACTACCGTGTATTAGTAAAGTCCTTAAGTATAGTAGTAGTAGTAGTAGTAGTAGTAGTAGTAGTAGTAGTAATAGTCACATAGGCCTAATTCTTAGTCATTAATAAATAATAGAAATCATGGGAGGCCCTAAAACTACATTAGCCTAGGGGCCAAAATTTGTAAATCCCCCCTGCACCTAATACTTCATTTAAAGTCTATAAAACTGTTTTGTGGGGTAGGTACTTTTTTCTTAGTTTTAAGAGTTTATTTCCTTTTTTGAATATTTCATATGAATTCAAGCAATATTTTTATACAATAGTTCAGATAGAGTAAAATAGTAATTACCAAAACCGTTTCCTTAGGTACAGATCATGTAAAATGAAAAGATTTTCGTATCACAATTAAAGGAGAACCGAAGTGTTTCATGTAGGCCTATGGATACTTTTTGAAATTCACCAAAGAAATAGAAATTCAAAAGTGCACCTTCGGCAGGAAAAATTATGGGTACTGTGTTTTTCGATTCAGAAGAACACTTGCTTGTGAACATCAAGCCACAAGGAACCACCATTAATTCTGACGCGTATGTGGCAACTCTCAAGAAACTTCAAGCTCGACTGAGTCGTGTTCGACGACATCGGGAGAAGCAGGATGTTCTGCTATTGCACGACAACACATAGCCATATGTCAGTCACAAGACCACAGACCAGATCAGAAAATTCGGATAGACAACATTGAAACATCCGCCTTACAGTCCTGAACTGGCCCCGTACGATTACCATCTCTTTCGTAAACTGAAGGATCTCTTCGCAGAACGAGGTTAGAAAATGACTCCATTGTGTACGCTGCTAAATAATGGCTCAGACGTGTTGGTCCAGACTTTTACCGTGCTGGTCTACAGGCCCTCGTTCCTAGGTTACGTAAGGCAGTTGAAAGGGATGGGGATTATATGGAAAAGTGAAATTTTGTTCCGAAAGCATGTATCTACATTCTCTGAAAATAGCAAAGCTGTAGGATAAAAATATAATTTTTAAACAAATGTTTATGCATTACTTTTGGAGTTACCCTAGTAATATAGGCTATAGTAAAGTCCGTATTAAAAGTGTTCACTCTTTCAGGGCAAAGAAGATGCCTTTTCAATTTCAATTTGTACTTTGATTTCATTCTTATTATGTGTTCATATGTATTTATATGTTTTCGTCCACACCTGTGGAGTAACGGTCAGCACGTCTGGCCGCGAAACCAAGTGGCCCGGGTTCGAATCCCGGTCGGGGCAAATTACCTGGTTGAGGTTTTTTCCGGGGTTTTTCCTCAACCCACTAGGAGTAAATGCTGGGTAACTTTCGGTGGTGGACCCCGGACTCATTTCACCGGCATTATCACCTTCATTTCATTCAGACGCTAAATAACCTTAGATGTTGATACAGCGTCGTAAAATAACCCAATAAAATAAATAAATCTATGTTTTCTTGCTATGAATATTAGACGGAATTACTATGCTTGAAGTCTTGTTACAATAAATGAGAATTTCATTTTACTTTAATGAATTTTTACACAATTCTTCTACCCCTCACGAAATTATCAATGTAATATCACGAAATTAACAAAGTTATCACGAAATAACGAACCTTTTAGCTTAAGTTGTAAAAGTGGTTTTTGGCACTTGTTCAAGAACGTGTCCAATCTTTTATGTGTCCTGATTTGTACAGCAAATTTTCGTCTTTTAGATGAAAAAATCGGAATAAGGATATATTTACACATTTGCATTATAAATTAATTTTCATGAAACTATCACGAAATTATCAATGTTTACCCTACAGTAAAAATAAGTAATTTTGTTTGAAATGGCAAAATACATCACAATTGCTGAAAAAAACACAGCCTTAATTAAGGACTAAAATTTATGTTATAATGAAATGTTTTCGAGGGACATGTTTCTATTTTTAAAAATTGTACCGAATAAATCCAAATTAAATATAGAAGACATCTTAAAGTATGCAATTTAAAATAGTATTGTTGTTTAGTCAACTTTCTGAAGACAGGTCTTTTTATTTAATTTTTGTTGTTTTATTCATCATTCACTTCGACTATTCGAGTAGTGTAAGCTTTTGTACTTAATCTCTGCTTGCTATATCTTGGGTACACTTTGGCTATGTCTTGTAAGAAACACATACTCGTATGGTAACTATGCTTAAGTTACTTTCACTACTAGTTGTTAGTAAAGAAATTTCATGGAGACAACCTTATGTAAGAACATTGTTCTGCAAAATTGAAAATTTACACTCTTCAAACGAACTACCTTTTGACGATCGTTTGTGAGTTTAACTTTCGATTAGTTTTCACTATGCACACAATTCTTTGGTTCTTCTGATAGAAGCAAGTTGGATTCTCTAAAAAATTGAACACTTTATTCTACACTTTCTACTGACGATATAATCTCTCGCATTGTACTATAAGTACAGGGACATCATTTTATTTTTACTAACATTTTTAATATTAACTTGCCTGTACCTCTGGATCAACGCCGTTTGCTACCCTCTTCCACGACTGGAGTTCGATGATACTGGCGTAATATACAAACAAATCACTTCACTACGTGTAGGAGGGAAGAAAAGTAGTTCATCCATTTACGTAAACTAGGAAATATTGCGCTTTTGAGTTTAATCATTTTCATTAGGCTTTTGTTTAATCAAAATACAGTACAGTATTAACAATGAGTGTTTTTACTCACGAACTGAGCTGTCCATATTGACGTATTCATTATGCAGTGTATATTATACTGTCTACAGCACATTAGCGTACAATATAGAAAAAAAGGTAAAGGTAAAGGTATCCCCGTAACATACCATGAAGGCACTTGGGGGGGCATGGAGGTAGAGCCCCATGCTTTCCATGACCTCGGCACTAGAATGAGGTGGTGTGGTCGGCGCCACGCTCTGACCGCCTTTTACCCCCGTGAAAGACTCGGTACTCAATTTTATAGAAGGCTGAGTGAACCTTGGGGCCGTTCTGAAAGTTTGGCAACGAGAAAAAATCCTGTCACCACCTGGGATCGAACCCCGGACCTTCCAGTCCGAAGCCAGCTGCTCTACCAACTGAGCTACCGGGCCGCCGTACAATATAGAAAATGAAGTTAAATTGAAATATAATCATAATATGGATATTTAAACGCATTTTTTTTAATTGTGGCCGTTCATTTCGATACAGGCTTCAGTTCTAATGTACATATTATCGCACTGTAGACTATTGTACCTAATCCCAATTACCAGTTTCGTTCTTCGTACGAGTAACTCATGTTGAAATAATTCTGTATCTACTCTATAAAAGAGTACCTTACGTACTGTAAATTCAATCTTCACTTCTGCCCGATCCAAAAAGATAAAATTACTCAGACATGCTATCTACTGTCCGTCAAAGGTTCTAGCATGCTGGTAATAAGCTCACTCATCTTAATAGCAGATCATAACTATATTAATTAATAACACTACTCCACAAATTTTGACTTACTTTGTGTTTATCTGGTTTTGTTCGATGTTACGTTCTTACTTTGGTGGTATTTATCATGGATATAAAATTAGTTTCTGTGACATGCCAATATTTTACCAAAAAAAATCATATTTATACGTTTTTATTCGTATTGTAATATACATTAGTCTTACTTACTTACTTACTTACTTACTTACTTACTTACTTACTTACTTACTTACTGGCTTTTAAGGAACCCGGAGGTTCATTGCCGCCCTTACATAAGCCCGCCATTGGTCCCTATCCTGAGCAAAATTATTCCATTCTCTATCATCATATCCCACCTCCCTCAAATCCATTTTAATACCCATTCCGAGGCTTATTTGAAGGATTCGTAACAAGCTGTTTTTTACGGTGAAGGGTTGTTAGCCCTTCGCCCAACCCCCAAGGCTGGAGGACCACCCCTCATCGGCTGTCCGCGACTTAATATACATTAGTCTACTATAAGTATTTGTAAAATCAACAAGAAATAAATAGTAAAGCAGAATGTTGAGACAGTGCAGTACTACACATCATATGGGATACATTAGTTCCATTATTGAGTTACCAGTCATTCAGATACGAAGAGAAGATGTGTTATTTTATTTTATGATAGGGAGATTAATCAGCGCGAACTAGGCTGAAAATGTAATCCCCAACCAAAATAGCATCACCTCGACCCTGATATCTTTTGTCCATTGCTTGCATATCTTGATGGAAGCGTTCACCATATTCTTCACTGACGTCTCCCAAATTTCGCCACAAAATTATAGGTGAGAATGCAAACAGTGCAATTTTATTTACATTCTGCATCGCAGTACTCAGTAGGCCTAATGTTCCATTAAAAATTCTATTATTGACTAGAACGTTTGACACCACTGCTCTGAAAGTCTTTCAAACATTTTTCTTGATACCAATCATTTTTTGCTCACATTTTAGGATAAAAGCATAACATCAATCTGTGGTTAGATGTATGGCACCTTCCACTTTTGCACCTGATAATGAGAGAACATTTTCCTTATATGAAGGAAAGAAGCGGAATTAGGTTTCAATGCTATAACGAATTGCTTCATTAGTTCCAGTATGTGGAGGCGAGTAGTAAAATCTTCCCACTTGTATCTAGAGCCACGTGAATTACATCGTATTTACCTAGTATTAAGTGTTCCCTTGGTTCATATTTTCTGAGGGTAGTGCTGAGGTAGAGAAAACATGAATATGAATCGATGGAAGAGTAGTGGAATGGAGAAAAATTCTCTCCGGCATCGGGATTTGAACCCGGGTTTTCAGTTCTACGTGCTAATGCTTTATCCACGAAGTCACACCGGATTCCCATCCCGGTGTCCGTTCGAATCCTCTCAGTTTAAGTTCCATCTCTTGGGTTCCCTCTGATGGCCTCCCTCTGCACTACGTCATAAGTCTAAGAACGTAGGACTAACGTCCACACACCAGAGGGAACCCAAGAGGTGGAACTTAAACTGAGAGGATTCGATCCGACACCGGGATGGTAATCCGATGTGGCTTAGTCGATAAAGCATCAGCACGGAGAGGTGAAAACCCGGGTTAAAATCCCGGTGCCGGAGAGAATTTTTCTCCGTTCCACTATTGTTCCATCATACGATGATGCAGAATATCTGCATGGAAACATATGTACTTCGGTACATTAAAATAATATACATGATATGCCTAAATCACTTGTGATTTAAGACGGCGCTTGTTCCGTAGGATCCCGGCCAATCAGTCACTCATAATGAGTGCACCTCCGCACATGTGTGGACATTAGTCTTACGTTCATAGACATCTATGACGTAGTGCTGAAAACCCGGGTTCAAATCCCTGTGCCGGAGAGAATTTTTCTCCGTTCCACTGTTCTTTCATCATATGATGACGCAGAATATCTGCATGGAAATATAATATATTTCGGTACATTAAAATAATATACACGAATATGAATACTTTGTGAAACCACCTTGCAAAGCTAAGGGAAAACAGCATGTTAATGTCTCCACAAATATCCCAATGGTAACACAGTTTATTTTGTTTAGCATTAGCCTTATATTCTGAAATCCTTCTTTTAACAGGGATACTGATCTCCAGTGTGAATTAAAACAGCCTTAAGGCTTCTGGCTGAACTATCTAAGAAGAGATGCAAATATTCTCGATAATGGGAAACCAATAGCTTCAAAGAGATCATACACAGTACCACAATTTTTCTTCCGTGTGGAAAAAAGGATGTGAACTTCGTATGTCGAATAGTTTATTTTGTTATTTTACATAAAGGGAGGAGGAACATTCAATTTTTGAAACTTCTTATAAGAAAACTTTAAGTAGAGTACTGTATGTATGTGTTTATGACGGTTTTTTAAATATAAAATACGTAAATTAAAAAAAAAAACGACATTTGAGGAAAACCAATGACAGATTCGTATTCAGCAAGCAGATTTTATCTAGAATCCAAGATAAACAAATTCATGTCGAGTAGTGTCATCTATATAATATTTAATCAATGAAATAACTTCGCTTTCCTACAACAGATGTCAAGTTCTTCATTTATTAATTGCTATATATAATACAGAATAATAAATTAATTTTACAACTTATTATACTTTTTGTCATTTGAGACTGTGACTTAAAGCATTACTTTATATGAAATTTATTTAATATACTTCATATCTAATTCTGTGTTGTTTAGTCGTAACATGATAACTCCAAAAATGGCTCTTTTTTTTTTTAGTTGAAAGGGCAAACCCACACAAAAACAGTTCTCTTTTGCTTGATATACCCGTGATATCTCCATCTAAACTTGTTATTTTCATTCACATTTGTATGTAAATTAGAATTATGATTTGTTTAGGCAAATATTTAGTGCTAAGAGGGATGAAGTTACAGGAGAATGGAGAAAGTTACACAACACAGAACTGCACGCATTGTATTCTTCACCTGACATAATAATTAGGAACATTAAATCCCGAGGTTTAAGATGGGCAGAGCATGTAGCACGTATGAGCGAATCCAGAAATACATATAGAGTGTTATTTGGGAGGCCGGAGGGAAAAAGACCTTTGGGGAGGCCGAGACGTAGATGGTAAGATAATATTAAAATGGATTTGAGGGAGGTGGGATATGTTGATAGAGACTGGATTAATCTTGCACAGGTTAGGGACCAATGGCGGGCTTATGTGAGGGCGGCAGTGAACCTCTGGGTTCCTTAAAAGCCAGTAAGTAAGTAAGTAAGTAAGTTAGGAAAAATTAAAATAAAAATGCTTGGATCTGAAAACAGGTTCTTTGGAGTTTTGACAAAACACCACACAATTATTTATAATTATGATTATGCACCTAAAACTTTGGCTGTACAAAGTTGATACGAAATTTTATCTGGAGCTAAGCGAAAGAAAACAATTTGAATACCATTGGTCTACGAATACGAATACGAAAAACGAAAAGCCTGAAATCCCATAAGGGCAACGGCCTCCTACAGGAGAGTGTAGGGTGAGCTGAAGGTCTACTACACTTGGGGAGCCAGTCCAAGAGAGCTTACACTATACACTTACAAACTAAACACATGAACAAATTATGCCAACTAAACACGAAAAACTATACAGACTAAACATATAAATTATGCAAACTAAACAGCCACAAAAAAACTATGCAAACTAAACACATACATTATAATCTGAACACAATACTATCCACGCTAAACACACGATAAAAAAGAAAAAAAAATACAGAAACTGAACACATACATAGTCTTAACTCAAACACAACCTAAATACACAAAAACCTATACTAATTGCACACATAAATTTTTACAGCCTAAACACACAAACTATCTAAACTAAACGCACAAAAACGATGCAATTGAACACAAAAATTGTACTAAATAAATACATGAACTATACCACTATACGGAATCAAACTATCCAAACTAAAACACACAAACCCATATAATTGAACACACAAATCATACTAACTAAATACATGAACTATACCAACTATACGCGGAATCAAACTATCCAAACTAAAACACACAAAACCATACAACTGAACACAAAAATTATACTAACTAAATACATGGACTATACCAACTATACACGGAATCAAACTAACCAAACTGACACACACAGAAATAACTATATAAACAATACACAACTATACACAGTTTACATAGTGTTCGTAAATTCTTCCAGTCTTTTCCATGCCTGCCTGTCTCTCGCTGTTCTCGTCCACTGCGCTCCAGTCTCTCTCCGGAACACGTCCGACCATCTTCTCCTTGGACGTCTTCTCCTTCTTTTCCCACTGGTCTACAATATCTGCGAAATATTTGTTGGGAATAGCAACTCGAAACATTGTAAGTGGTATGGAGTAAAGGAACAATGAGCGTCAGAGAGAATAGAGAAAGAGAAGATATTAAGACAGATGGAATAAAGGAGTGAAGAGGAATGGAAAGAAGAGGTGAGAAGGAAAGAGAAGAGAAGTGGGAATACGGTAAAGGACGCAAGAGGGGGAAAGATCAGGAAAGGGAGGGAAAAAGAGAGAAAAGAAGAGGAGGAAAAGAAAAATAACGAAATTAGAAAGTAGGAAAATGATTAGATAGGAAATTAAAGGGGGTGGGATTGGATGAGATTCAATGAAAAGAGATGAAACAAGACGAAAACTGTTATATTGAAAAGCCTATACTAAACCATAGATAGGTGATGACGATTATGATGAGTATTACACTTTTACTACGTCACACTACTTTTGACCAATAAAACGGTACGAAAGGACGTCTTTCAACCAATCATGGCTGCTTATCGCACAATTTTATCGCGTCCCTAGCATTTGTTTAATTTGATCGCGTCCCTAGCATTTGTTTATTTTTACCACTACCCTAGCATTTGTTTCTTTGTTTGCCAACATTTCAAATTGCACTGATGTGGACGCCAAAAAACAGAAAATTACAAACCACTCCAGTCGATGCACAGCACTTTCAAATATGACTCGCATTGGCATTCAAGAACAAGAATTAATAAAAATCACTGATCATGTATGAAGAGCACCATTTGGAAATCCTGAATAAGTTGAGGGATACACCATGTATATCAAAGAGTTCACTTCTTTTAAGCACATGTCCAATATAACATCAACTGAATCACCAACCACTAAAACATTCAAATTTGAAAATTGTACTTTCAATAATTGTTTCTTTTAAAATTATTCATGTTTATTTTTTATTTCATCATCGTTAATTAAAACGTTTCTTGTTTATTTGATCATCCCTAATTAAAACTTTTCTAACACTTGTTTATATTATTTAGGTTATGTTTGTTATAGCTTCTGCTATATGATATTATGGATAGTCACGTATCAGAGATTGTTTAATATTGAGATTTATTGAAAATCATCTGTCAAGTGACGTTGATTAGTGGTATTCGGATGATTGACGTGGAATGCAAATGCTTTAATAAAAATGAAACTGAATCAACTAAGCCTTCTTGACTAGTAACTGCCCACAGAGTTCAATGAAGATTCCATAGGTGGCACAACTGATAACAAGAAAACATAATCATAAAACACTACTGCCGTCTAGCGTAATGTTGAGATGGTACAATAAAAATTTGAAGACAGTTGTATTTTCGTAAGCCAATTAATATTTTATTGTATTGGCGTACTTTGTTACTTCTAATCTTTATTTTCTTCTAATCGTGTAATAGTCAATTAAATCTCATTCGAGTTTTGATTTTCTCTAGATAAATCAAAACCTCTAGTGAGATTACTGTTCATAAAATAGAATAATTCCGTTGAGTAATGCAGAGAAAAGCCTGTAGAAACACTGGTGGAAATGCAGATATAACTTTTCGTTTTCATTCGTGCCGATAACATATAACATCCATGAAAATTTCGAGCTCGGTTTGTTTGTAACTTCACAGCGATTTCTAAACCGGGAAATTGAAATGCACGTGCGAAGTTAATGATTGCGATTTCTTCAATTCTTGGTTTCGCTGCACCCTTGCCTAAGAGCGTCAGCAACAGCAGCAAAATGTAATCTGATTCCCTCGATTCATCCTTTAGAGAGGGAGCAAGCTCTGAAGATGCTCTCGACTTTCTTGCTGACTACGAGGTCTTTCCTTGTCTTCTTTTTCTTTCAAGGCCTATTAGTTAACGTTTTCCATCTCAGCTCGGCGCTGGTTCTCCAGTCTTTTCATTTCGGCGCTAATGCAATTGTCGTAAATAGAGGTTTCGTGTCTGCTTGCTACTTCTATCGCGGAATCTCGAAGTTAGCAATTAGTTTCCACAGAGTGTTTTTTATTTACTTCACACATGATTGGCCTGGCAAAGAATATGATCCAGTCGTGAAATGAGCGAAAAACACATTAACTTAGGTATATAGTAACAGTGTCTCTCTGTCCGTTCCATGTCTGTTTACGGATCTCTCTTGAATGCTCGTCTTCATATCTGATGTTCCTGCTTCAACCACCTATTTCATTTTGTGTCTGTTTTCTGATTGGTTGTTTATTTCAATAATTTCAAGGGAAAATTATTCCGGGGCCAGGTATCCATTCCGGGACCTCTGGTTGAACGTACCAGCGCTCTACGAACTGAGCTACCCGGGGACTCCACCCGACACCGTCTCAACTTTTCCCTTTATATCCACACAACTCGCGTGGGCTGACGAAACGCCAGAGACCCACATCGAGTGCACACAATCTCTGTGTGACTTGGAATTGTGGTTTTCTTTTAACGTACACAGTGACGTATATATTATGCAAATCTAGTCTTTCAGGTGAAGCTCCCTGTAAAGCAGATTTGAATAATTTCAAGGGAAAAATTGTTCCGGGGCCGGGTATCCATTCCGGGACCTCTGGTTGAACGTACCAGCGCTCTACGAACTGAGCTACCCGGGGACTCCACCCGACACCGTCTCAACTTTTCCCTTCATATCCACACAACTCGCGTGGGCTGACGAAACGCCAGAGACCCACATCGAGTGCACACAATCTCTGTGTGACTTGGAATTGTGGTTTTCTATTAACGTACACAGTGACGTATGTATTATGCAAATCTAGTCTTTTAGGTAAAGCTCTCTGTAAAGCAGATTTGAATAATTTCAAGGGAAAAAATTGTTCCGGGGCCGGGTATCGATCCCGGGACCTCTGGTTGAACGTACCAACGCTCTACCAACTGAGCTACCGGTTGTTTATTTACTCATCTTTGTTACTTTGTTTGTTCAATGTATTCATTCTTTTCAGTTTAATTCCTTTATTTTCATGTTTGCCCCCTCTCTATCTCTCGTTTACCTACTTGTCTTTCTGCCTGGTCTGTTTTCTATCTATATAATTATCTTTCTTCGTTTAAATTTTTCTATTCTATGCGAGGATCATTTCACAAATGATTACAACTATTTTAACGTGAAAAATTTTCGCATTCGACATTAGATAAATGTGGTCACAATTCCTGTTAATAGGTGATGTAATTAATTGTAGCAGGCCTTGGATTAATTAAATCATGATGTGTTTGAAACAAAGTAGTTTCGAATCTAGCCAGCCGTGATAATCTATACATTGGAAATGAATGCTACATCACAATGAATTCAATAGGCCAACCAGTCGAACACAAAGGAAATCGTTAATAAATGCTTGAAATACAGTATATAGATAGAAATAGTTAATTCAACATATTCAAATTCTAAAATTAACTTTACTGCTTCCAAATGAATTCAGTTCTTTGTAATGGTATATGATTATTCAATCTTCAAACAACTCATTGGCATACCTATTGATGTGTGAATCGTTTCAACTATCAATTGAATTGTCTCGATAATTGAGAATAGGTCTCAAGTAATGAGAAAGTAATTATAAATTAATACAATTAACAAATTAAAATTTTTAAATTTGAATGCCGAAATTATAAAGCAAAAATAATAAAAAAGGTCGAATTTTTATTTAAAATCTTTAACAACCTTACAATCCCAACCAATGATCAGAATACTAATCACGAACAGCATTAAAGACTTCACACAATTATAAGGATTCGATGAATCTCCAGTAATCTTTTTCTGTAGGCAATGCATTGGTATTGGAAATATAATATTGTAGACAACTTTGAAAAAGTGCTATATGTATTTCTAAATGCTGGCAACAGATACGCTAACAGTATAGAAGCCACTTTCAGTGGGAAAACAAAGAGCACGAATATTGAAATAAACATTTTTTATTGTGACATGCAGTTAATAAAGTAACATGAAACTTATTTACGTACTTACTTAATTACTTACATTGGGACATGGAACTACGGATAAAATACAACAATGGACGATATGACAATGTATGAGTGTTAAAATTCTACAAACTTTGGAAATAGTTCCTCAGTTTGTTCACAGATTATTGCCATCGATTAGGTTAGGAAACCAAGGAACAACATCGGTTGAATGTGATTTGCTGATTTCCATCTTTCTGAGACAATGTTAAAGATCTTCTCTCTAAGAAAAGTTTTTCCAACGCAACGCATTCTTCGCTATTGGAATAAAATCGAAGTCACATGGAATGAAGTAGTGTGAATAGGGTAGGTGTAATCAGAATTTCCACTCACAACGCTGCAAAAGATTTCTGACAGAATTGTAACATTTATCGTACAGAGTGATTCCGTAGTCCAGCAGATTTGATCATTATTCTCCCAAACCTCACAACGCAGTTGGTATTGCGGAAAAGACGAGATGAAATACAAGAACACCTTTACTATTTTATGCCAATGATCAAGAGCTTCCTGGGTGACGCTCATATTTGTAGTTATCCGATTTAGCATGTTATTTCCTTTACAATGAAATTATTCCAGATTAATATTCAGGTAGCACAAATCTTGCACATTTTTAAGCACTGTCATAATATTCGGAACGTCGCCGGCACAGAATAACATTATGTTTGATTAATTCCTTCAGAGTCTATCGCTCCAATTTAGTTGAGCACTGTTCCATTAAAGCGACCCATACTTCTGCAGTTATGTCTCAATGGACAACCAACATTCACTGCGATGTAGGTCGGCAGTTGTTACTCCTCCACGTTTGAATGTCTCTAGCTGCCTTGCCATTTTTCGGTATGGCAAAGCAAGATTACTCATTGTTTCTCGTAGCTATGTGCTATCTTCTTTTTCCATGTTTGCAATGGAAAATTAATATTTTCAGCAATTATGAAAGGTGTTCTCATTTTCTAACTTCCATTGTGCAACGATGTCGCCAAAACTCTAAAATGGAAGCGCGTTTGTTTCTAGATCACTGTACCCACACCACAACTGATGCTAATATTAAGAAGTACATGCTACACTATTAAACGTGTCAATTCCTTGTAGATTTCAATCATTGATTTATTTTCTGGAGGAAAAGATAGTTCCGTATATGTTTATATTTTCTTCTCTGCTTTTATTTTTGGTTACTTATCTAAGTACATGTCTGTCTATTTATTTTATTTTCTATTTTAGAGACTGTTTATCTATTTATCTACCTGTCTGCTTTTCTTCATGTCTCGTTTTTCTGTGTATATTTATGTACACCTTGACTTGGAAAATGGTCGCTCTTCTAAAGCGTGAATTTGTCTGTAGGCCCTAAATGCCGTTTGGTTTAACGCGAGATTTACACAAATGGAAATATAAAACATCGAGATCTCCGAGGATGAAGTAAAGTCTTAAAAGAGACTATCTGTATGTTACAAAACTACATATTCCCTATGAAAACTTTGTGCCTTAACGATAGAGCTCTTTCTTCTCGTTACAAAGACCGAGCTTCTATGTAAAACAGATCCGTGTAAAGACAGCTCACACAATGATTCGAGGCAGGACTTAGTCTCTGAACAGCGACCAACTTCCGTGTCAAAGGGTATATACGACATACCTTTCATCTTACAATACAAACATATTTGATTTAAGTGAAAGAGTCAACGCTTTTTGTAAGAAAATACAGTTATGGAATAACAAATTAAAACAAAACACCTTTCAGATGTTTCTCAGGATGTCTGAATTTATCCAGAGTTACCCGCTGGAAAAGAATTGCAAAAAAGGTGTTGCTAAAAATAGTGGAGGGTCGTTTAGAAAACTTGAGTACTAATTTTCGCAAATACCTTTACGGAGAAGAAGACATTAAATTGTTTCATTGGAATTGGTTAATAAATCCTTTTGACGGTGCACCTACCGGCGTATCGCTGCAAGAAGAACAACTGATATATTTTCCTTCAAGTAGCTCAGAAAAATTAAATTTTGTTATAAGTTCTCTACCAAATTTCTGAAGTGAAGTGTCTTGTAATTATTATTCTTTTACTGATGCAAAAGCGCTTCGAATGCTGTTACTTTCTTCCACTTCTTACCTTTGCGAAATTGATTTTTCAGCCGTAGTTGCCTTAAAATGTAGATATAGAAACAAATTTCAAGTAGAAAATGAGCTCAGAATAAGTATCTCGAAAATAAAACCAAATTTGGACAGGCTGTGTACTTCAAAGCGGACACATATTAGTTATTAGATATACGCCTATACCTTAGAAATGTTTTATTACAATGCTTTCGTTTTGAGTTTACTTTATATTCAAAATTTAAATTTGAAAAAAAAAGTAATTGCCTTGTCCATTTATTTGACGCCCCCAGTTTGGAAACCGCTGGTCTAGATATGAAAATTTATGTTACCTGTCTCTAAGTTATTTTATGTCTACTTGTCTGTTGGCCTTCGTTGCATATTTCTGTCTATTTATCTATCTCATGTCTGCCTTTATGTATATTTGTGTCTATTGACCTACAAAATATCTACCTTCATGTCTATTTTTATTTCCATATATTTATCTCCCTGCCTGCTTTATGTTTTGAGGCCTATGTCCGTAAGTGCATTTATCTTTTCAGTTGCTTGCGTGTACAATATTTCCTCCTGCCAATCTATTTGTATTTCTGGCCGCATTCATGCTTATTTTTCTCTCAAGCTATTTATTTGCTGTCTGTTTTCATATCTGTTTTCTATTTATCTTCGTGTTTGCCTTTGTGTCTTCATGACAATTGTCCCATTTATCTATTTACCTGCCTTTCTACAGCTCTTCATGCATCTTTTTCCATCTGCCTCATGTCTGTCTATTCTTCCGTCGATTTATAGTTCACACGAGTTTAATTAGCTGACAGTTTTTAACAAAAGGATCAGAATTCGATTTCTATAAAGGAAGAAAGAGACATTCAGTACTTTGCTTTATCTCGAAATTTATCATTGTTTAACTACGGTGATGTCGTTTCAAGGGATAAGAATAACAAATGCAATCGAGATGTTTCGTTAAATAAAATGAATGTGAAAAGGAATATGAATCAGTGTATGATATAAATGCTCTGCTAAAATATGCCCTAGTAAGAGAGACAAGTTTGAGTTTGGAATGAGAAAAGTTTACAAAAGTACGCGCGAGCTCGTGTCCTTGCAAAAGGTTTCGGGATCGATGACATAACTAGCTGCATGCCACTTGTTTCACGCTTTCCCTCTGAAGGAGTAACATTGTTTTTAGGAAGAAATAATACAAACAGAACGAAACCTATAAGGCACGTAATCTGGGATAGTCCATCTCTGAACATTAATCCATGTTGTACAGGTTTCTCAGTGGCAGTCGTTGATATATATATATATATATATATATATATATATATATATATATATATATATCTATATATCTCTCTCTCCTCTCTCTCTCTCTCTCTCTCTCTCTCTCTCTCTCCCTCCCCAGTATTTCCTATTTTCTGCCTTCATCTTTGTCTCCGCATCTGATTCATATCTTAATGTCGTCTATCATCTGATTCATATCTTCTTCTGTTCCGAACACTTCTCCCGTTCACCTTTCCTTCCAGGCAACCTTCAGTAGGCAGTTTCTTCTCAACCAATCCCGCAGCCATTTCCCTTTCATCTTTCTGATCAGTTCTAGCATCATTCTTTCTTCATCCACTCTTTCCAGCACAACTTTGTTTCTTACTCTGTCCATTTCACACGCTCCATCCGTCTCCATATCCACATTTCAAATGCTTCTATTCGCTTTTCTTCACTTCGTCGTATTGTCCATATTTCTGCAACATACAATGCTACACTCCACACAAAGCACTTCGCTAGTTCTTTCTCCAGAGATCCGCAGAAGATGCTCCTTTTTCTATTAATAGCTTCCTTTGCCATTACTATCCCCCTTTTGACTTCCTGGCAACAGCTCATGTTACTGCTTATAGTACATCCCAAGTATTTGAAGCTGTCCACTTGCTCTACTGCCTCATTTAGAATTCGCAAGTATACCTTCTTTACTTTTCTTCCTATAACCATGGTCTTCGTTTTGTTTGCATTTATCTTCATTCTATACTGCTCACAAATGTCATTTAGCGTGGAACCATAATTATACTTTTCTAAAATGTTACTATACGTGAAACGATCTAAATTCCCTTCCATTTGGACTAGAGGAACAACTACACTTCTAAAAAAACATCCTCACACCATGATGCTACCACCACCATGCTAAATGGTCGGTACCTGGTGTTTTTTGTTGTCTCTTTGGTTTTTTGGTCGACGTATACACTGCAAACCATCAGTAGAAAATAAATTTAATTTACTATCATCACTCCATAACACCTTATACCAGTCTGTAGTGTTCCATGTTTGATATATTTTTGCAAACTCTAACCTAGCCTTCCTATTATTTAATTAAAGAGTAGTTTTCGTAATGGTGGTCTACTATTTAAATCACCAGTTACAAGGCGACTTTTCATAGTAGAGACATGTAGGTTCAGTGCATGGTACTGTTCTAGATCATTCCTACTTTGTCGAGCCGATTTTCGTGGTTCAGCAACCGATTGCTTACAAATCTTTCTTTCCTCCCTCACTGTTGTTTTCAAGGATGACTAGACCTTGGCTTATTGTCTACTGACCCTTATTGTTTTTGCCATCGACTCTACACACTTATTAGTTGTGATATACCAAAATCTTTAGCAACGCTAGACTGCGATTTTCCATTTTTCAAAGCGTTTAAAACAGATTGTCTCATATCCACAGGGTATTCCTTTTGTTTTGTCATGCTTGCAATGGTCTGTACAAATAAAGAGACACTGTCTAACTACCTAAGCACCAATATGTAATGTATACCATACCACTAAAACAAACCACAAAATACTTATGAGCTAATGGGAAATACATTTATATTGTGATCCTATAAACTTGCCTGTTTCCTAGATACGTAACCACAGCAACGTGACGCTACTACTCATAGAATGACACAGCTGTATGCTTTGCGTTGTTGTAATTGCATGCAAACAGTACTAACAACATAAAACCTTAATTACATAATACCTTTGAGCACTACTGTAGGTCTACTATAACATTTGAAGCAAACAGTTCCAAGAAAACATACAGTAGGAAATATGATAGTTCGTATTTGGAACTAGAATTTACTTGGTGCGGTGATGAAAGTGAACAGAAACATAGTGTGTTTTGCGTTATGAAGTGTTGTCGAAAGAGTGCGTGAAACCTGCAAAACTCCAACGACATTTAGGAACAAAGCATTATGAAGTAGAAAATAAACCGATAGAATTTTTCCAGCGACACTTCGGAACATTAAACTATTGGCAATATAAAGTTTCGGTGATGGGTTCGATTAATAGCAAGGCACTGGATTCATCCTACCTCTTAAGTTGTGTTCATAGCCAAAACAGGGAAACCTAATTCTATCAGGGAAATTTCCAGCAATAAAATATGTGGTGTAAACTATGTTTGGCAACGAGTTACTAAAATATATTGATTTGATTCATCTTTCAAAAAATACTGTTGGTCGCAGAATTAACGATATAGCAGGTTCCCTCCCTCTAGAGTGGATAAAGCGTCAGCACGTAGAGCTGAAAACCCGGGTTCAAATCCCGGCGCCGGAGAGAATTTTTCTCCGTTCCATTACTCTTTCATTGTATGATGACGCAGAATATCTGCATGGAAATATCATATGTACTTCGGTACATTATAATAATATATATAATCTCACAACTAAAGGAATAGTACAATTAGTATGATCAGCACAGCACGGGTTACATTGAAACAATGACAATTACCTAGATATTAGTGTTAATGGAAAAATAAAGTAATGACTGTGTAAAGTAATAATAATAATAATAATAATAATAATAATAATAATAATAATAATAATAATAATAAATAAAAATTATATCTAAAAACACTAATTCTATGCATTTAAAATATTTCTAAACAACCTAATTTTAAACAACTGAGGACTAAGACTACCCCTGGTTTCCAGCGGCAGCGAATTCCATGAGCGGGCCATGGCTATTGAGAAAGAACTTGAGTACAGAGATGTCTGATGACGTGGTATTGATAGCAACAGATTGTGCTGTAAACGTGTATTTCGATTATGATGTGAAGCTAAGAGAGTGAACCGAGAGGCATGGTAGTTGGGTGTGGAATCATGTGTAATTCGATAGATAGATACTATTAATTTGGCAAAAGACTCGGATCTAATTTTAGTATTTCTATTTCATACATCATTCTCTGAAATTGCCATGTGATTTGGATAAGAATTGCAACGCAAAAAGTACTTTATACACAGAAAAATATCTAAAAATAAAGAACTGAGAAAACAGCATGGGAGGTATGTACCGGATCTTTAAATAAAATACGCACGCGTTTTAAAAATGTTCGCTTGATGTTTAAAAGGTTCGAAAAAAAATAAAATTAAATTTTCTTATAGAGAAAGAATTAGTATTATTTTTAAATAGCGAAAAACTAAAGCCAGTTTTTTGTAAAAAAAAAACCCTTACTTTCCTGCAAAGACACGAGATAAGGTACAAAACGTACATCGATAAGCATAATCGTATTGCAGCTACATAGCTTTGAAATAAATACGACTCGGAAAAATATTGTTTAACGATTCTGAAAGTAATTTAAGTTTCTTTCCTTCTTAAAACGTACGTGTACAATGCGAGATAAGCAGTCTTTAAGAGAAAAGGGGAAACAAATGTCGTACGCTATTTTACTAACAGTGTGAGTTAAGAGCGTGATACTAGCGCATGGCACGTCGCGGCCGGACCGCCCTGCTTTCACACGCTCATCTCTTTCTTTTTATCAGTTCGCTGGTGGGTAGGTAATGATTAATGGCTAATTAAGGTGCTGGTGTATAACCCAAGGTTAAGGGATGGGTTGCAGTTGGACGTTATGAATGGTTGTATGAGCTCCCTACTTTACTTTTCCTTTTTTTCCTGTTCTCTCATTCTTTCTTCACCAAAATTTCCTTCCATAAGCTTCGGAAGAGAGTGAAATATAAATAGAGATCCATTATCCAATGTTGCCGTTATTTTGTATTGTATTCTTGTGATGCCAATTTATTTTTTGGATGAGGTATCCTTAATGCCGGCGTGCTCATCAATTTTTTGTAACTTAAGAGAGCAGGCTGGCCAACTCTGTCATATTAACATGAGCGATGAGGACAAAAGCCGTGCGTAATGTCTAAGATTTAATGTTAGAGCTGACAGAAATGTTGAATTGCACACAGAAGATTTCTTTTGTACAGATGTTTATTTCTTGCTCTTATAAAATCTCATTATAGCGTTCTCCGTGTAAGAGCTATTTACACATTTAACTTTTCGCTATTTTCTCTTCCGCTTATTTGGATAAAGCGTTATCTTTTATTAAATTATTATTTTATTTTCCCCATTTTCCTAAATGTATTATCTATTTTGGTTCATTATTTATATTTATTTTTTTCTTTTACTTGTTCTTCTCTTGCTGTTGTCCTATTTCCTTAATGTTCTTTTTTTATTTTTCTTGTATTTGTTATTTTCATTTTCTCATTCCTCTTTGTTGTTCCATTTCCTTCCATTTTTTACTCTTCGTTTTCTTTATATTTACTTAATTTCATATTTATTTTTTCTTACCCGTTGTTTTGTTTTCCTTTTACTTCTTCTTCCTCTTTGATGTTACTCTCTTTTCATATTCATTTTAATTGTACGGTTATTTTTTGTTTTGTTTTCCATCAGTTTAATTTAATCCAACATTGCATCTTTCTTTTTCCTTTTTTTCATTTTTATTTTCCTTGCATTTGTCTTCATTTTTTCCTTTTTTATCTTCGATATTACTTCCAAGTTTTCTTTGTATTAATTTGTGTTTATTAAATTTTTATTTCTTTAACAAGTGTTTGACAATTACTTCAATCTATAGTTATGTTAGGCCTATATTACCTGCAACTTTGTCAATATCCTGGATAAGCCCTCACTTACTTACGACTTTTAGGGCCGATTGTATAAACCATTTAATCTTAGATCAGAGGTTAAATTGATCCTCGTTCTAGCTGAACTTGGAATTTTGTGTTGTGTAAAGTCTAATCTGAAGTCAACTTTGAATGATGAAATTTCTCCGATTAAGTCAGATGATCCAAGTTCAGTTATTTCTTTTCTGTTTGAAATATACGAGTGGCAGACTATGCAAATAGAATAACCATTGTTATTAATATTAATACATATGGTAAGTACATTTATATATATATATATATATATATATATATATATATATATATATATATTTTTCAATTTCTTGCTTAATACACAAACACACTTATATTTTATAAGGCTCTATCGTGTTCAGCAGTATCAAATAACATAACCTATAATTATATTATGTTTATAACAACCATTAATTATTAATGAATATGATAGGTACATTCATAAATTTTCGTTTTATAAAGCTTTATGTTTAGCAGTATCAAACACCATAACGTGATAACAATTTGGAGAACAGTCAACCTTCTTCTTATTGTCCGCCATTATTTACATTGCACAAAACAAACCAGTGTCTCCAACAGAATGTACGGAAAGTCGCCAAAAAGTAGTTGTAAAGTCGCTAGATTTCTCATTATCAACAAAGAAAGATTAAATTTTTTCACTATGGGGTGCTAAAAAGTTTGCTAAATCCCTATTTAAGCAATATAAAAGTTATAAGAAATTGTTATTGAAAAAGAGTTAAAGTCGCTAGATTGGCAACACTGAACAAACTTGTACAACATGGTCCGCGCATCACATATTTCACCTGTTTATGCGATGTTGCCAAATCCTTTTCACGTGAACTTAGATTGCATTTGAACCAAGGTAATTTGATCGCAGAAAAGTTTTATACAACAGAAGAAGTGTCTGAACTCGGTTCACTTTCCGATCTTCGATCAAAGTTGATCTTTAGTCAGAGAGTTTTATACAATTGGGCCTTAGAGAACTCGGACATTCAATGTCGCCCTCACATAAGCCCGCAATCGGTCCCTATACTGAGCAAGATTAATCCATTCTCTACCGTCATATCCCACCTCAAATCAATTTTAATATTATACTCCCATATACGTCTTAGCCTCGCCATAGGCCTTTTTCCCTCCGGCCTTCCAATTAACACTATGCGCATTTTTTAATTCGCGCAGACGATTTGCATGCCCTGTCCATCTCAAACGTCTGGATTTAATGTTCATGTATCACTTGTGATGTTCAGACTTGTCTTCGGACAGTTGACTAAATAACAAAAACAATTATGTTTTAGAAAAGTTTTTTCATGATGAGGATTTTACATCGAAACATTGCTGTACTATGGTACAACACTCATTCTGACATTTTCGTGTCACAAGGAAGTATTATTTTCATATTATTTCTTAGAATAAAATGTTCTTTATTTCATTAAAAACTAAATGTTTCATGAAGAAAAAGTAGGTTAGTAGTTACCTGAGAACTTTGCTAGTTCATGCAAATTTAATCTTCTCCACGACATCATTCCCTCCATTCCGTTGCGCTAGATCCCGAATACATTCAGCTATGCGTTATAACCCTGGAGGATATGTGACATCAGCTGCAGCGTCGTTAACCTCAACTAATGTAGCACACTTCACTTGGAAGTTGTTTTGTGTAAAGTAGGAATTGAACTCCGGTCTCTTGAATTCAAAGCAGACCTACAAATTTGTGTGCGCTTTACTTTTTAGTTCAATGCTCCTCTTTCCAGCTTAACATATGCAACCAGCAAAGCAGATATTCTTCAGTTTGCCTTGCCGCATGTCATTGCATGAATACACAGCACCAATACAATTGCAATACGATATCTATATTGACGTTTCAAATGTTTCTTTCATGAATGCTAAATACATCAGTTACAATAAAAGACATGGTCATTCGAAACCTAGGAGCTTCTTTTCCTCAGCATTCCGTTGACGAGAGCTGTTCCTCCTGTTGCACTGACTAGCTAGAGATGCTGCGTCACGTGTTAATAATAATAATAATAATAATAATAATAATAATAATAATAATAATAATAATAATAATAAAGAATTTTAGAAGTACTGTAGATTCTTGCTAATCCAGCTATTCCTTGTACAGAGTAAAGCTGGATTAGCTACAGTACCAGTGAGTGCACATAGAAAATTTTGTTCAATGCTTAATTAAATTTGTATTTATACGCTGCACGAGCCACTATACTTGTCCTTCTAAATCTAAACTAGAACATTCCACACTTTGTCGACGCGTCATGCCTCACAACTCATGACGTCACAAGGAAGAGTTTGCCATTGGAATTACTAATTGATATCAATTGCAGAAATAATAAACTAATACAAGCTCAGACTAACATACCCTCATAATTTTAATTCCTTAAAAGCTAAGGACTTTCCACATTACATGGTACATGTTTTGGTGTGCTAAGATACTATATTATTTATTGACTTCCTTTTTAATTTTGTAATGTTTTCTACTACTGTATATTTCAATGAAAACACCCTGCAACTGCTCAACAATTTTTCATAAAAGTTGCTTAGTTTATTGAGAGGGAACAAAAATATTTTAAAAAATTCCATGTTTTCATTAAAAAATCTCAAGATGCACTCTAAAGGGGCACCATGGAAATATTTCCCATATCATAGTTAGGAAGACCCCTTCCTCAAATAAAGTTTAGAAGACGAAGCATTCGGTTTTATCTACAAATTTAAGAGATATTAACTTGTAACACTTTATGTGGGTCACCCTGTATATTGATCCATAGGGAAGATTTTTAATTGCTAAAGCTATGAACTGGTAAACGTTTAATATCGTACTGGTACTTCACATTGAGAGACATTTATTCTGAAGGAGGAAGTGAACTTCAACTCCTGAATGTAAATCAGTCTCTTACATGCCACTTTTAAGGGAATAATCCTAAGATCATTGTCCGTTCTTTCGTGCTTAAGATATTCAACGAGTAAAGCAGATACTCTTCGAGGTTATAATTTATCCTGCCTCATCCCGACGTCGCGTCGCGTTCATATCTCGGATAAAGAACACAGTGATATAGGTGGTGGAGCTCATTAACTTTAAGAGGTGGTGTAGGGAGGAATGTTTTCAGTTAGGATGTTGTTGGAAGATGGGATAGAGGAAAAGAGGGGGATCTTTCGTGTATTCCTCTAAGTGATAAGTTATCTACCAGGAAGGCATAATGTAGTGCCCTACAACGTAAAGCCTGGCGCTATTCTAGCGAAGATAGCAGAAAGAAGTGTTTTCTATCATAGTTGCCATTGCAACCTTGGAAAAGAATTCAGACACTGAATTCCGAGTTTGTAATCCCTTGTCATCGTAAAGTCGTAAAGATTGCTAAAGAAAATATTTCATTTTGTTTGAGAAATACATTTTCTTCATCACAATGTTATACAATATGTCTAAATACTGGTCATAGTCATTCACAAATTTCAAAGAACATTATCTTCAATCACATACATTCATTTTATGGACTAAATGTTAGCATGTATGACCATGAAACGAGAAGGCCCGGATTGACGAAGTTAACTGGTTCAAGGATTTTCCCGATGTTTTCCCACAACCCTTTAAGGGAACCAGGTAGTCATTAGGGGTCAAAAATACGGTTTTATTTTATGTTTAAAAAAAAGTACATTACAAAACTTGCTCTTTAAAACAATATAAATATTGTGGAGGTATTTCTGCAGATAAGCCCTTCAAATGGCCTCTTCAAATTTGGCGATGCATGTAATTCATACATCCTTTTTTTTTAAATGAAGTTTTCCATAAGTTGATATTTTTCAAACTTAGTGCATTTTTCTCTGAAACTACTGAATCAATTTACATGAAATTTTTATAGTGTATTCTGCAGCCTGTGTTCTACATAGTAGACCTATCACACTTGTAACACGATAAAAAAGATATATATGCATGAACAAAAATTGCAAAAAGTGTTTAAAAAAGTTCAATATTTTTTCTGTTTGAATATCGGTGAAATATTTAACTAAATTTTGCTTTAGAATTTGCAATATACATTACTAAATATCTTTAAAAAAATACAAGGTATATGAGTGAAGATAGTAGCAAGTAATGTGCACCTGAAGAATGAGGTATATTTAGCAAAGTGGGAAAACAGGTTATCAGTTGGGACCTTTCTTTTCCACTTGGATTCGAAATTAATTAGTTATATTTTGTGCCACTGAATTCAGAATGCTTGATTGTATAAGCATGGAAATTTTTAGTTATACTCCGAGCACTAAAAGCCTAGAAATATTGAACTAAACTTTTGTACTAAAAATGTTTAAACGCACAGGCATCACTACCCACTTTCCTTAAAAGCAAATGCTGGGTAAATTTTGGCATTATCGTCTTCATCTCATTCAGATGCTAGATAACCATAGCTGTTGATAAAGGGTCGTAAAAAATAAAACCAATTAACTATATATACATTGTATTGTACTCTGTATAATTAGAAGATATTGTGATAGTGATCAAATCATTGTTTAAATTTATAAACAAATTATATTTGAGACATCTCTGAGATACTGAAATGATATTTTATTATTCATGATATAAAATGTCTATCTTCCCGCATGCAGCCTTATCCTGATATATAGAACAGATTTTGTTCACACTCAGTATCATAAATATAACCTAGAGTATTTCGTGGAATCTGTTGATTTATTTATCACTTCCTCGCCGTCCATGATAAATATTGGATTGTTGATGATCTCCTATCTCTTCCATCTTGTCACATGGATTCCAGTTCATTTTCTGTATGTTGTCCTTAGCTACATCGCACTTATTAGCCCAATGTTGCCATTCCTTTCTTTTCGTTCGTCGCGTTGATTTTAACCAGTAACTCTTCTTAACAATAAAATCTGTTTGGTGTGCTGTGCCTAGATAGTGCGTCTTGGGCCGCACTTTTTTGAGGAGAACGAGAACAGTGTGACAGTGAATGGTGAACGCTACGTCGAAATGCTGAGGACATAACCAGAACTGCGTACGCGTCTAGTGAGATTGATAAACAATTGTATGGTTAAAGCACGTTGGTGCCACGGCTCATATGACAGAAAATTTAATGACAGTTCTACGCCGCATGTTTCCAGGGCACATCATTTCTCGGCTGGCGACACTTCCTGGCCTCTCCGCTCGCCTGACATAACAGTCTGCGATTACTTTCTGTGGGATTATCTGAAGTCCAAAGTGTACACTTGGCGGCAAAAAGAATGAGCCGCTGACAATTTCTAAGTTCCAGAGACATAACATTGCGCATGCTCGTCTCGTCAAAGCCGTAGTTCACCAGGTAACACATAATTAAACCATTTAAATTTGATAGATTTTGTTTAAGAGTCTAAAATATGTAATAAAACAAATGGCGGGTTGATTCTAGATACATCAGGACCCTTGAAGTGTGAAACAATAATAAAATTAATAAATACAAAATCAACCGGAGCGAATATGAACAGGAAAACCACGTATTATGCCGAATCGATATTAACAGTCACAGTAGCGTAAGTCGTTAAAGCATTGGTATATTAAAAAAGTTGATAGTAGTAGCTCAAGGTTCGAATCTCCCCCAATCTTCTGTTTTTAATTATAAATTTGTCATCATATGTGTCTCGCAAAGCTATAATTATGTGTAGATATCTCTTAGAATATGCCCAAACTGTAATCGATAATAAACCTCCCTCTATCTTTCAAGCAATACTGCTATCTGTTAATATAACGTTGTCTCGTCATTACGCTTGAAGATGGCACAGAAACACTAAGTCATTGCCCTGGTTCGAATAGGTTATTCTGCTTATGCTACTCTGCGACAGGACTTCGATTGGAGCAATGTCATTTTCTCCGACAAGGTAATTGTCTCCAGTAGCATTCTGCTTATGCTACTATCCGACAGGACTTCGATTGGAGAAATGTCATTTTCTCCGACGATGTAAGTGTCTCCAATAGCAACGATAGTACAGCCCTAGTTTATTGCATGAATGGCCACCGATACGATGAACGCTTCGTGAGACGAATTAAAAAGTCGGGTTGCGTGAGGGTCGCGTGTTGGGAGTGGATGTCATAAGATGGAACGCATCCACGGGCGGTTTTCAGCAGAAGTCTACAAACACATTTTGGCGAATATAATATTCCCTTCCGCCGAAAACGATATCCAGAAGGAACACTTTTCTTCCAACAGGATAATCATCCGATACACACTGCCAATCGGATTCAAAGATGGTTTACGAGCAGGCGTGATGTCGACCCAGTCCACTGGTCTCCAAATTCACCAGATATTAATCCGATTCAAAATTTTTGGGCTGCAGTCGAAAGGATCCTACGATCTAATTGGGCAGAACAACCACCTGTTCGAACACCTGAGGAATTGTGGGACAGAATTCTAGATGCGTGGGACGAGAAGGCCAAGAATTTAGAACTGTTCCATAATCTTGTGGACTCCATGCCGCGCAGAATGAGGGCAGTTGTTGACGCAGGTGGTTTGTGGACGAGATACTAGTCCCCACCACAGGCATTTTTTTCTTAATATATTAACAAATTGTTTGTTTTTGTTAATTTAATTATTGATTTGTGTTTGATATGCGTCCGGTTTTTTAGGATGTGAAACATTATTATTATTATTATTATTATTATTATTATTATTATTATTATTATTATTATTATTATTATATGCATTTATGGATTCACCCGTCCACACCTGTGGAGTAACGGTCAGCGCGTCTGGCCGCGAAATCAGGTGGCGCGGGTTCGAATCCCGGTCGGGGCAAGTTACCTGGTTGAGGCTTATTCCGGGGTTTTTCCTCAATCCAATACGAGCAAATGCTGGGTAACTTTCGGTGCTAGACTCCGAACTGATTTCCCCGGCATTATCACCGTCATTTCATTCAGACGCTAAATAAGCTAGATGTTGATACAGCGTCGTAAAATAATCCAATAAAAATGGATTCACCCATACGTGCTACATGCCCTCCCTATCTTAAACGGCTGGAATTAATGATACTAAGTATGTTGCGTGATAAATACAATGTGTGAAGTTCTGTGATGTGAACTTTCTCCATTCTCCTGTAACTTCATCCCTCTTAGCCCCAAATATTTTCCTAACCACCTTATTCTCGAACACCCTTAACTTCTGTTAGTCAAAGTTTCACACCCATACAGAACAACAGGTAATATAGAAGCTAGTAAAAACATTCACCTTTAAAAACAAAACGCTCGGCAATTGTTCAAAATGTGTTGAGCCATTCTTTGTACAAGACGTGACAGATGATATTCGTGATAATTCATACAGTGTATTGTTGGACGAGTTAAAGGACGTTTCAGTATATGAATAAAAGTTGTTTATATTCTACTATTACTCATAATAATAATAATAATAATAATAATAATAATAATAATAATAATAATAATAATCATCATCATCATAATCATAATAATAATGATTTATTTTAGCTGGCAGAGTTACGGCCGTAAGGCCTTCTCTTCCACTCAACCAGCAAAAAGTGTATATACATATGCATGAACTTACAAAGAATTCAACAATTTGATTTAGATGAGAGTTACATGTATACAAGAGTTATTTACAAATTAAACAACAAAATACTATGAACTGTTAATTAAATACTGAAATAAACTGTGTAGCAGAATTAAACTAAAATACATAGAATGTTAATATATTTAGATAATAGAAAGAGATTATTATGAGACAATTAAAATACAGCACAATCAGGATGATGTCTAAAGAAAAAAGTAACAATGTAGTCAGTGATATTTTAAATCAGTATGATTGGAGTGAAATGCCAATAAGGTTATCTTTTAAGCTGTTCTTAAAAGGTGTTTGATGTCTTGCAGCCCCTAATACTTTGTGACAAGGAATTCCATTGACGCGAGGTGGATATTGTAAAAGATGATGAATAACAAGATGTTCTATGAAGAGGTATACTTAGCGTGCCACAGATATGTGATCTGGTATTTACGTCGTGGTTAGAGTATAGATAAGAGAAACGATAAGAAAGGTAATTTGGTGTTGAAGTGTGCAGAATTCGAAAGAGTAAAGATAAAGTGTGTAAAGTTCTACGTTCTTTAAGTCGGAGTCACGAGAGACTTGCGAAGGACGGTGATATGTGATCATTAGACATCGGATTTTTAGGCACTAAAAATTGCAGTTTTAGGCGCCTAAAATAAGCTCAAAATTTGTAAAATTAGGCTCTATTTTAATGAAAATAGGCATTTTAGGCACATCAAGGTATCATACTTATTTCTTTCACTGAAATTTTTAGTTATACACTAAAATACGCACAAAAAATATGTTTAAACATTAAAAAAGAATACTATATTATATTTATAAACAGAGCTGCACAAATTTAATATATTGAACTAATGAAATAATGATTATTGATATCAAGATTACTCATTTTAAGTTATTGAAATTCAGTTCCATGCTCAGACTTTATTATAATTATCTGCACAGTACACCACCAGAATTTTTTCTAAATTCTCCACAGTTAATCTTTGCCTTCTGTCACTGAGAATCATTTTGAAAGCAGAAAAACTTCTTTCAACCGAAACTGATGTGAGAGGCGCAAATTTTAAATTAGGTGCAATAGAAGCATCAATACTTACTGGAACATTTACACTTTCCCCCCGATATCACTCTTGATACTTTTTCCAACAATGAAAATCCCACATTCTTATTTAATACGTTGTCCCACTTATTTTTAACTTTTTTTCCCAGTTTCGCTCAAAGCAGAATGTATGTTCACTTGAGCTTCCTTTACTATTGCTATTTGGCTACAAAGAGATTGTTTTTCACGTTCTAATTGTTCAATGCTTGCAGGTATGAAAGAAAAGTTTGATGTTATGTAGGCAATATCGTTTTTCACTCGTGAGTCATTCAATCTTTCACTGCTTTCACACACGCTGCACTATCAGTTTCAGGTAATTTATCAATAACTGTGACCACTTCTTTTAAATACTTAGAATAATACACCACTGACTGAATCCAGGTTCCCCATCGTGTAACAACCGGCTGATGTGGGAGTGGGATATCTGGAAAGTTCTCTCTGAATATTGAAATCCTGGATGGGGCTTTACAAAAACATTTTTTTTGTGTTAGAAATAAACGAATTGACAAGAGGAAATTCATTCCGGATTGTTTCAGAAACCCTGTGAAGCCCATGTGCTAGACAGGTTACATGCGTGAGGTTAGGATAAAATGTTTTAAGAAGTGGAGCTACAGCAACCATGTATGAGGCAGCATCAGTACAAAACAACAGAACTTTAGAATCGTCTATATTACCTGAGTATAAAGACTGTAGGCCTTCATTTACAAAATAAGCAATGGCTTGGCTATTCACTTTCGAAAGTTCCTTAACACATACGAGGTGTGGAATCGAAGGTCCATCAGGACTAAGTTTTCCTACTACCATATTTGCTATATAACTATTCATAGGATCTGAGGTTTCATCCACAGAGACCCATATGTAAGAATCACCTATATCCTCCCGAATGGAAGCTAAAGTTTCATTGTATATTCTGTCTAAGTAATTGTTTCTTAGGGTCGACTCAGATGGGATATTTTGTTTGCAGTATTTTTGTAAAAACTGTCTTAAAACCGGATTTTCAATTGCATTCCAGGGAATGTTAGCAGCAACAAACGCTCTGGTTAAATCAGCATAGAAATTGCTGCTGAGATTGGATGAAGTAGGCTGTGTTAGTAAAGTTTGTTGCAGTTGATTTTTCTGCTGAGCTTTAGCCTTATGAGCCGCTCCTTGCACATGCTGCTTTAGGTGGCACTTCTTTTCTTGCGAAATCTAAAAATGTAAAGTAAACTGAATTAAAATAAAATCCTAATTGTTGTATTGCCGTATTTCTATCACAAAGTTAGTGGGTTCGAACAATCAAAATTTTAATGACCTGCAAATACTTTAACTATCGGAATTTAAAAGGTTAAAGTGTAGTGGTCTTAAAAAGAATTATACCTCAGGATAGCTCAGTCAATGTATAAATATTATAGGCCTACTCATTAAAATTAATAGAATTGATATATTTCAACTATTGTTACATACCTGTTTGCTCCAAATCTTGCAGAATATTATTTTTCCATCATAAGTGAATTCTGAATATTCTGTTAGCCATTGCCGGATCAATGTAGATTTTGCACTTATATTTTTCGGCATTATCGCGTTAAACTTCACAGGAAAACGTCCTACCGCTCAAAACTTCTCAACACAAATAAGGTGAGGGAAAGAGCAACTGTTAACGAGCATTCAAATGAACCGTTGTTATTGAGATTCAATTTGACAAAAATACAAAGTTCCACTTATTGTTGCATTTCCTGGTAGTGTTAACACTAGGAGGGCCATTCTTTTAAATATTTTGTAACGGTTTACCCTACTAATTCGCAGTTTTACGACTTTTCATAAATATTTCAAAAACACTCTTTCTCCAAAAATTGTGATTTTATGACACTCTGAAGGGCAGTACAGCTAATCGGCTTCAGACAGAAAACAGTCATTGTTATAGTATAGTATATCTCTGAATCGGTAGCAGCACATGTTGTGATTGTTGCCTGCTTCAAAACTAAGGTTGGTTCTTTGTCGGCATTTATGCCTCCAAACATGTTAAAATCGGTGAAATCTATTGCGAGTGTCGTGAGATTCAAAACATTTTGTTTCCTTTATCAATGGTTTCATGGCCGGTGTGAAGCAAACTTTCCACTTTTTAAATGCCTTAAATTTCGAAGTGAATGCATGTATAAATTATAAAAAGTAAGAGTAAAATGCGAAACTTTACAGTGAGTTAGACATTTTTAGGCGAATATTAACAAATTAGGCTCTAATAACCGTTTTAGGGCATTTTAGGGCACTATAAAACTCTTTGAATACCTTTCAATTTCCATGAAACACAAATATTAATAATTATTTTTACTTTTCTCCTAAAGAAACAAAATAGGCATTTGCCCTAGAATCCGATGTCTGGTGATCATATCGTCGGATGTTGCACACGTATCTGACGCACATATTGTAATAAAAAAAAAATATATATATATATATAACATAATAGAATTTCCTAGATCTGGCGGATATGTAACGGGTTTGTAAGATCAATCTGGCGGGTAAGGGTACGTACAAGACGGAGCCTGGTTGGTTACCGAGTTGATTGCTCGTAACCTAGTTGGTCGCTGGGCAGAAAGTCGGGGTGATAGGACGCAGCTTGTTTGCGCCTGCCAGTCCATGTAACTGAACTTACTCTACTTTTTCAAAGTTCTCTTTAAAAAACAATAACGATGTGTAAAAGTGTTAGATGGATTTTATTGGTCTTCAGGTTCTCCTAAAAGTACCCCATAGATATTGGGAAATTTCAGTACGGAAATAACCACGTAAATAATTCCACTTTTCTGGAAAGCGTCATAATAAAACCCTTTCATTAAATCCCATATTAATATATTATGCAACGAGCCTATAATGGTAGTAATTAAGACGTGAGTATGTTTATGAAACGAGCGCAAGCTCGTTTCATAATTTTCATACGAGCGTCTTAATTACCATTATAGGCAAGTTTCATACGACTTTTTATGCTCGTCCATATTTCTAACTTGAAATTATTCATAAGTATTCATATTATTCTTATCTGACTGGGGAGCGGAAGTGACCTTGTGCAATCTCGTAAATTGTGAGATGTGCGCAGACGCGAAAGTATTGATTTTTTCCGAGGAACAAATGTCATTGACCTTGATATAATCAAGCGAGTAAAATGAACATTAATCTTGATATAACCTGGAAATTGATTTAGACATTGAAAAACGAGATGACAAATTGGATTTATTTGAATATTATTTACAATTAACGCTAATTATTATAGTAACAGAACATAACCTTCTGCGACAGTATTGGATTTCCAGCCTCCGTGACGTTTTGCTAGTTGTCTTTCGATTGCATATCCAAGAATAATCGATACTTGCGCTTTCATATTGCTACAATGGTGTTTTCCGATTGGTGGAACACCTGAACTTTAATGAATAGGTGTACTTTAATGAGGTCCATTAAAGGGCTACTACCAGGTGTATAATTACTACATTTCGGCATGGTCGAGCATAAAGTTCATTCTGATGCATATAGAGTATTGGGAAAATAATATGTATTAATTGCCAAGAGTTCAGTACCGGTAATCATATTGTTTCTATAAACGTCACCTTCTGTAAAATATCAATTATTCATTTACAAACTTACTTATTATTGGTATCCATTACACACCACCTCATTCCAGTGCCGAGAACAAGAAAACATGGGGCTCTATCTCAATGCCCCCGAAGTGCCTTTATGGCATGTGAAGGAGCTACCTTTATCTTTATTAGTATCCATTTCAACTCCTACTTCATCTCACAATTTCACAATAAGATATGGGCTTTGGTGGTCGGGTTGAGCCTGATTTCAAAATTTTTAAACATTGATTATCCTAACGAAAAACTGTATTTAGAATTTAAAGTCTTGAAAATACATCAAATTTATATACAGTAAATGAATTATTAAATGTTATATATAAAAGTCACAGATATTTCGTATGCTCACAAACAAAACCAAAAGCATGCATACGATACTTCGTTGGAACCGAAGTGTTTAACGAGCACTGCTTTCAACCATAATACCAATATCTGCCCTAGAATTTATAACGAATTAATAGAGAAATATGCACACCTATTTAACTACCTCCAACCAGAGACCTGCAAGAGAGCGAGCGCGGGATATCGTTATCAGTCCAGGAAGGCACTGACTGAATGAATAGCGATCATATACGAATAGTTCCGATAAATCACGAAGTAAGGCAACACACCGAGCGATCGGGTCTGACGACGAGCGCTCGGTGTTCATGAGTGCTCTTCCGGTAGCAGTAAGCAGTAGGTGAATTGTAGGCTTGTCTAATCAGTACGTTTCATCAAAACGAATGTTGAAGATGATTCAGTAGTATCGACGTCGATCTCAAGCAGAGGCTCGGACACCGTCTCTGTTGATGGTAAAAGATTACAAGACACGATGTCAAAAGTATATGCCGAAAATAAAGTTAAATCAGCAGAGTCAGAGTAGTGGAAGAAAAGGGAAAGCAGTTACCTACTAGCTCTGCTTGAACTAAATTCGGAGAAGTAAGCGATAAGAATACCTTAAAGTACATAGGATTGTCCACACCTGTGGAGTAACGGTCAGCGTGAAACCAGGTGGCCCGGCTTCGAATCCCGGTCGGGGCAAGTTACCTGGTTAACGTTTTTTCCGGGGTTTTCCCTCAACCCAATACGAGCAAATGCTGGGTAACTTTCGGTACTGGACCCCAGACTCATTTTACCGGCATTATCACCTTCATTTCATTCAGACGCTAAATAACCTAAGCTGTTGATAAAGCGTCGTAAAATAACCTACTAAAATAAAAATATTCCCAAGTTAATGAGTAAAGTTCATATTACGTTCGAGATGAAACAAAATATATCGCTACTAATTTATTATTTGCATTTCATACTTCGACAGACATTTTTAGTTGTCACGTATTAAATGTAATTTCTCGGTTTTATATACATTTTATAGTAATATAACCAAATATTTAATTTGCATTTACAATATTATCACGATTAAATTTGTGTCTCAGTTTGTTTTTGAAGTTAAATGTTAAACTGAGTAGGAATGAAATATATTTATACAGAAAATCATTTCAGGCTGTTTCAATCTAAACAAAGAAAAATGTGTAATTAATTAAATTTCCACTAAAATATATAATTGTTGAAAACAATCGAATGATTTCTATGATTATTCCATTGTAGGATTAAATCATTCGAATGCATGAATGAATTGTTCAATAACATTGCAGTATGTTGATTAGTCATTCTATACGTAGGCCTATAGCCTGAGAGCAGCGCTCTTTTTTCTTATCACCATGTAGGTCAGGTGTTTAATTTAATAAAGATCAGGGTCAGATACTGGGGCTGTTAGAAGAGTCAGTACGCTACAACCCCACAGAACATTCGAAGCTTATCATTCTATTTTTGCGTCATATGATTCTGAACTCGAAGCTCTTATCATTATCTTAAAATGGAACATATTCTGTTATGCGAGTACATATTTTGTGTAGCTTCATACGGCTTGTTGTGGTGGTAAGCAAAATCAATGAATAATCAAGTGATATTGTGAATATTTCTATTATTTCGAATGGTTTTGATAATCAAATAATTCGAATGAATTCATTCGATATTTACCAATGCTGAACTACGTAGTACTGTAGCATACTGCTTCGCATACAGTGGTTGAAGCGAGAGCTCGTTCCGACAGGGGAGCGATCCCCGGGCGAGCTCGAGAGAGCGCAGGCCAAACCCGAGCTCGAGCGATTACACACGAAGTGCATTCGGTAAAACCGATCTCAGATATCGTTAAGCATCGCTCTCTTGCAGGTCTCTGCCTCCAACACTTTAAAATTTAAAAATGTATGTAAGCAATTTTTTATGATGAGTAATGATTAATTTTTAGATGTTATTATATTGTAATTCATATGTCTACATTTATTATGTATCGAATCCTACCCTGAGCACGAGAACACACTTTTTAGGGCAGTGTTAGAATGTTGTAACTTTACAATTTCTTCGTATTGTATTTTTCTGGCAAAATTATTATTATTATTATTATTATTATTATTATTATTATTATTATTATTATTTGAAATTAATCTTTCACAATCCATTATACGCGTCAGAATGAAGACCAGTAGGCGTTTAGCACGTGGGCTAGGTAGCATTCGACCGAACAGTCCCCGTCTTGCACGTTTACATTCCGTAACGTTCAGGCATTCCTTCCGACTAGGTAACTAGTCAATCTACCAGCTATCAACCATTCTCCGTCTTGTACGTACCCTAAGGCACTGTGAGAGTTGGCAACACTGTTAGAATTAAATAAAAACAAGGAAATTCAACATAGTATGAAATAAAATATTGTACGTTAAAAGGGAGGAAGTTCTTCACCTATTCCTTTCAAAATTCCAGCTCATTTCAGAACCTCACTTTCGGTCCATGTAACGTCAATTACTATTTCAATATAAAAAACAAGCGAAGTGATAACTTTGCTGCATTAATTGTAGAAATTAACTCACAAAATAATGAATACTTCGTCACCTGGGTGACGTAGGCCTGAGCCAGTAAGGTAATATATAATAGCAGTAACATCAGGCTACTTCAGTGTTTCAAGAAGTAATCAGATTCAGTACTTTTTTCGGCTTTCCTGTGTAAATTACCATGAGAAGCTCGGATGCGCTTCTTTTCTGACCTGCACGAGCATAAGTTTGCTTGGACCTTGCCTCACAGTCTGTAATTCTGTTTTCATCTCGTTTGCATACTGCGGAGGTCTTCCCTGTATATGCAAATAAGTTGGCGTTAAGTCTTGTGAACCCGGAGCCAGTGACTCGTGTACGATCTCCTACTCCCTTTGCCCTTCTTGATTTTTAGTTTATTTTCTGAAAGAAACTAAACACTAACTTCCTCTTCTCAATCGATAAATTTTCCTGCATGCTGAGATCATTTCTCCTTCTTCATTTCATTGAACACTTTATCAGTTGATATCATTTTAAAAGTAAATTATGAAATAGGTTAGTCTTAGACGTAGATGATCTATGAATTATTATCAGTCATTTATTCTTCCAAAAATGAATCTTAAATGTGTTGTCACTAGATCTCATGACGTTTATCAGTGACAATGTCCAACGTAAAGTGCAAAGATGTCCAATAAGTATAATGACAAATTCAGGGAAATATCTAAAGTACGAGTTATAAATAGTCCATTATCACAATTGGTAAGGTATAGAAATATCCATAATAAGTATTACCAAAACGCTCAGACTACAAATCAATTCACATGACCTTTAATTTCAATATAGCACGTACAAGAAATATGTGAACACATTAGTACTGCAATGACTTGTATTTTAATAATGATATATACATAAACATTTTCTTTCTGAACCTGTGAATCGACATTTAAGTTTAGGTGGTATGATATAACAGGAAGTACTGCTTAACAGAATTATTTTCACTATGGTAGGTTATAGTATTGTAGGAAAATTTTAATATTTCAATTCCGCGTTGGTCAGTGATGCATTTTTTATTTATAGTGTGTCTTATATTAACGTGACCAATTTGAATTTGCCTTATTATATTTTCATTCTCATTTTGCACTTCATTCAATGCTCTTTCTGCATTACGAATTGTCAGTCTTTCGTTTGTTTCATTTCTTGCAAAAAAGATAGTGCTTCAGAGTTTGAACTTTATAGTTCAGAGACTTCTGTGAACTTATGGGCGTTTCCACGTATCTATTTCATGGGCCTTATGGAGTGCTTATATGCTCATTGGCGAAAGTTTCACACTAGCCCCAAACATCTTAATGTTTACACAATAACGTGCATTTAATATCATATTAATAACACACAGTAAAACGATTAAATATCAACTTAAATTTTGCAAAATTTTATAATGAAATCAGAAATAATCTCACATAACTTGTTGCCACCAGTCAGCTGCAAAACTTGTTGCCACCAGTCAGCTGCAAACAAGAACGAGAATCTAATTTCTTTATACCTCACTCGAATGCAAGAAGAAATAGGTCTTAACAGCTGTTGCTCTCTTTTGCAAAAGTGTATAACTAATGGCAAAACTAGGTAGTGGGTCTTATAAGATGCTGGGCTTTAATACCCCCAGGTGCTTTATTTAACCCTTGCGGTCAATTTCGGTGATGTCTTGAGGGCTCAATTAGTCAAATTCACCCTCTTTACCTCCACGCTTGTGCCCCCTATAAGATTCGAAAGAGACAGTGGTGTGCGGAAAGCAACGGGAAGTTAACGTATTTATCCTTCCCAAGAAAAACTGCAAACATGAGAAAAGGAAGCTTTTAACAGAAAAAAGAACTAAGGAAGAGACTAGTGAAGTGTTTTGTGTGAGTGTGGCACTTCATGGGGGAAAAACATGGACATTACAATGAAATGAAGAGAAACGAAAAGAAGCATTTGAAATGTGGATATGGAGAAAAAATGGAACGTGTGAAGTGAACAGACAGAATAAGAAATGAAGTTGTGTTGGAAAAAGTGGATGAAGAAAGAATGATGGTAAACTGATCAGATAGAGAAAAAGGAATTGGTTGGGTCACTGGTTGAAAAGAAACTGCCTACTGAGGGATCCACTGGAAGGAATGGTGAACGGGAGAAGAGTTCGGGGCAGAAGATGTGAAATAATAGACGACATTGAGATATGATATGTGGAGAAAGGCAGAAAACAGGAAAGATTGGATAATGCTGGGTTTGCAGTGAAAGACCTGCCTATGGACAGAACACTTATTAATGTCCATGATGCTTGAAATATTGTGGTTGAGAACAGTCTCTATTCGAAAAGACTCTAGTCGATTCTATGCCCACTCGACTGCTAAATATGATAGAGATGTGGAGAAGATAGATTAAATGTATTGAATTGTGGCTTTTTGTTTTGTTTTTTGAACGATTAATTCTTCGAATGTCCTAAGGGAGACGCCAGTAAATTCGTTTTCTTTTGTGCCACGAAAGATATTTTTGTTGAGAATAAATTTTTTCTTTCCATTTGCAATCATAATGTTATAATAAATAATTATAAAGTCATGGCATAATTCATTCATGAACATGATGTTAATTTTAAAATAACCATAAAATTGAAAGGAGCAGTTTTATATATATATATATATATATATATATATATATATATATATATTGTATCTCTCTCTTAAAAACAAAAGAAAAAACACAAGAAAGCACTAGGTTGTATTCGAACGCAGGACTTCACGAATAACAGACCGAAACCCTACCATTACGCTATCAAGTAACACAAAGAATATTTTAATTATGACTGTAGATATCAGGAAACGTGGTACAACAACATGTAACATCGCCTCTCTCCGAATTGTGGCGAAGATACACGAAGGGAACTTTGCTTCTGGAGAGTGGGCACTTTTTCTTTTGGCAACTTTACACTGTGTCATTTCTGGGACTTATAAAGTATCTATGCTACACAACTTTTTTCTGAGACTGTACATAAATCTCAATCTTAAATGCGAAACAAACTTGTAAAATAGTCGCGTGTTTTTATAGCTTAATAAAATTTATGTCATTAAGCTATTTTTGTCCAATTCTCGACCACAACAAAATACTGGTTGAATTCAGTGATCCATTTCAGATTACATCTAATATTATAGTAGAGTTATAATAAATAATAATATATAAAAGTAATTAAAGAAATAAAATAAATAAATATAAATTAATGAAATAGAAATAAATAACACGGGTTGTCTGCTTATACAGGGACATCATTTTATTTTTACTTCAATTTTTATTGTACCTGAGTTTTTGAATGTACTTCACTCCCACCCCTTCTACTAGTAAACTTCCAACCGTTCACGACACAGAGCTGAGGGCGCGTAAGCAGTACTGAGTGAGTGCAGTACGTTCCAGAAATATGTTCGCGTTTTCCAGTGACGAAAGAGCTTTCAATATTGAATCATATTTTCCCACAGGTACTGTCGTCCGTTTGCCTACATCGCATCCCGGTTTCCCCCACCTGCTTCTGTTCGCTCCTCTGTAAAGTCTCGTAACTGGGCTATCTTAGCTCTTTTCTGAAAACATTAATTTCTGTTAGGAATTGGACGTCTACGTAATATTACACAAGTGTTTAAAATAACTTAAATAAAAGGGCCTCGTTAAGTAATTAACTGTCACGTGATCCCCCCTTTCTACGACCCTGCGACAAAACCACTTGAACGGACAGTAGATAGCATTTCTGAGTAATTTTATCTTTTCGGATCGGGCAGAAGTGAAGATTGAATTTACAGTACGTAAGGTACTCTTTTATAGAGTAGGTACAGAATTATTTCAACATGAATTACTCGTACGAAGGACGAAATTGGTAATTGGAATTAGGTACAATAGTCTATAGTGTGATTATATGCACAAAAGAACTGAAGCCTGTATCGAAATGACTGGCCACCATTTTCAAAAGTGTGGTTAAATATCCATATTATGATAATTTTCAATTTAACTTCATTCTCTATATTGTACCCTAATGCTCTGCAACAGTACAATATACACTGCATAATGAATACGTTCGAATGGATAGCTCAATTCGTGAGTAAAAACACTAAATGTTAATAAAATACTGTATTTTGATTAAACAAAAACCTAATAAAATTATCAACCTCAAAATTGCGATATTTCCTAGTTTACATAAATGGATGAACTACTTTTCTTCCCTCCTATACCTACTCCAGTCGTGGAAGGGGTAGCAAACGGTGTTTCCTGTTTCAATCGTTGATAGAAAGGTATAGCCAGATTAATATTAAAACTGTTAGTAAATATAAAATGATGTCCCTGTATATAATATACACCGTAGGTACAGCTGTCGAAAGCAAGTGGCCGCTCTCTAGATACTAATTTCCCTTCGGGTATCTCTGCTACAATTCGGAGACAGGCGATGTTACATGTTGTTGGACCACGATGCCTGCTACATCCAATAATTATAATTAAAGTATTTTACGTGTTACACTTGTAGCGTAACGGTAGCTGGTATTCGTGAGATCGTGCGTTCGAACACCTACGAGTGTTTTTTTTTTAGATAGAAAGAAAATATAATTCCTGCTGTCTCTTTTATGACTATTTTATTAGGCCTATTTAACATGTGGTCCATGAATGCATCATGCCGTGACTTTACCATTATTTATGATTACATTATGGCTGCAAAGGGGAAAAATGGAAGGAAAAATTGCATACTCAACAAAAAATATCTTTCCTGACATAAACAAAACAAGCATACTGGCGTCTGCCTTAGAAAATTGAAAGAATTAAAAGTTACAAAATCTTACCAAAAGCCACGATTCAATATTTAGTCCATCTTCCTCCAATCACGATCACATTTTGCAGTGAAGTGGACATGTCCTGGACGAGCTTCTACAATTTATCAGGACGTCTTGGAGGGGGATTGGTCCAATTTTTCCGCATTTTATTATGCTTCTTTACTTGTGCCTCCGTGGCTTAGTTGGAAGAACGTCTGAATTAAGATGTCAACGTCTCAGGCTCAAATACTCGTCGTTTCTTTTAATTTTATTGTATTAAAAGATAGTATAATGTAATAATATAAAAAGAAAAATCTATGTAACCCTATTTTGCAAATATAACATTAAATTTACAATATTTATTTCGCTAAAGAACATTACAGAATATAAATGATAACTTGGATATTATTTATATCGCTAAAGAACGATACCAGAATATAAATGGTAACTTAAATATTATTTATTTTTGCTAAAGAACGATAACAGAATATAAATGATAACTTTAATATTATTTTATATCGCTAAATAACGATTATATAACGTAAATGATAACTTGATAATATTTATAACGCTAAAGAATTATAACAGAATATAAATGATAACTTGAATATTATTTAGCTATGAAGCTAAAGAACGATAACAATATAAATTATAACTTGAATATTATTTATATCGCTAAAGAACGACAGCGGAATACAAACGATAACTTGAATATTATTTATATCCATAAAGAATGATAACTTGAACAAGGCTCGAACGCACAATCTTCGAATCCTTAAGCGAGCACTCTACCGCTACTCTACAAGACGCAGATGTCGAATGACTCCATAGTACTGAAATTGCTCCTACAAGCGCGAACATCGTGTAACATCACCGTGATTCGAAGTGGACTTAGAAAATATTCGCTGTTCACGAGTAGGGCTACTTTTTTTTTTACAGTTGTATACACTGTACCTATAAAAACTTCATACTTTTGGAAAATTATTTCGATAACAATCGTTTTCCATGTCGGAGTATTCGTCGAGTAGTGTTAATAGAATGGCCACCTTTTTCTCTGAATACTACACCGCTTGATCTCATGAAAATTCGTTAATATTCGAGCATACTTATTTGAAAATGTAACCTCAGATATCTAATTACTGACACAGTTATGTCCACTTTCAGAATTCGCACTGTGACGATTGAATTTTACGCGTCAAGAAAAGGAATTCTAACAAAATAGGGTTGATTTTTATCAAAATTGCAATTTTGAGGTTCATATTAGTCACTAGCTGCATATACGTAGAGGGATAATTTTTATTATTTTTTAAGACAAAATTAAGTACGGTATTACAGGATGGAAAAAAGACGTCCCGCTTTGGTGTACCTAAAATCTGCAATCCTGGGTGAAATCCGTTGTAGTGATAGACACGGCTTCGAATCTTCTTCCTTGCTTTCTTCTTTATGACACTTATATGAAGAACCTCGGCTAATCCTCTTTGAAAAGCGCACCACGATCGGTTTAATATTTTTAGAAGATCTGACCGGTAATCTGTGTACGATACTGATATCATTTGTATAATTTGCAACTAATTAATTACTATTACTTGTGCTTCTACTTTATGACGTAAATATCTTTAAGGAGCTATCATTTTAAGCAGCCATGTATGACATTTTCTAAACTTCTATCTGACACTATGAATGATACCGTCCCTTATGTGAGGTTACCGCGACGCTATGTCTTTATGTAAAACAACAGGGGATATCACATTTACAACAAAAGTACATTCATGCTATAAACCGCAACATATGCATTTCCAGCGTTGTAAGTGCCTTGGCCGAGAAATTATGATGGGCGGTACCTCGCAGTATGCTTACGAATATATCGATTGGTATAAATTGTGAACCTTCATGTTATTTCACTAAACCATCGACGCAAGGAAAGTGAACGTAATTTTTGCTACTGTCTATTGTTACTTTCTAATGATTAGTGTTTTACCTAGCCTTTCAAAAATTCTGTCATAAAAGGTTGTTTAAAGACTTCCTGCAGTCAGGAATATAAAGTACCATATAAATGGGAGTCCCGTTTTCAAAAGTGGGCTATTATGAAGATAAGGTTGGCTAGCATTAATATTAATCGGGAGGGAAACAGAGTTAAGTGTTGTTTTAAAGTGATACAAATCCAGCAGAATTTGCATACTCATTACCCTCTGTTAAGCGTCCCCTTTGGAGAATTGTGGGAGTGGAGATGAGGCTAGCGCAGACTGGGATCGCAACAAGCAAGATATGCTGCAGCATTCTGCGAAAACAGCTATGTCTGTTGAAAATGAAGTGATAACTTGAGAAACTTAAATTATTTTCCCAGAATCCATAAAATGTATATACAGTAGAATTTATGTATCACCTATATGCGACACAACTTTTCATACTGTAATAATTGTTCCAATTATTAACAAAATTGTTAACTAAAAAAGCCGCCCTAAATAAGGGTTCGAATAGATCGGCCTACTAATCAATTCATAAAGAATAATCATGAAAATCAATTGTGTGACAATTTGAATGAAAAAGAAAACATTAAGATAAATGATACGAAAACATACGAAATCATTTACAATAAAGGTTTCTTGGGTACAAATGATTACTAATTATAGCTAAGGATGATTTTAACACATAAGATCATATGGCATCAATCGTTGCATCAGAAATTTTAAATTGTATAAGTTGATTTAAAGTTTCTCGTGGGATCGTGGCACGGGCACCGAACATGAGTCCAAAAACTGTCCAATGTGTGATGTGGTATTGTGCTCCAAGATTCTGACAAGGCTCATATATGACTTGTTTTTCACGACACACCTCTTGTGGCTGTTGCTCATGCATCTCGAAATGGATTGTGGGATCAAGAATGACACCCTTATCCTTCTGCCGATCAATTATGATGATATCAGCACGTCTAGTAGAGCCATCAGAAGAGACGCAACCAACCTCCTCATAAACCTCATAGTAAGCATTCTGACGGATTGAAGATGCGATGAGTGAACGAACCATATTATGTCTGTTGATTCGGAGCAATTCTCCATGATGGCAGAAACCCAAGCCGTGAGGAAGCGTTTCTTGCTCGTCGCATCTTCTGCAACGGGTTGAGTCAAGAGTTCTACCAGGGAGAGTACGTACAGGTATAGTATTACAGTTCATCTTAATGGCTTGCGTCCACTGACTGCTCGAAAGTCCCTTTTTGGGAGATCCACGAATTACCTTTCTTCCAGTGAGAATAGAAAACAACTCCCAAACCTTTACTTTTCAATTTGCTCCATTGATGAAAATAATCTTACTGTACACAACAATATGAACAGTAGTATCTTTTTTTTTTCATCGTTAGCTATACAAATATAGATGTTACTATCGAAACAAAATCTTAATATACTATATGTATAAATCAAACAGTTATGTTTAGTATACACCAAGTCAAATAAGAATATCGATCTTCTCTTAATTTGTATAGTATATTAATATTTAAAGATTCCTTGTTATCATAAAAAGGGAGCGAGGCAAGTGGATTCAGGTTAACTGTGTTCTAAAGTCCTTCTACTGTGTACATTTGAAATCTGGATATGAAAAAGGATGGAGTGTGTGAAATATACAGACAGAGTAAGAAACGAAACTGTGTTGGAAAGAGTGAATGAAGAAAAAAATGATGTTGAAACTGATCAGAAAGATGAAAAGGAATTGGCTGGGTCACTGGTTGAGATGAAACTGTCTACTAAAGGATGAACTGGAGGAATGGTGAATGGGAAAAGAGTTCGCTCAGAAGAAGGTATGAGATGTTAGACAACATTAAGCGAAGTGGATCATATGAGGAGACAAAGAGGAAGGCAAAAATAGGAAATACTGGAGAATGCTGGGTTTGTAGTAAAAGATCTACTCTTGGATAGAACATTATGCATGAATGAATGAATGAATGAATGTATAAAATATAAATGGTATAAGTATATTCATTAGTTTAACGTTTACAATATTATAATTTGTAAATTAGTATTATCTGTGATCATTAACACTTAATCTCAGGACTCTGTAAACTCTAGATCAACGCTATTCAGATAAAAATTCGTTGATATGGACTAAGAATTGAACCCACTCTCTTCTGCAAAATAAGCAGAAAACTTACAGTCCAAGCTATTAATACGACACGAAAGCTTTCATTTCTGCCAGAGTATCGACCTAGACATGAAGGTAGAAATGTCGATTTAACTACACGATTTATGTATATATCTATTATCTACGTCATACTACCATGTTTTCTTTCCAGTTTTTGAAGTGATATTCGGAACGATGCTAGCAACAAACCAAATAGACTGAATTTAAGTAATTCAAATATTCGTTATCTTGTGTATCACTGCTCTCGTCTCCGATCATGCGCAGTGTCTTACATCTGAGACTCAATAATATTCCATCGTCTCATACCTTTTTTGGGGAACTATACGTTTTATGTGCAGGTAGCTCGAGCTGAACTAAGGCAACCCCTATTCTACGGGCAGAGGCATGTTGTCTTCAGTGGTCAGTAAGCCCCGCTGCTATGTATTATCTCGCCTCTGGATTTGGATGGGGTGGGCACAGGTTAAATGGTGCCTAAATATTAACGAAGCAGGTATACACCGCAGTGTGATATCTGTATTGTTAATATGAAAACATATGACTATGTTCAAATTTTTGGTTTTTTCGCTAAAATTCTTCAAATCTTGAGGAAGGGTGGAATCTTGAGGAAGGATGGTAGTGCTCCTGAGAAACTGGACAGAAGCGTGTTATGCCGGAACACAGCTTCGGATACATTGCATAGCGTAATTTTGGGAGAGGAATTTTGGACCACAGTTGAGGTTTTGGACAATAACAATGGGAAATTTCTGTACCGTAGTTAATGGTAATAGCATCTAATGAAAGCATTTCAGTTACCACTGATATATACAATAATGAAAAGTTAGTTAGTGGGGTTTGAAAAGGGCGCGTCAGCTACTATGGCTATTGGCGCCCTTACAATAATGAAAAACTATTCGAAACCTGAACAAAGTTTTGATTAGGTGATGGATCATAAATTTACACTTCCGTACATTCACTCATTACCGTGTTTGTTTCCACCGATAATTCTCCCCAACCATCAGAGCCTCGGATTTCAGTCACGGGCAGTAGAACACTCAAGCTGCTAAGACGTGCCTCGACTGTTTCGAGGGAGGTAAGTAACTACAGCTGAGTCTTCCAAAAATCTCATATCATAAATGTAATACTTTTCAGGAAAATTTTTTATACTTGTGTTCGTAATATGGGCAATAGCACAAAGTGTCACTGTTAGTGAATTGCTTGTGCATTGGAGATTGGATCACGTTCTTTATTAGCAGGATGGTACATTAAAAGAGAAGAAACATCCGAGTTTATCCTGTAGAGTTGTTTATTGTGACTCTTGATTTAAAGTGTGTTGAAATTAAAGTTATTAATTTTAAATCATTATTTTATTGCTGTTACCGAGGAGACAATTAGTTATTTGACAACTACCAGTTTGTTATTGTTACCTAACTTGCTTGGTAGCCTAATTACTAGTGCAACCCAAAAGCATAAAAAGCCTAGTAGCACTTTAGACATATGGTTGCTACTCCAAACATATTTTGGTTATCAAACTGTCTCCATAAAACAACGTTAGAAACACAATAAAGCATAATTTAAAAAATAAAGAATGAAAGCATAATATTTAAAATAGAGCATAACTCTTGGAAAAAGAACTGCCTACTTCAATGTACTATTTATAACAAATTGTGAACAATAAATAATATTTAAAATACTAGAGAAGCTAGTTTTTCAAAAATGGAAATTACAAACTTAAGTTCTTAAGTTACATTTTAAATTCTTAACTATAGTATTATATTTGTAGTTCTGTGAGGAACAGGCTAACAATTAAAATAACATTACAGAGTAAAGTTTAACGGTTTTATGGCCAGTTCACACTCTGAATCAGAAGGGTTCACATCTATTTTGTACCACCATGCCGAAAACATTTGTAACTGCGATACAAAGTGTTCGCGAGTTTCCTAAAGACAATTTTGTAGCTGAAAAGGGGAAACTTTTGTGTACCTTATATTCAGAGAGTATTAATTTCGAAAAAAAAAAATCATTGTGCAGAAACATGTGGGAAGTTTTGAACATAGATCTCGGAAAGAAAGTTATGGACAGGGTTCAACTTCAGCTGGTCCTAGCAGGATACACACCAGTACGATACCTGAAGTATGACAGCGTATGGAAAAATCCAAGGATAATATGAAAGATCTTTTGGAAGCATTCACTTCTGCTGGTATTCCATCGTATGTCTTTCGTAACCAACGATTTCGTCAGTGGATAGCAACAGCTACATATATGCAGCCGGGTCTCAGTGAAACCACTCTAAGAAGGTATCTTGCAAAGTGTGCTGAACACGACTTTCAGGAAACTAAGTCAAAATGTGAGGGAAATTCTTTTTTTATGTAGCTAGTGGTTGATGAAACAACAGATATAAAGAATCGTAAGGTGGTGAATGTTCTTGTTGCTCCACTAGGTGTTGTGAATGAAAAACCCCGTCTTCTGAAAACCAAATTGCTGAAGACTGCAATGCTGATGTTACAGTAAATTTAATACTTGATACACTAGATTTATTCGTGTTCACAGAAGAAATTTTATTGTTTTAATATCAGACAGTGCACTATACATGCTTTCTGCTGGCAGGCGACTGGGTGGAGTTGCACCTCACCTTTTACATTCTACATGTTGGACTCTCTTACTGTATCTTATCTTTGTGCTGAAGAGATTAGATTTTCAATAAAAATTGTTGCTGATGAATTCATTGCAGCTATTAGGGCTGCTTTAGCGAAAATTCCAGCCAGGAGGGAGCCAGGAATGCCTAAAAGAAGCAGGAACTTTTATTCTACCTTCAGTTCCTGTAATAACTCGGTGGGGGACATAGCTGAAGGCAGGAAAATATCATTGCATCAATTTCAATGCAGTAAAACATTGGATTAATTTGAAAAATGGTGAAGGCAGTCCTGCTGTAACAAACTTAAAGCAAATGGTTGAAAATAAAGAATTTGTACTTCAACTCAGAGCTATATCTAAAATATTTATGGACTCTGCAATCAATACAGGTTTTGGAATCGGATAACAAAGGTCTGGCGTCTTCTATCATCAATTCTTCAAATGGTTCAAAGATCAGGTGCAACGTGTAAAAAATTGGCAGGATATATGAATGAACGTCATCCTGCTCTAAATTTCTGGAAGGGAGTTCAGAATTTAGATCCAACATTAGCTGTTCCTGAGAAGATTTCTTCAGGTTTCCTTCGGGTAAACTGAAACGTTTCTCTGCCTTTGATGTTCCAGTTGAAGAAATATCAACATATGCAGCAATGGTACATGGAGAAAATTTGTTTTCAAATTCTGCCTTATCCTTCTGGGAGAAACATTCCACCAAGATGCCTATCGTAAGTAAGCTGGCAATGAAGGCAATATGGTTCCTTCACCATCTACTTCAATTGAGGGAAGTTTTTCTACTCTCAATTGGATTTTGAACTCTAAACGGTCAAGAAGAAAATCTACAGTCTCACTTAAAACTTGCAACTAATCAAAATAAAATTCAAGAGGGTGTTGTTCATCTGGAGAGTGCGAGTGACAGCGACAAGGTTGACTAGATTTTCATTCATTTCATGACTAGATGGCTTACAGTATATTCTTTTTTTTTACAGTCTGCATGCTCCATTACTGTGGCGTAATACTACATGCATTGGTTTACCTTAAACTATGTTCGTATAATTACTTTATATTGTTCTAAGAGTTACTTTATAGGCAATATAGATGGATGAATTATGTACTTTTCTTTCATTGTAATTTGTCAAACTGTATATTGTTAGTAAATTTGATCAAGTTCTTCTGGTATTTGTGCACTAGTTTGTCTTTATTCACTGGCCAGTTTTCAGTCTTTAGAACTGCCGCTTTCAGAATGTCTCTTTCTCTCTCAAGTAATTTACAATTGTATAACAAATGATCTATCGTTTGTTCCTCATTGTTGCATGGACATAATGGGCTATCTACAATTTTATATTTATGTAGATAAGATTTTATATTTCCGTGTCCTGTTATTATAGTTGTGAAGTGTGGGGTCATGTTAAGTTTCAGTTTTAACCGATCGTTTTGGGAAAACATATTTTGTGATTTGTCCTTTTACTGTGTTGTCCCATTCGTTTTGCCACTTCACTAAACTGAGAGTGTGTATTTCACCTTTCACTGCACTTTTTGGTGTCTTTTATAAACTTAATACTTATCCTGTAAACTAACAGTAGTAACAAAAGAAATTCAATTTGATGATATACATAAGCAGTATTTGACAAATTCAAGAATCTAACCAAACAATTAGAAATGGTAAAGAAAAAAGACTGAAGAGAACTAATTGCAAAATTTATTGAAAGAAGGCGAAAATAATTGGGGCAGGTTTTATAATTACATGCTCAGAAGTAGGGGCAACCAGGATCGATACCAATTTTAAGTGATACTATTGACAAAATAATTACAGGGGACAAACAAAAAGCAGATTTATTGAACTCAATATTTATTTCTACAGGGACATCATTTTATTTTTACTTCAGTTTTTATTGTACCTGAGTTTTTGAATGTACTTCACTCCCACCCCTTCTGCTAGTAAACTTCCAATCGTCCTCCACACAGAACCAAGGCCGCCTCACGGTCATACTAAACAGTACTGAGTTAGAGAGTATAGTACGTTCCAGAAATATATTCGCGTTTTTCAGTGACGAAAGAGTTTTCAATATAGAATCAAATTTTCGTACAGGTACTGTCGTCCGTTTGCCTACGTCGCATCCCGATTTTCCCCACCTACTTCTGCTCGCCTCTCTGTAAAGGCTAATGGCTGGGCTGTCTTAGCTCTTTTCTGAAAACATTAATTTCTGTTAGGAAATGGGCGTCTACGTAATATTATACAACTGCTTAAAATAAATAAAAGGACTTCCTTCCTTTCTACGACCCTGCGACGTAACTACTTGGATGGAAAGTAGATAGCATGTCTAAGTAATTTTATCTTTTCGAATCGGGCAGAAGTGAAGATTGAATTTACAGTACGTCAGGTAATATTTTATAGATTAGGTGCAGAATTATTTCCACATGAGTTACTAGTACGAAGGACGAAACTGCTAATTGGAATTAGGTACAATAGTCTATAGTGCGATAATATGCAAAAAAAGTACTGAAGCCTGTATCGAAATGAACGGCCACCATTTTCAAAAATGTGTTTAAATATCCATATTACGATTATTTTTCAATTTAACTTCATTCTTTAAATTGTACGCTAATGTGCTGTAGACAGTATAATATACACTGCATAATGAATACCTCCGCATGAATAGCTCAGTTCGTGAGTAAAAACACTCATTGTTAATACAGTACTGTATTTTGATTAAACAAAAACCCAATAAAAATTATCAAACTCAAAATCGCGATATTTCCTAGTTTACGTAAATGGATGAACTACTTTTCTTCCCTCCTATACCTAGTAAAGTGATTTGTTTGTATTTTACTCCAGTATCATCGAACTCCAGTCGTGGAAGGGGTAGCAAAGGTATAGCCAGGTTAATATTAGAAATGCTAGTAAAAATAAAATGATGTCTCTGTATATTCAATAAAGAAGAGAGATATATTACAATCGAAGAAATTGAATGCACAGAGATGTTTGAAATACCGGCTAGAACTGTTCGGAACAGAATAAAAAGACAAAAAACGAAAATCGCGCGATACAGCGATATTCCCACAGAAATTATAAAGTTAGGAGGTTAAGCCATGATACCGTACTTCATATGAATTTTTATTTTATCAGTAAATAATTGCAGTTTCCCAGATAACTGGAAATTGTTTATCATAATCCCCATATAGCAGGAGCCAAAAGAGATGCGAAAAATTACAGATGTCAGTCTTACATCAGTAATCTGTAAACTAATGGAACATCTAATAACACAATATATTCGCAGTGCTTTAGGAAATAACTAATTGCTGAACAAAAATGAACACAGCGTCAGACCAGGATACTCTTGAGAAAGTCAAATTACATCCTTAATATAAGATTTATCCGATGAAGTTTATAGGTGGGGGGAGGGAAGAACAGATGGAGGTTGTGATCGATTTTGCTAAAGCTTTCGATGTAGTGCCTCACGAAAAACGTTTAGAGAAACTAAGCAGACTCCCAGTAGATGTTGGAGTATTAAGATGGATATATAAATTCTTAGAAAATAGGACCCAAAAGGTCAGACTATGAAAAGGAATGTCGGAGCAAGGAAATGTAACTTCAGGCGTTTCTCAAGGGTCCGTTGTTGCATTTCTGTAGTTTCTTATAATATATAGAGTAATAATTAATGATGAATACGATATCACCGACTTGCAAAACGACTTTAACGTTATTGAATCTTGGACGACAGAAAACAAAATGAAAATCAATATGAGTAAAAGCAAGTCAATATTCTTCTCTAGAACGCATAAAGAAATTTGTCTCAAATATCGATTGCATGGTACACCGGTACCACAAGTGAACACTTTTAAATACCTAGGCATATATTTAAGTAACAATATGGGTTAGGAGGAACAAGTCACTAATATTACAAGGAAAACCTGGAAAGCTTATGGTTATTCTTAAAAAAACGAAAAGCCAGACTGAGCTCATTGTTTAAGACAGCGTTTCTCAAACTTTTTTGAAGAGGGGACAACTTTTTTAAGTCAGAACAGTTCCGCGGACTACCTTACTCTTGTTTCTTACGAAAGCAAATTTATCATTTTTGTAGCATATTTTAATACCAGTATACTTATATTTTAAAATATAATTAATTTATTTATTATAATACTTTTCTAATTATATTTTTTGTAGCCAATCACAAGTAACTTATAACAAATTCTGTGCATTGTTGATTCATCGCTTGCCTATTAGCAGTTAGCTGTTTGAAATCCTTCTTACGCTAGTAGTTGTCCATGTCTCTGTTAAATAGCACCCATTATAAATAATGGAAAACTGACTTCGATCCGGATCTTTGAAAAGAAAGGAACATGATGATACGCTTTATTAAGCAGTGCTAATAGTTCAGAAGCTGTGTGTGTGAAGAAATATATTAATATCAGTGATGATAGTGCCGTTAAAGAAATATCTAGTCCTAGTGGTAGCTATTCAAAGGAAAAATACTTTCGTAAATATGTCAAGAGTTATTTGGAACTTGGATTTACTTGGTATGACAATGAGAATGAATAAAAAACCTCGGTGCGTTGTTTGTTAGGAAGTGCTTTCAAACTAGTGTATGCAATCCGCGAAATTGGAAAGGTACTTAGAGACGAAACACGCAAGTGTAAAAAGTAAACTTGTCGGATTTTAAAATAGGTGGAGTCTAAAATTTGTTTTATCGTCATCTGGAAAAACAAATGAAAAAATTAAAAGAGAAACACGCTCGACTTTCGACAAGTAAAGATGCAATTTGGCACGTTCTATTATTGATGTACGATGTACAGTTATGTGTTCATTTCAATGTGCAGACTGGATGTCGGTAAAACTATTAAGATAGTCATAAATACATGAAAAGGTCCGGTACTTTGGTCCTTTGTTATGAATTCGAGTGGTCCCTGGCTGGGTTAGAGGTTCGGCGCCAGATATGCAGGAAAAAATGGCGAGAAAATCCAAGTTCATAGTGCTTTAAAAATTCCTCTTTTGTTGCTGAGAGTAGAGTGGGAAGTGGGTAGACGAGTAGGGAAAGAAATTTCATAAAATATCAGTACTAGGAGAAAAAGTGAAAGGCGATTGTCATGTGTAATTTCCAAACTCTGAGATTTTGAGCTATAGTATGATGCGCAATTCGTTTGAATTTAATTTTTTTCTGTCTTTTTTGAAGGACCACAAGGGCAGACCTCGAGAACCACAGGTGGTCCGCGGACCATAGTTAGAGAAACGCTGGTTTAAGACATAAATGAGACACAAAGCATGGACCGATATCAATGGTTGATTAGTGACATCATCATACTTACGCAGGGCTTATCATACTGTATTATAAAGTATAAATGCAGGAAACAAAAACAGGCATGGAAAAATGTTTCTTTGTTAACCGCAAAACAGTAGATTGAAACAGCTCATCAGTAGCAATCTTTCAGGGTGGTCCTCTTCAAATCAACCCAATAAAGAAAAGGTTTAAAAGATTAGTCTGAGAATTTAATTGTAGGTGCAGTAAATTATCTGAGTTTTGTCATGTAATTAATTAAGTTGATATGTAATTAAGGTAACTTGTAATTACTTAAGTTGGCAATAGTTGTGTTAATAGAAATAATTGAATCGGTTATTGTTGAAAGGAACCAAGTCCACTTTTTAAAGTTTTGATATAATCGAAAAAAACTGTTTTTTGGATAAGATTCAACCAATATATATTGTACACATATATTTATGTGTACAATATATGTTGGTCTAATTCACAAAACAGTTTTTTTCGATTATCTCAAAACTTTAAAAAGTGGACTTAGTTCCTTTCAACAATAACCAATTCAATTGTAAGTTAGGTTTACTTTTTATAGCATAGGCTTTATTTATAGTCCTAGATTATTGCATTTTTATAGGTATTTATTTTTTACTTATTTTATTATTTATTTATTTAATTATTTTCTTATTTATTTACTTATTTACTTATTTTCATCTATTTATTTATTTTTATTTTATTTATTTATTCATTCATTTATTCATTTATTTATTTATTACTTATTTATTTACTTACTTATATATATATATAGTTAGAGTTTGAGAGCTTTTAGTGTTCCTGTGAATACCGAAGAAAAATAATGCCAAGAAATGTAACGAGTTCAAGACATTCAGCCTGATACCGCACTCGGCGAAGATTCTCCTGCGAATATTGAATCGACGTTTTTATTTTAAGATGGAAGAACAGTTGGAAGAAGAGAAGTTTGGCTTCAGAAAAGAAAGAGGTACAAGGGATGCAATTGGTCTACTAAAAAAAATCTCCGAAAGATACCTAAAGAATAATAAAGAAGTGTATATACTAATTGTGGACCTGGAAAAGGCGTTTGACAGAGTGGATTGGAACAAACTGATGGACATCCTGAAAAAAAATAAGTGTGAATTGGAAATACAGGAGTCTGTTCAGTAACCTATATAATTACGAAACAACGAGTCAGAGTCAGGATATGAGAAGAAATGTTTCAAGGAAGTAAACTAGGGAGAGGAGTACGACAAGGATGCCCTTTATCATCTACTCTGTTCAACATATACTTGGAAGATTAGGTGAAGAACCGTTTTACAGCAATAAATACATTATGTTAATGGACGAATGTGGCGTTACTCTACTAGTGGTAATTGTGGTGTGCGAAATACTTGTTCTTCAATTAAAGTGACAATATGTGATAAAAATAAAAAAATATGAAATAACATAAAATTAAAGGCCATAACATGTAACATGATACGAACATAAAACAATCATTCTCGTGAATATAACATATATTTTAGATAAATCGTATAATGTGTATTACAGTGTAATATAAATTTGACGAGAAGAATTGAGTAGGTGATTCTGAAAGAGAAATGGAATAAATATGATTTACATAGTTTTTGGTTATTCTGAAATTACGATACAAGTTTGGGAAGTTTTTATTACAAAAAATTGAGAAAAAGTCTGGAAAAACGAGCAGAGCGAACATTTTTAGCACGATCATAATTTTTAAATTGCAAATACAATATATTACCATTGAAAATTTAGAACAATACAATTCCAAAGTCTTCACAAAACTGCTCTGTAACTAAGTAACAATAACTGCACTGTAATGACTCTATTTCAGTATAGTTTTATGTTATGAAGAATGGTTTTCCTAGCAACAAGTTTCTGTGTGGGAATTCTAACTTTGAAAACCCAACAACAATAGTTGTAAATACAACAAAAAACACGATCGTTAAAAAAATAACTTGCATAATTTTGGATCATTCTCAATGAGAAAATATAACTGCGACTGACATAATTTTGGGTCACTCTGGATGAGAAACCGAATAAAATACAGAGTGGCCCATATAAAGTGCTACAAGTTAATATCTCTTACATGAATAGATAAAGCCGAATGCTTTTTGTTGTAAATTTTATGGGGAGGAGGGGTCTTCCAAACTTTGATGTGGGCAATATTTCTTCGGGGTACCATTACGGGGCGCCGGGGTGCATCTTTTTAACGAAACCATGGATTTTGTTTATATTTTTGTTCCCCTCAATAAACTAAGCAACTGTTATTGAAATATTTTAAAAAATAAATTGTTGAGCATTTACAGGCTGTTTTCTTTGAGATACAAGTAGTAGAAAAGATTATAAAATGAATAAGAAAATCAATAAATACCAAGTTATTTACTTTACATTATATCACTGAGTGCTCAAAGTAGCCTACATTAGCATCTAAGCACTTGGTGATTCTTGTGGGAAGGTTTTCTCTAACGTTTAACAACATAAAGGAGTTAATAGTGTCATTAGCTTTATTTATTCGATGTTTCTTTTCATATTTTGTTGCAGATGGTGTAAACATGACCGTTTGTTTTATGTACCCCAAAAAATAGTCCAATGGTGTTATATCGGGTGAGCGAGGTGGCTATGCAACAGGTCCTGCACTTCCAATCCACCTGCCATCAAATTTCTCATTTAATATTTCACTTGTACTTATTGCATAATGTGGCTGTGCGCCATCCTGCTGATACCACATCTCTCTTCTCGAATTCAAGGGAATGTTTTGCAAGAGGGGATGTAATTCACGGTTAAGAAAATGGCAATATGAGTCAGCAGTAACTGTGCCTTCAAAGAAGTAAGGACCGATAACAAAGTTACCAAGGATTTCACACTAAACATTCAGTGGCCAATGATGATAAAAAGGCACAATTCTCATCCATTGGAGGTTTTCAGGTGCCCAGTAATGCATATTATGCCTATTAATATTTACAGTGTCTGAGAATGTCGCTTCATCTGAAAAATAATATATTTGCCAAGAATGAACGACTCACTCAAAACGATTCAAAGCTGAAAATATCTTTGTATGAGATCTTGATGCATACACAAATTAGCATATGGTGGTAATGGTGATGCTTCAGTATCCGCTGTAATAAAGTGCGGCAAATCCAACTGTCTTTGGCCAATTAACGTTGATTTATCTGTGGATTTACTTTTACAGCCGGAACAATATTAATAGTATTTTCATCATTCTCTTTTGATTTCACCTTCAAGCGATTTTTGTTCTTTATATTCCCATTGTTACGGAGCCGTGTTTCCAATCGTTTGAATTTCACATTAGATACTTGCATCCCATATCTTTCATTGGATACTACCGCTGCAATTCTATAGTTTCTCCTGCATTAACCTAGCACTAACATCATACTTACATACTGTACTTCCACATCATAAGCTGTCATATCTCTGAATCTAGAAGAGCCACACTAAAACAATCAACACGGCCAGCCACATATTTTGAGAGTTGAGGTGACTTTGAAGTTATAATACTGAAATAAATGGAACTGAAACATGTTTAGATGTTAATTAAGGTTATTTTGAGCAATTAATAACATTATTTGAAGTTGTAGCATGATTTATTATTATTTTTCTGTATCGAATATGTCTCGTTTCAAACATCCTTTACCATTTCAGAATTGCACTACAGAAAAAAAATGTTTTAAACAAACGTTCCTTAATTTGTTTCGGACATTAAAAATATCTAAAAGTTATATCATCGTTCCATTTAAAATTCTGAAGTTACTCCCCCGAAACCCCATTTTGGGGCACTCTGAGATATTATTAACGAAACTACCATGAAGACCCCTTCCTCTGAAAACTGTAGGAAAAGTCAAAATTTCTTCATATTTATCAGTTTGAGAGATATTAGCTTGTACCCATTTATGTGGGCTACTCTGTACATAACTTGAACAAATTTTGGTCATTCTAAATGAGAAGTGGAAATGTATTTTGCATAATTTTGGATCTCCGGCATACAATTATATGTCTTTCTGACACAAAAAATTATTTATATACTCACTCTAGAAATGTTCAAAATAGTATTTATTACCAATATTCAGATAAAAATGAAATTCAAAGAAACGCGATAAAAAAAACTGGTGGTGTACCTGTTTTTAATAAGTAGTAGATAAACAATACTGGATGTACTGAAGGTACAGTACAGAAGTGCTATTGTGATATTTTTGACTTTTAATTTTGTTACGTTTGATCAGGAATAATTTGTTGTTAGATTTCCTTCCGGTTAACAGTATAAATGGTAAACCGTAATTACGTTAATTTCAGAGGGTTAATCTTTGAGATATTTCAAACAAAAAAGTTTAATGCAAGTTTGTTTCTTTCTGCTTCCTTTTCAAGATAATTTTATTTAATGAAATATTTCATAGCGCATTTTGGGAATGAAATAATTTTAGTTTTGTGCTTCAAATATGCAGATATTTGATCCGGTTAACAGTATAAATGGTAAACCGTAATTACGTTAATTTCAGAGGGTTAATCTTTGAGATATTTCAAACAAAAAAGTTTAATGCAAGTTTGTTTCTTTCTGCTTCCTTTTCAAGATAATTTTATTTAATGAAATATTTCATAGCGCATTTTGGGAATGAAATAATTTTAGTTTTGTGCTTCAAATATGCAGATATTTGATCCAAACAAATGTAACTTTTAGTTCTGCAAATGAATTTTGAAATGTTATATATGTTCGGATCAAATTTTTGCATATTGAAGGACAAAAATAAAATTATTGGCATTTATTACCATGATACACTGCTCTCTTAAATTGATTGACCATATTGGGAATTAAATCAATGTCTTTTCTAAAACAAGCTACGAAATGTATCATAGAAAAAATTTTATCTCGAAAAGGAAGCAAAAGCGAGGAAAATTATATAACATTTTTTTTTTTCAATTCTCAAAGAATAACCCCGGAAATTAATTAAAATACTTACGGTTTACTCTGTACAACATGGCATAACATATAAAATTATACAGGGACATCATTTTATTTTTACTAACATTTCTAATATTAACCTCGCTATACCTTTTGATCAAGCTTGAGAACCGGAAACACCGTTCGATGATACTGGTGTAATATACAAACAAATCACTTTACTAGGTATAGGAGGGAAGAAAAGTAGTTCATCCATTTAAGTAAACTAGGAAATATCACGCTTTTGAGTTTGATTATTTTCATTAGGTTTTTGTTTAATCAAAATACAGTACAGTATTAACAATGAGTGTTTTTACTCACGAACTGAGCTGTCCATGCGGACGTATTCATTATGCAGTGTATATTATATTGTCTACAGTACATTAGCGTACACTATAGAGAATGAAGTTAAATTGAAAAATAATCATAATGTGGATAATTAAATACATTTTTCAAAATGGTGGCCATTCATTTCGATACAGGCTTCAGTACTTTTGTGCATATTATCGCTCTAAAGGCGATTACCAGTTTCGTCCTTCGTACTAGTAACTCATGTTGAAATAATTATGTACCTACTCTGTAAAAGAATACCTTACGTACTATAAATTCAACCTTCACTTCTGCTCGATCCGAAAAGATAAAATTACTCAGACATGCTATCTGTTGTCCGTCCAAGTAGTTATGTCGCAGGATCGTAGAAAGGGGGGAAATCACGTGACAGTTAATTACTTAATTAGGCCCTTTTAAGTTATTTTAAACAGTTGTATGGGTATAATATTAGGTAGACTTCCAATTCCTAACGGAAATTAATGTTCTCAGAAAAGAGCTAAGACAGCCCAGCCACTACCCTTTACAGAGAGGCGAATAGAAGCAGGTGGGGAAAACCGGAATGCGACGTAGGCAAATGGACGACAGTACCTGTACGAAAATGATTCAATATTGAAAGCTCTTTCGTCACTGGAAAACGCGAACATATTTTTGGAACGTACTGTTTACTATGACCGTAAGGCTATTAGGACCGCAGGTCTTGAATCTGTGTGGAGGACGATTGAACTTCATTAGTAGAAGGAGTGAGAGTGAAGTACATTCAAAAACACAGGTACAATAAAAATCGAAGTAAAAATAAAATGATGTCCCTGTATAACATATATAAAGTACAATTTGATTTCTGAGAAACATGAGATGAAAATATGTTGAAGAGTAATGAAATGAAGTAAAAAAAAATTACATAATATTATACAAGTGATAATGCAACTACTCTTCGGAAGGCAAAGTGGGAGTTTTACGAAGAAGTGTACTGCTTGGCTGAGAATGGATCAACGAGAAGAGCAGAAATTATAGCCATCGATCGCCGGAATCAAAGAAGCCTCATTCTTGACCCCACTGTCCGTTTTGAGAAGGATGATCAACAAGCCAATAACGTTAACGGTAAAAAGAAGTCTATTTACAACCCATGCATTCCTCACTTCAGTGAGAGATACAAAACGAATATTAATACATGGGAAGTGAAAGGTCTTCTTTTTGGCGCTAGGGGAACTTCATTTAAGTTAACCAAAACCATTCTCCTTTCTCTTAAATTTTCTAATGAAAACATTAACAAACTTTCTCTAATGGTATTGAGAGATTCATTATCCATTTTACACAATCACTTGTATAATATTATGTATTTTTTTTTTACTTCATTTCATTACTCTTCAATGTATTTTCATCTCATGTTTCTCAGAAATCAAATTGTACTTTATTTTTAAATTGATCATTGTTCCATATTCTCTCCGAAATTACATTGTATTTTTAATTTAACCTGTGCTTTGTATTCTGGAGCCTAGTGGTCAGCCGTAGATTTCGGCTAGATGTCCCAAATTGTGGAATTTGTGTGTTATAGCATATGTAAAAAAATAGTTACATAAGAACATGGTATACACATGAAACAAATAGTAAGATAAACGCGTAATATTAAAATAACACATAACAGAAGCATATCTATTTAAACATAAACATATTAATATAACAAAATGTACTTGACATTTTGAAAACATAGACTAAATTGAAGATAACATAACTGTAATATGAAACTGTGTAATTCAGGCCTACATATATGCATGCATGAGACATACATACGCACATATATATATATATATATATATATATATATATATATATATATATATATATATATATATATATATATACGTGTGATTTGCAGATACGTAATCTACTTAATAAGAAGAACATGTGGAGATAGATCTCTGGGATTAAGTGAAGCATCAGATTTGTATTCAGAAGCTCAGTCTACAAGTTTGGTAATGTAAAGTGTGTGTGTTGCTGGATATTCAACTAAATGAAGAAACTTGTTCCTTGTTATAGATGACGATTTAACTAGAGAGTGCAGAGTGCTGCTTGCAAACCTCAGCTATCCTTTCCTTGCACACAATACTAATGAAAAGCTTTCTATTCATGGGAACGGTGTATCACGTGGGACCCAACTCCCCGCTCCGCATGTAAATGTGTAACTTCCCCGCCCATCTCGCTGGGTCACCCATTCCCCTCTCGACTTAAGCCTGAGAAAGAAGGTGTAAGATATATGAAGGGGATGTGATGGTGATACGTTCTAATTAGTAAGACGGGGTGATGATAGAGTGGGGCGTTGAAAAATCTGGGTAATCTAAATTTTAAACGGGGAAAAAGGGTTGAAATGTATTAATTGCGTCAGGCACTTTGCTTCTTGCTGAGATGTTTATATATTTTTTATTCATTCTTTCTTAAAAGGTAGTCAAGAGCCAAATTGGTCAATTAGTCTGCACGTTAGTCATTTCGTTAGTCAGTATGTTGGTTACATAGTTTCTCGTAAGTCGGCTAGTCCATTTATTTTAATATTGAACTACTAAGTTTTGTGTTAATGAATTGGTTAATACATTTTTAAAGTAGTCAGTTATTCATACAATTAATGAATCCGTTACCACAGTGAGTTATTTGGTTAAGCAGTTACCGTATTTTATCTTTAATTTATTTCAGTTATTTAATTGATCAGGTATCCCGATATTTAAACAGAAAGTTTTATATTTATCTTGTATAGTCATATTATGGATTCATTAGTTTAAAATGTGTACCAATTTGACTCTCACGATTCTTTCAGCATCGTTCAAACCGGAGCTTGTACCGTTGCTACATGTATTCCTTCGTACTGTAGCGAATAAAAGTTACAATACTATACATGGCACTCGCTCTCCACATTCAAGTCTTATAACATAGAATTACATTTATATTGTAGGCATACAGCACAATTAGGAACATACTGTGTATAGTCTACTGATATGTCTGAATACTTTTTGTAACCTTCGTAATGTTCTTCTCGAACAGTTATTAACACAGGGACATCATTTTATTTTTACTAACATTTTTAATATTAACCTGGCTATACCTTTAGAGAACCGGAAAAACAGTTTGCTATCCCCTTCCGCGATTGTAGTTCGATTATGCTGGCGTAAAACACAAACAGATCACTCTACTAGGTATAGGAGGGAAGAAAAGTAGTTCATCCATTTACGTAAATCAGGAAATATCGCGATTTTGAGTTCGATAATTTTTATTAGGTTTTTGTTTAATCAAAATACAGTACTGTATTAAGAAAAAGTGTTTTTACTCACGAACTGAGTTATCCATGCGAGCGTATTCATTATGCAGTGTATATTATACTGTCTACAGCACATTAGTGTACAATATAGAGAAAAAAATTAAATTGAAAAATAATAATAATATGAATATTTAAACACATTTTTAAAAATGGTTGCCGTTCATTTCGATACAGGCTTCAGTTTTTTTGTGCATATTATCGCACTATAGACTATTGCATCTCATGTTGAAATAATTCTGTACCTACTCTATAAAAGAGTACCTTACGTACTGTAAATTCAATCTTCACTCTTTCCCGACCCGCACAGATAACATTACTCAGACATGCTATCTACTGTCCGTCCAAGTGGTTACGCCGCAGGATCGTTGAAAGGGGGAAAATCACGTGACAGTTAATTACTTAACGAGGCCCTTTTATTTAAGTTATTTTAAACAGTTGTATAATATTACGTAAACGTCCAATTCCTAACAGAAATTAATGTTTTCAGAAAAGAGATAAGACAGCCCAGGTTTTACAGAGGGGCGAACAGAAGCAGGTGGGGGAAATCGGGATGCGACGTAGGCAAATGGACTGTACGGAAATATGATTCAATATTGAAAGCTCTTTCGTCACTGAAAAACTCGAACATATTTCTGGAACGTACTATATTCACTAACTCAGTACTGCTTACTATAAGCGGCCTTGGTTCTGTGTGGAGGACAGTTGAAACTTCATTAATAGAATGGGTGGGAGTGAAGTACATTCAAGAACTCAGGGACAATAAAAATTGAAGTAAAAATAAAATAATGTCCCTCTATAATTTTACACTGGATTCCATTAATCCCGTCTCGTTTCTTAATCCTACTGACAACTAAAACTGTGTTGTCTACCTTCATCCACGTTGCGTATGTGCAGGTGGACTCGTCTTTATTTTGTATTCCGGTTTCAGTGGTGTTCATGCTGGTGTAGTTGCTACGCAATTGGAACTGATTTGCTATGTATGCCAACATTTCAGAGCCACTGCTTGTATGAATGTACTGTATATCTGTGTGTCTGTCGTATACTATCTGGAATGGAATGGAATTTAAAGAAGGGACTCACTATGGCCTAGCACTGCGAACTGTTACTATCTGTTGCTCTCTCTCAAGCTAGACGCATTCCCAAACCCAAACTGGCTCACTACACTTAGGTTAGCTTCGCTACGTACCCAGGTTACAAGCAGGGACCCCCTCGTCCATAGGCCAGACCCCTCCGTGTGTCGCCAACCGGCGATCGGGAATGTTATGGAATTATTTACGTAATAGAAAAATTGTGATGGAATTATGTAGATTACTAATACGGGGAAAAATAGGAGAACCTCGAGAAAAACCCCAACTGCTGCTTTGTCCGTCACAAGTGTCACTATGAATTTTTCATGAAAAATCCCAGGTGTAACCGGGAATCGAATCCGGAACGGCTGCGTGACAGGCCGGAGGTCTGACCCTCAGCCACCGCATTGGGTTATATACTACTTAATAACATGAGAGTACTGTTCTCCAACCAGGACATCAACCGCGAAGGAATGTGCTTACTATTGCGTCTTGTATTCGAACGAAGTACATAGATAATATTACCGTTATAACGTCAGTTTAAAAACCATGCGCTCTCCTGCATATGTTATTTCCTGTATGGAGGGATTAAAAGACCTAGGGTGCTATTCATAGACATTTCGCAGCACGCGCTACGAGCGTACTAAGCTAGCCCCGGCTGTCGACTGGTTACTTGTACAGAATTTAAATCATATTCTATCGCTAACACTGGTTTATGAATACGAAATACGCTGATAATCCACCGGAAACCCGCGCTAAAAATGTCTATGAATACGGCCCCAGGAGATTAAGTGATCTAATTTTGTAACTAGGGTAGTACCAATATGTGTGTATCAATGTTATTGTTTGTGTTCTGAGAGCTAGCCAATACAGATACGAGTACCCACGTGTGTGACCTTATGACATCAACATTCATTCACAGCATTACCCCGCTTCGTCTCATTCCCCAAAGACTTTCTCGTGGTTGGAATACAGTAGGAGTGGGATGGAGTACTGGCTGTAAACAAACTTCAAAACGTGACGGCATTAATGAAATAAATTATAAATACTGTTCTTATTTAATATGTAATTAACTGTGCCAGTATAACGAAACCTTTGGTCTTAATATATGTCTTTTTTTTTTTTACAGAACACTGATATATACTGTAAATACTTTTAAAAATGCCTACGTTGGAATTAGTATTTCGTTCCCTCTGCTCAGTAATTCGTCGATTGTCAGTGAAAACTGATAAAACGTGATGAAATATTTATATTACTAATTAAATGTGTAAATCTTTTAAGCCTTATCTTTTAGGAGAAAGCACAGAGTACTCGTAATGCTACCAGCAGCTCAAAACGACGAGCAATGCGAAGCCATGCTGACGTATCATTTATATGTACAGAGCAGAAGTAAACAGTCGACTGGCCACACGTCAAAGTAATCTGTTTTTCATTGGTGCATAGCAAGTCAACTTTCTTAGGTAGTCTAAAGAGATGGAGAGACGAACGCTTGAGTTAAAGCATAAAAAACTAACAGCAGGGACTTGTGGATTATACAGGGTGTCTCAGGACGAATGTAAAATACAGCTTTCGTTAAACCACATCGATTTAACGTGTTGAGCCAGATCTTTCGCACACGGCAGCATTTGAGCACCGCTATGGTTGTGCAACACACAAAACTGAATACACGTTCATTTGACATTAAGTTCGTGTATTAGCATAGTGAATATGCAGACATGCTTTTTGTTTATGGACTTTGTAATGCCAATGCATTGACTGCTGTTGAGAAATACAGACGACGTTTTCCCAATCGAAAGGTTCCACCTAGGTGTGTGTTCTCTCATGTTATCGGCTGTTTTCTGAAACTAGCAATCAGGTACCGGTACCTGATATGAATTTACAATTAATCCAGTCCATAAGGACAACCTTAGTAATATGTCGCGTGTAATTATTCTTTTTCTTGCGGAGTGTGTATTTAATTATGACGTAACGATATTGGGACAACACAAGATGCAGAATTTTCAATAGTGTATCTTATCACAATGTTCTAAAATGTAGAAGTACGTTTAAAATACCTCTCTACATTTAAAATTTCTTCCATCAATACATTCTTAATCGTTACGTTTCGGAAATAGGTATATCAGGTTAAAATGATGTAAGTTAACCGTAATTGAGGACCGTTTTTTGCAAAACTTGCTAACTGAAAAAACTAAATTTTACAGGAGAGACAAAACACTATAGTATGCAAGTTTTGCTGTATCTCTCACTTATAGCAGAAAGCAAGGTTTGAAAAACGATCACAGTTTGACACACTACAATGAAGAGAAATAACCCAATTTTACTAAGACGCTTTGAACATCATGTAGAGGCCTTCCTTATGTTAAGGAATCCATCAAAATCTCACTTGTGTACTTGGAGTGCGAACACAGACCTCACTGATAGGATAATCCATTCGATGGCGGAATCTATTCTGTAATATATGTTTCTTACAACTAGCAGAAAATAATTGATATTGGCCTCTTATGAGGTTTAATAGGAACCATATGGTTTTACTACGTTATTTTAATAATCACACTATTATGAATTAAGAAATATATGATTAATAACATTTTTAGTCACAATCATTTTTATTACAAATGTAATTATAGTTTAATATCTACACTTTTATTCGAATTTTAGGTTGTTTGCTTACTATAGAGATAGCCATTATAACTGTTATTTAATGATGTACACATGATTTGCAAATGTGTTAGATGTAAATGGTTTTATATATTATATTTTACAACCATCATATGGTAAAAATTTTGTATAAAATATTGTTGACTCAAATGCCTGAAGATGCCAGAGGGCGAAAACGTTAGTACGTTAGTTATAATATTCAATGAAAATTTACTTTTGTAAGTGCTGTTGATGTTTTTTAATTCATGATATGTCATTTAGACTGAATACTAAATAAAAATTTTATTATATTACATTGAATTAATCCTGCTCAGAATAGTGACCGATGGCGGGCTTATGTGAGGACGGTAATGAACCTCCGGGTTCCTTAAATGTCATTTGTAAGTAAATAAGTAAGTAACTTTCAACTTATACCTTGTTATTGCACAATGCTGACTTAGCATGCAAGAACCACGTAACAACTATTTTGTAGAATTTAATTTAATACATTTATCCGACAGTAATATATCTGGGTATTTTTTGGAAGGCTAATGCTATGAACTTAATAATAATAATAATAATAATAATAATAATAATAATAATAATTTATTTTAGCTGGCAGAGTTAAGGCCGTAAGGCCTTCTCTTCCACTCAACCAGCAAAAAGTGTATATACATATGCATGAACTCACAAAGAATTCAACAATTTGATTTAGATGAGAGTTACATGTATATAAGAGTTATTTACGAATTAAACAAAAAAATACTATGAACTATTAATTAAACACTGAAATAAACTGTGTAGCAGAATTAAACTAAAATACATAGAATGTTAATATATTTCAAATAATAATAGATAATAGAAAGAGATTATTATGAGACAATTTTGAAAATACAGCAGAATCAGGATGATGTCTAAAGAAAAAAGTAACAGTGTAGTCAGTGATAGTTTAAATCAGTATGATTGGAGTGAAATGCTAAAGAAGGTTATCTTTTAAGCTGTTCTTAAAGGTGTTTGTTGTCTTGCAGCCCCTAATACTTTGTGACAAGGAATTCCATTGACGCGAGGTGGATATTGTAAAAGATGAGGAATAACAAGATGTTCTATGAAGAGGTATACTTAGCGAGCCACAGATAAGTGATCTGGTATTTACGTCGTGGTTAGAGTATAGATAAGAGAAACGAGACGAAAGGTAATTTGGTGTTGAGGTGTGCAGAATTCGAAAGAGTAACGACAAAGAGTGTAAAGTTCTGCGTTCTTTAAGTCGGAGCCACGAGAGACTTGCGAAGGACGGTGATATGTGATCATATCGTCGGATGTTGCACACGTAGCAGGATAGAACTTCGAGTGTTAATAACGTTCAATCATACACAAATATCCATAACTTAAAAGCATATTTTCCTATACCTCATTAAATGCTAGTTACGATGTTCTTGCACTGAACCACAGAATTGTGAGATGAAATATAATCTCTTCAATACTTCGACACTATTTACGGTTCCGTCTTGAAGATAATGTTGCTCGAGGCATTCAAACTCTTTTGACACAAGCAACTAACCCAAGACGGAACTAGCAAGTGGTTCCGAAACGATGGATAAATGATACTCCATGAGAGGAATGGAACGCCTCATACAGCGTCTAGTAACTGCCTGTGTGATAAGATCCTCGAGCATCTGAGTGAGTCGCAATGCGCTGCAGAGAGATGGAGGTACTTGGCTTCCGAACAAGGGATCCTAATTGAATGAAGAGAGGAGATTATGCTTCGAAACCAGGTTAATGCACAGACAAAACCGTATGCAACCTGCACGTGATCACACTACCGTGTGTTTCTGAATTACATGACGTCACTGCTTATTATACCAACATTAAAACACAGAACGTTTCAGATTTCTTGATCACATAGCAGTGTGATTCTGAATAACTGTCACCATTTACGCATGCGTTTTCATATAATTATATTTAAATTCCCCAAAGTCGAAGAAGCACAACTGTGAGTGAAGCAAGAACTTTACATTCAATTCTTTATTATAAATTCGTGTGTAATTGAAAGAATTTATTATTATTATTATTATTATTATTATTATTATTATTATTATTATTATTATTATATAATGCATGTTAGAAATGAAAAAATACTTAATTTAAGTAAACAAATTAATAAACTTGCTTGCAAATTCTCATACAATCCTGAACAGATGGAAAAACTAATTTGGGCAATTACTAAATCTGGACGAAATTCAAATACACAATGCTGAGCCATGTATAACCGAACTCACACTTTCTGACGTCGAAATTGCGATAGAAAAGCTGAAAAATAAGTCGCCAGGTATCTATCAAATTCCAGCAGAATTAATACAAGAGGGTGGAAGCGAATTATCTAGCGAATTCTATAAGATTGTATTTACTATTTTGGAAAAGAAAATTGTACCACAACAATGAATGGAGTCCATAATTGTACCCACCTTTAAAAGAAGGGGGAGACTAACTATAGTAACTTTCAAGGAATATCACTTTTGTTGACGCCGTACAAAATTTTCTCCAATATTCTTTTGAGACGATTAACTCCATATGTAGAGGAAATTATGGGGGATCGTCAGTGTGGTTTTAGGCGAAATAAATAGACTGTTGATCAGATTTTTGTATTCACAGACTGCTATTGGAGAGAAAATGGGAGTACAGGATTACACTACAACAGTTATTCACAGATTTCAAAAAGGCATACAATTCGGCTAAGAGTGAAGTTTTATATAATATTCTTATTTAATTTGTTATTCCCAAGAAACTAGTTCGATTAATTAATATATGTCTCAGTGAAACGTACAGCAGACTCTGTATAGGCCAGTATCTGTCTGATGCTTTTGCAATTCGCTGTGGGCTAAAGCAAGGAGATGCACTATCACCTTTACTTTTTAACTTTGCTCTAGAATATGCCGTTAGGAATGTTCAGGATAACAGAGAGAGTTTCGAATTGAACGGGTTACATCAGCTTCTTGTTTATGCTGATTACGTGAATATGTTAGGAGCAAATCCACAAACGATTAAGAAAAACATGGGAATTCTGCTTGAAGCAAATAAAGCGATAGGTTTGAAAGTAAATCCCGAAAAGACAAAGTATATAATTATGTCTCGTGACCAGAATATTGTACGAAATGGAACTATAAAAATTGGTGATTTATCCTCCGAAGAGGTGGAAAAATCAAATATCTAGCAGCAGCAATAACGGATATAAATGACACTTGGGAGGATATTAAACGCAGAATAAATATGGGAAATGCCTGTTATTATACGGTTGAGAAGCTTTTGCCATCTAGTCTGCTGTCAAATAATCTGAAAGTTAGAATTTATAAAACAGTTGTATTACCTGTTGTTCTGTATGGTTGTGAAACTTGGACTCTCACTTTGAGAGAGGAACAGAGTTTAAGGGTGTTTGAGAATAAGGTTCTTAGGAAAATATTTGGGGCTAGGAGGGATGAAGTTACAGGAGAATGGAGAAAGTTACACAACGCAGAACTGGACGCATTGTATCTTTATCCTGACATAAATAGGAACGTAAAATCCAGAAGTTTGATATGGGTAGGGCATGTAGCACATATTGGCGAATCTAGAAATGTATATAGTGTGTTAGGGGAGGCCGGAGGGGAAGAGACCTTTGGGGAGGCCGAGACGTATATGGGAGGATAATATTAAAATGGATCTGAGGAAGGTGGGATATGATGGCAGAGACTGGATTAATCTTGCTCAGGATAGGAACCGATGGCGTGCTTATGTGAGGGCGGCAATGAACCACCAGGTTCCTTTAAAAACCGTAAGTAAGTTAGTAAGTAAACAAATAGTAATTGTAGAGTCAAGTAGACGAATATGGGATAGCTTTTTTGTTTTCTTAATACCGACGAGAATATTAAAATATTTGTATCCATAAATAATGTAAATTGATTGTCCAACTGTTTCCTTACGTTGTAGGCTGTCATTCATTTATATATGTATACTACTTTAAGCTACAAACTTAGGTTATAGAAATGATATCAAAATTGGTTTCCTTATATGAGATAGTGTGTGGTGATAGAGGTTCCTAAAATGGGATGGCATTTCTATTGTAAATATGCATATAACTACAACAATTTCAAGTATTATACGCTACTAAACAATGTCTGTAATGAATGTGATCGGTTGATGTCCATATTAAAATTCACAAGTTTAAATCCCAACCGATTACAATGAGTAGGGCTAGGATTTTGATGACCTATAAATCATGAAAAAAATGTCCTAAAAACAATCCATTTATCACCTAAAAATCTAAAAAAAAAATGCCTTTAAAATGCTCTAAAAATTGATCTTACATAATTGGCTTAGTAGGAAAAGAAGTTTTATACTACTAAATATTTAGACCAGTAATTAAATTAAATTATAATACCAACATTTAAGTTTATTTAATTTTACACAAGTTTTTCTAAGTTAATTAATTATTATACCTGATGCAGTAGTCCACCACAAGGCCACTCTTATCCGGAACTAGCAGGTATATTGAAGGAGTGGTTGATCCATTAGATGGGGTGTATTACGTTAAAATGGTAATATTTGTATAGAAAAACTATTAGAATATTATACAAAATAGAATAACGATTAAAATATTATACAAATTAAATGGTTATTAATGGACAAAATATGTAGAGAAAATATCAAAGCAAATAAACATTATTTTACATTAATAATTGGGATTTATAGTCAAAATTAAATGAAAATGCCTAAAAAATGACCGAATAAATAAAAAAATACTTCATGAGTTGAAACAGGCAAATATTGCAAAAAAATTGCCCTAACGAATATGTCTAAAAACACTTAGTTTATCATATAACATATAAATACTAAAGCAGCTATGTTTCTGGCTTACTAGAAAAAAATGCAATTTCATCAAAATCCTAGCCCTCACAATGACTATTCTCAACATTTCAGTACCTCATAATTTGTCTCAATTTATTTTATTTTTTAAATATCATCTTCGGGTAATAAAACCATATATATTTATACTATGAAAGAGTAATGGAACGGAGAAAAATTCTCTCCGGCGCCGGGATTTGAACCCGGGTTTTCAGCTCTACGTGCTGACGCTTTATCCACTAAACCACACCGTCAGCACGTAGAGCTGAAAACCCGGGTTCAAATCCCGGCGCCGGAGAGAATTTTTCTCCGTTCCATTACTCTTTCATCGTATGATGACGCAGAATATCTGCATGGAAATATCATATGTACTTCGGTACATTAAAATAATATATACATATATATTTAGTTTCAGGATATATGAGGAAACCTTAAAAAAATGTGTTGCTGCCTCTTTGCTTATGAATCAAGACAGAGACTCAGAGTGTTAGGAAGGAAGCGATGGCCAAATTCTTGGCCGGTAATCGAACCGGTGTCCATAGGAATCGGTCATAAATGCTGCTACGTCAGCCACAACTAAGGAATTCTTTAGGAAAACATTGCGTTGAACGCGTGATGTTCTCATATGTGCTGAAAAGAATAACAAGAACCCAAATTTAATGTTGATTTCGTGGTTTGATGACCTGCAGTCAAACACTTCATTTAATATATGAGGAATGGAAACGTTGCAGCAATAATAATAAAAAAACGAGTTGGTCGCGTTCCCACGTCTGTTTTGCAGGATGTTGCTTTTATTAGCTTCATTATGTACATACATTAAGCTTTGGCAATTTTTTTGTCCTCAACTTTAACAAGAGACAGTGTGCTGCAACATTCGCATCAGATAAAGGGTACTCAACTACCAACAAACTGTAAAAATTGTGACAGTTTTATTGACAAAGGGTTAACATTTTGTTGCAGAGTGGGAAGGGATTTGAACTGTCCATTTAAATTTTTAGTCCATTCTATGGATTACGACACGCTGTTATGGTTGTTAAAGAGAGACTTCCCATTTAATAACAATTCCAGAAGCGCTTTACATCAGTTGCTGTTTAACGACGCTTTATTCGCTATTCCATAATTCATCACTGAATACAAGCCAATTCTCCATCATATATGCAGGCTCTCGCATTGGCCTACAGCGTTGTTTCTATACACGTCATGTAGATACCTAAAATATATAAATTGCCTACATAAAACACATACTACCTCTACTATACGAAGTTATTGGTAATCATTATCAATAACTTCAAAATAATCTTCAATAATGGACGTGACTAAACTATTGTGCAGTTGCTTAAGTTTTATATATGACATAGGAGTATGTATTTCTTTTATTCATTATTACATCTAGCAGGGGGCACTTGGCAACATACAATATGTTAAATAACGTTAAATTTTGTGACAGTGTGGGAAAATTTGTGGCAAAAGTTCGACAGTTGAGGGTGGAACTGGCCGAGGGGGAGGAAGCCGAGAAAATAAGGGAAAGAGTTATTAATTAGTGTTGGAATGATGAAGTAATTAGGGGATAATGTTCTTTTTGTATTTATTGCGTCTTTGTATTTTATCGCGTGTGTGTGTTTTTCTTATGTATTACCTTTATATTTATTAGTTGGATTATTTCGTGCAGTTTCAATAAGGAATTGAATTGTTTATATATATATATATATATATATATATATATATATATATATAATATACATCAGGCCACCGAAGTTGATATTGAGAAGAAGTCCATATATGAACCTTGTCTGTAGAGGTTCAATCACAAAATTCACGTGGAATTATCTTAAGGAACTTTTCATTCCTTTCGATTCTGTAATGTCTATTCTTATAAATATTATCAAGGATTCTCTTCAAATATTACATCATCATCTCTATTTCAATTAATCAACTTATATTTGCCTTCAACAATTAACTTTCTTTTTTCTTTAATGTTTCACATCACATTATTATACATGTTTATTGTATTCAGGACCCTTGTGGTCATTCAAAATTCTTTGAGCTGATGTCTATAATTTAGAAATTTATTATATATATATATATATATATATATATATATATATGTTTCACTGTGTTTTTTTCTCTCTCTCTTCATATCTTATATTTATGTTATTTTTATTATTTTTGTGAAATTTGGTTTGAAGTTAGATTAGTTGTAATTGTGATAATTAATGATAACGGTAGTAATAATAATAACTGTTGTTTTACTATTTTATTATTAGTAGTATTATTTTTGTTTTCTTTGAAGATTCAAACTGTGCATAGTTACAGCACGAATGGCCGTACGGGCTCGTGCGAAGGATCTTGTGTACATGAGTTTGTATAATTTATCATGCATCAATAAATGCACTTATCTATCTATCTATCTATCTATCTATCTATCTATCTATCTATCTATCTATCTATCTATCTATCTATCTATCTATCTATCTATCTATCTATCTATCTATCTATCTATCTGTCTATCTGTCTATCTGTCTATCTGTCTGTCTGTCTGTCTGTCTGTCTATTATTCATTTGTTAGAAACAGCATGTTCCATTACTCTGAGTAATACTAAATGCACTAGAGTATATTATAATAATACAATTACTTACAATCATCTATAATTCAGAGTTTACACTCTAATGACAAGATGCCGTGATTTTATTTTTACATTTCACTCATTTCTCTCAAAATATATACGACATTTACAGTAGTTTTCTACAATTTGGAATTTACAATCTGATTTTAAGTTGGGATTATTTTGTTTCGACAATTCTCTCTTTTTTCCGTCTCAAAATCTTATAAAATTACAATTAATTACAGATATCTACCGTTTATAGTTTTATAATCTAGTGTTAGACTGTGATTATATAGATTTTAAAATTAATTATTTTTTTATATATTCTAGTTTCACAATTATATACATTTTTAACAAATTAAATTTTACATTCTAACATTCAATTCTAATTTATTTTTTCCCTACAACTGCCTAATTTCCTCAAAAGGTATACTATTTACAAATTTTGTAAGTTTCTTAGTATGTTTCCCTATGTGGTCGTCTTTTTTAGGTGGCAGTTTAATACAGCTGCGATTAAAGAATCATTTTCCTAATCTAACAATTTGCACTCGAACAATAAGTGGTCTATCGTTTGGTGGCTAACTTGATATGGGCATGTTGGATTGCTTATAATTTTTAATCTGTGTAGGTACACTCTGGTTTTTCCGGGTGCTGCTCCCTTCCATTGATGATTTCGAAGTATTATAGAACGATTAAGATGAAATAATTGTTTTATCTTAATAACTATTCAAAAAATTGCTCCCTTAATATTAATTTCATATTCACTAACCGTGTGCTGTTACGCTTATGTATTTTGTATGCATGCATGTTAAAATGTTGAAGTGTTAAAGTGTTGAAGTGTTGAACTGTTGAAGTGTTAAAGGTTAAAGTGTGTTGAGGTGTGTTGCGGTGTGTTAAAAGAATGTGTTGAAGTGCTTTAAAGTGTTAGAGTGTTAGTGTTGAGCGTTAGAACGTTAGGCGTGTTAAAACGTTAGGCGTGTTAAGTACACTTAACGGCAAAAAGAATGGGCCGACTCTTGGTCGATAGAAATGCTAAGTTCTATCGCGCGGTTCACTCGTGTAAACGCACTGAACTTCAAGGCATTGCTGTGGTGTTTCTCCATTGAAAGTCGTCCATTTACAATGTAGTCAACCTCACGAGCCGTGTGTGGCCCAATGATAAGACGTCTGACATCCGTACCAGGGATGGTGAGTTTGCCTTACAGTATGGTAAAATTATTTTTTATTTTCATTTAATTTTTAATTAACTTTCTACTTTAAATGTAAAATGGCATTTGTTCATAAACTTCATTATGACTGTCTTGTAAAAATACTATTTCCCATCACCTGTAGGCTATTAATAGTTGAGACCTGGCCTGTATAAACAAAAATACTTGTTTCACATCCTAAAAAACCGGACGCATATCAAATATAAATAAACAATTAAATAAACAAAAAACAAATAATTTGTTAATATATTGTATTAACAAAAAAGGCCTGTGGTGGGGACTGTATCTCGTCCAAAAACAGCTTGAGTCAACAAATGCCATCATTCTGCGCTGCATGGATTGCATAATATTATGGAACAGGTCTAAATTCATGGCCACCTCTTCTCACGCATTTAGAACTCTGTCCCACAATTATGTCAGCTGTCCAATCGGATTCATATCTGGTGATTTTGGAGGCTAGTCGACCTGGTCGACATCAGGCCTCCTCGTAAACCATCTTTGAATCCGTTGGCGGTGTGTACCGGGTGATTATCATGTTGGAAGAAAAGTGTTTATTCTTGATATCGTTCTAGGGCGGAAGGGATCATTACATTTGCCAAAATGTGTTCGCAGACTTTTGCCGTAAACCGACCGTGGATGTGTTCCAGAAGTCTTGACCCTTTGTATGATATCCACCCCCAACACGCGACGCCCACGCGACCCGACCTATTAAGTCGTCTCGCGAAGCGTTCATCTTATCGGTGGCCATCCATACGATAAACTAGGACAGGACCATCGTTGCTACTGGAGACAATTACCTCGTCGGAGAAAATTACATTTCTCCAATCGAGGTCCTGTCGGAGAGTAGCATACGCTAGACAATCCACAGCATGCTCCATCGTCAAATGTTCTCCCCTCACAGCTCAACCACACCGTATGTCACTTTCTCTAAAACGTCTCCTCACTATGTGTGGGGAACCTGGAAAGTTGGACGCCATCTTGAGTAGAGAGGCCGTTCTAAAGGATGGTTCTCAACTTCTCCCAATAACATGGCGTCCTCTTCCCTTGTAGAAATGCCCGACCGAGGAGGAATGGGACGATTCACAACTTTGCAATTCTCGACAAAACATTTAGCCCACCATTTAACAGATGACAAAGGGACTCCAATCTCTCTGTCGCCATCGACACAGAATAACCTATGCGACCCAGGACAATGACTTGTTGACGGAGTTGTTGTCTCTCTGCCATCTTCAAGCGTAATGACGAGACAGAACTTTTTATTAACAGACAGGAGTATGACTTGGAAGATAGAGGGAGAATATTATTTACTAGCCATACCCATGCGCTTCGCTGCACTTCTTAGAATTAAACATTAATGAATCTAAATACTTAGTATTTAGTTAGTGATAATAGTATTTTGTGTGTTGTAAGTCGTTTGCTCCTGAATCATTTTGAAAGTTGTATATAAAACGATGACTTTATCATGCAATACTTCCTGGAGTTGTTATGTCAACTCTACTTTTAAGATTGATTCTCTCTCGGTAGGACACGGTAACTGGTTGCAATTCTGTTATAAGGTCGTGCAGACAACCTAAGTAAGATACATTCACAGTGATCAATATTTCAGCTACTGATAAGCTATGGCGGACAAGGTCGCAGTTGGAGTTTTCTTCTGGGTTTTCCTGTTTCTCCATATTAGACATCTACATCATTCCATCAGCATTTCTCCATTTCGTCAACATTTCATAGATTCCAAGAACGCTGATTGGCACCTAACGGAGGGGACTGTCCTAGGGACGAGTGTGTTTGCCTGTGCGAAATCTATACCTTGACCAAAACTACTTCTGGCTTGACAGTTTACAGAGAAGGGGGAGCATTGTTGTCACGTTGCCCATCTTTCGTGTAAGCGAGAGCGCTGCAGTAATGAACGGCTGACATGAACACATACATTTCTAACCAATTTGTTGAACACTAGGCATTAAAAATTGTGTACATTATTATTTTTATTAGTCTATTATAATTATAAATATTATTATTAGTAGTAGTAGTAGTAGTAGTAGTAGTAGTAGTAGTAGTAGTAGTAGTAGTAGTAGTAGTAGTAGTAGTAGTAGTAGTACCGGTATTCTTCAATGTAATACCGTTAAAAATGCGTCGAAAGGACTGTAAACTGTAAAAACAGGTTTATATTTAATACGAAGCCTTTACTTTTATGAGTGTAGGTATTCTTCAATGTAATATTGTTAGAAAGACATTGAAAAAATTGTTAAATATATAAAAATATTTATGATTAAAAATCTGCACGGCCTTTTTCTTTTCCAATATCGATAACAGTGCTCTTATTAATTTTAACACAAGCAGCGGTTTTCATTACGACTTGCGCCGAAGGTAAAAGAGACCCGCCATTATCTTTTTCCCACTCAAAATACTCTCGTACATAACACATCACCTCTCACGCTTGACTCTTTAAAGGGGACCTTGTACAATATTCTTTGTTCTCCGCCTGCCTTTTCTTCCTTCCGACGTTGCACAAGTCACCTGTTTAGAAACTCTCGCTGAAAGTAGAAAACATACACTAGCCACACACTCTACCAATGGCAACCATGATAATACGTGTAAATATAATATAAACACAATAATTATCGATATACTAAAACAATAATACAACTAAATAATATTTTTAATTCACACAAAGCACGCGCTAACCAGCCAACTCAAAGTCATTCCGGGCACTGTATTCACCACTAGGTGTATTCACGTGCAACTTGTAAACATAGACACGGCAACACCGTCCCGTTACCATGGTTACGCGTCTCTCGTGATTGGTTGATTTGGATGGTTGCCATGGTAACATGCTAAAGGCGCCATTTGTCAGGTCGGAAGTTGTTTTGGACAGACCATGGGTACGCAGCGAACCTTAGTGCGGGGAATATGCCTAGCTTGAGGGTTTGCGCAATATTTCGTAAATGTTCGCAGTGCTGAGTCGTAGTGAACCTTCGAGATAATTCCTTTCATTTCATTTCATACTACTAAACTAACCTTGTAAGTGAGTCACATGGCGAGATGTTTCTGTTAACTATAGCTGCTAACTTTTTCCCGCGTCTCTTTCCTCGCAATTTCTTTGCAGTACAGTGCAGACGTAAACACAACACTAGCGCCCTGAGATCAGGAAATAAAATAGCAGACGAATTATACAAGCATAGCAATGTACTTTTAGTGTATTATGGTACAATTGATCATGACGTTCAGATAAAAAGCAAATGAAACTTAAAAAAAAAATAAATTGGATTAATTGTGCACAGGAGAGGGACCATTGACAGGCTTGTGTGAGGGCGGCGGTGAACCTTTGGGTTCCTTAAAAGCCATTTGTAAGTAAGTACGTTTTAGAAAAGTCATTGATTTAACACCGAACATAATCAGTTAGTTTAAAAGAACGTTGTATTATGATAATATATTATTCAAAAAATTTTAGTTTTGTCCTTTAAATGTCCAGACATTTGTCCCGAACAAATGTAATTTTCGTTCTGAAAAGGAATTTTAAAATGTTACATTTGTTCTGATCGAATTTATGCATATTTAAAGTACAAAACTGAAATTATTCCAATAATTTATTATCATAATATACTCCTGTCTTAAACTGACTTAGCATATTGGGAAATAGATCAATGGCTTTCCCAAAACACGCTGCGAAATATTAGACATAAAATATTTTTTATATCGAAAAGGAAGCAAAACCGAGCAAAATTGTATTAACTATTTTGTTTGAAATGTCTCATAGAATAATCCCCTCAAATCAATTACATTACCTACAGTTCATCTTGTATACAGTACTTAATTTTGATTATACAGGTTTAGCCTGTAAATACAGTATATTTTCCGAATAAGGTTACTTGGAAGACCTGAGGGAAAAGACGTTAGGGGAGACCAAGGTGTAGATGGGAGAATAATATTAAAGTGGATTTGAGGGAGGTGAGATATGATGGTAGGGACTGGATTAATCTTGCTCAGAATAGGAATCGATGGGGGGCTTCTGTGAGGGCGGCAATGAACCTCCGGGTTCCTTAAAAGCCATTTGTAAGTAACTAAGTAAGAAAGTGCTTGTATGTTCAGAAATATCAACATTGAGATGTAATCTATAACGGGAATATGCTCTCCTTACCATAGTAATATAAAAATGTAATACATACAATTAAGTACGTGGAATTGTCTTCTACATTCAAAACCGACGCCAACTTTTCTCGAACCTACTAGACAACTGTGTCCCAATTCCACGTCGTTTGTGATGCGTATTCTGGGAATGCTGAATATGTTGACACGCATAGCTGTCAGAGATGAAAGTCAAATTACATTGTATCCATTTACATTCCTTCAAGCGTCTGGATCCCTTTTGAATTTTGTTCTAGAGTTGACCTTGACCTTAATACACATATAACTACATAGTCTGTATCGCCACGGAAACACACAAGGAATTTTAAAGTAAATGAATTAAATTTTATTAAGTTTCAGCTCCTAACATAATAATAATAATAATAATAATAATAATAATAATAATAATAATAATAATAAATGAAGTGTTAATATTGCTCGTTCGTTTTTCCATTGTCGGCGATCTATAGCAACAATAATATTAACATGCGATGTGAGACTGCTGTGTACTCGTTGAATGTACGTCAGCAGAATCCATGTCATTTACTTCTCAGCCACTCTGTTTATGTTCATTATTTTTCATCTTTTAAGGATGTATTGATGTTGTCATGTCACACAAAGTCACTTGTCAAGGGAGGAAATAATATTAACCATTTCGAAATGACACCTATAGGACAATTACTAAGGCAATAAGGACCACGACAAGGACGAACGTAAGCACAATAATAGAGGCCGCGATAAGGATCACGACATGGATCACGATATGTACCACAATACGAAATAAAACGGTATGGGCCACGACAAGGACCACCATAAGGATCACGACATGGACCATAACGAGTATCAAGATATGGATCACAATAGGCCCATGACATGAACCACAGTATGACCAAAACAAGGACCACAACAAACACAAAGGCCACGATAAGGATCATGACAAAGAAAATCAGGACCATGATAAGGACAACGACAAAGGCAACTGAATCACGATTAGAAACAAAGACGACAAAGACTACGATAAGTACCGCGACAAAGACAGATTATGATAAGAACCGGGGTTTCCCTCAATCCAATACGAGCAAATGCTGGGTAACTATCGGTGCTGGACCCCGGACTTATTTCACCGGCATTATTATCTTCATATCATTCAGACGCTAAATAACCTAGATGTTGATAGAGCGTCGTAAAAAAATTAAAATTACATACATATATATATGTAGAAGAGTGAACATTTTTTGGCTTTGAATAAATAATCACTTAATAAAGGAAAAAAGAAAATATATTATGTAGTTTATTTCTTGCATTTTATTGTGTAATAAAGAGGCTTCGAAATTGTTAAAATTTTGGCCAAGACCTTGGAAACAGTAAACGGCGTATTGGAAGAACTACCATAAATTGCTGTACGAGCGGAACTGAAAGAAGTGTGTGCTTCAAGTTGGTCTCTCTAAAAATATATCAGGAAGAACGAAATTAAAATATCCGAATTGGACAGGAATTTGTAAATAGAATGGAAGAGGCAGGGGGTAAATGAAAGAAGAAACCAAGTGAAGTGCAGAATTAGTTGCTGCTGCTGCATGCCTGTGCCAAGCAAAGGGAAGTTATAAAAAAGTCTCATTTTCATTTAGGGAGGTAATTTATGGTTTGATATGTTCCCCCACTGCGAGTACGTCACGACACGATACAGCTTCCCTCTCCTTCCCCTCTTCGCATGCAACATACATCACAACCTTCCTGGTTCTGTTGAGCTCCTTAGTGCATTAAAGGACTTTAAAAATGTTGAAATCATAGGCCTTTTGACTCCATTCTAACGTGGTAGTAAGAACTGTAAACGTGATTGTTTCGTATGTAGTCATTATTTAGTACTTTGAAACGCATGATTAATTTTATTTTCAATCTTGTAGTATTTATTTCTGTCATCATTGTTTTCACTGTCGATAATTGAGGCATTGACATTGGAAAGGTCGTAACTGCCAAAAATTCGAATTTTTAGGTTTTTCATTGAGTAGGTAGTAAATGGCCATGCCAATGGCACAGAGAAAGTAGTATGTCCGTATGTAATGAAACGAAGTTGGAAACGTAGTCACTAGATGTTGTAAGTTGTATGTGCACAGCTGTTAGCGCGGAGAAGGTAGTAACTCCTTTTACAACATCAGAGTGTGTCTAGACGAATATGGGCTGATAACTGTGCAGGGCAGAATAAGAATCGGATGATTCTAATGGTCCTGATTTACATTATTGCCAAGAAACATTTTGATTCAGTGGACTTGAAATTCCTGGTTTCAGAACATTCCTACATGCCATGTGACAGGAAATTTCTGTCCTGCTAAGGCTAAGTGCCGTATCTACAAAAAGCAAAGTTTCGAGAAAAATGACTTTAAAGTTTTCTGTACTGCCCCTTTCGATTTTTACGTATGATTACATAATTTATGTGGTTTCCAGCTATATAGGACATTACAAAATTACTGAAACAACAAAAATTATATTAATTCAGCCATTTAATAGAAACTGCAGATACCGCTCTTTACCACAGCATGACAATATATAAATATCTGCCTTACCTACAAAATGCCGTATGATGCCGCCCTGCTAAGGAGAAGTGCGGTATCTGCATAAAATTAAGAAACGAAAGAATAGGCATCCAGAACCATAAGGGCCCAAAGTACGGAATCGAAAAATTCACATTAATTTATGATATAGAATTTATTATTATGCAGATTTCTAATATGTTAGGTTTTGATTTGTTCTTGGTACAATCTTATACATCCCACAATATCTATTAAAATATATCAGAACATGCATATATGCTAAAATATACAAATTCACCATAGTGTGCTTCAGGCCCTTATGATTCTAGGCGTCTCTTAAGTTGAAGTTCTGAAGTTGACTATTCTCTATTTTAATTAATAATGCTACATGAATAATATGCAATAGCAAATGCAGAAACCCATTAGTAACAACATTTGAATACATATTATGATAAATCCTTTCTAATTATTTCACAACATGACATTATGAGAGACAAAAAAAAATCACAATTTATGTAAGTCATGAACAAAATTATAGTATTAACAATGTAATATTATTAATAATAATCAATCTTTAAACATAAGTATGCACAAAATATTTACTGTATTAGTAAATCTCGCCAGAATTTAAGTCTGTTTTCTGGAATGCCTTCTTTCAAGGTGTTCTCAATTCTATCTCTCTTCTCAAGATCAAATCCATAGGGCTTATCCAGATGTTCAGGGAATTGCATGCGATGTCTTTTCTGTGCTTTCTTTTGCAGGTTAATCTAAAGTTTTGTAACTTTCAATTTCATTGTATGTTGTTTTGTACTCCAATACATAGTTACCTCTCACTGATTTCACATGAACGATATCCTTCAGGTAATTGTTTTGCAGTTTTTTTTTTTCTGATGGGCAGTGTAATCTTTCCTTTGTGGAAGTTTGTGTGATCTATCTTTATTAGTTCCATTTTTTCATTATTTTCATCTTGACAAGCGTCTGCAAAATCGTCAAAGTCATATGTTCTTTTTTTGCTTTTTGAGAGACATTTTGAACATGGTGATGAATACTGTAAGCAGAATAAATGTGTGTCCTGGTTCAAAACAGAAAAGGTTGATTTCTTGGGCAGCTATTTCCTTGAAATTCACCATAAAGACCAATACAGAATAGAGACACCAGTTTTTGTTCTGGCTTGAACAATTATTTACCCAAATTACCATATTTTGACATCTCTGTGTCTTTCAGGAACATGTAAAACGTGTCTATAATACCTTCCTTATTTCGTCCTGTAATAGCTTCATTCCAAACAAATGCAAAAGGTTTCAATTTAGATTTCTTTCCCACTGAAGCGAATGTCTCATGATAAGGTAGAATGCGTAAGTTGACTTTCAACACTTGAATTAAAATTTTCATTTTCTACCATGTTGGATAAAGAATATTTTTCCAAAGCTAATTTTACTAATTGTTTAGATCTAGAAGAAGAAGACATAATTATAATTGTTTTTAACACAGATTGCTGTTTAATATAACACTGACAGGTGCATACTGAAGCAGAAAGAGGCATGTGGATAAAAAGAGTGTGACAATGCTAAGAAAGACCGCGGTATATGCTTGGTACTAAGCAACAATGCAGTATCTGCAACTCACATACCGCACTTTTGCGTAGCATGAGACACATACTGCAGTCTTGCTTAGTTTATCTAGCGATTTTGTGCAGATACGGCAAAATAAAAATCTTATATTTCATTTTTCATTGGAGATACCGCATTTTTACTTAGTCCAATGAATTCCTGACAGTACAAAACCCTATAAAGTGCGAAAACCCCATTTTTCAATGTTCCTGTAGATACGGCACTTTTGCTTAGCAGGGCAGATTTGGCATCATAGAGAAAAGAAAAAAAGATGCAAGACCATGGTTCCAGAAGAGGTAAGGCCTAATAATGCAATAATGATGAAGGATGAGGATTTCTTCGACTTTTCTGCAGAATGTGACAAGTTTTTGAATACAACTCCTATCAAAATCAGCACCCTCAACTGGATTAGACTCTCAAGAGCTGATTTTCCTCTTATAAAAACAAGACAGTCATTTAATTACCTTGAAATGTGGACAGAGCACAGGATTTTTAAGAAAGGACAGTCATTAACGTCAATCACTAACTTGCAGTGCTTGCAACGTCTTGAAAGAAGATCAGTCGTCCCTGATGCCAAAAACAGAGACTTTTTTTCTATGTTAGACTTCCTCGATGAAAAGTATCATGCATTTTACCGAAAAATTTGTGCATAATGTATAAATAACGTTAATTCTCAGTTTGGCTAAGGAGTGATTTCAATGTTGTGTTTTCATAAAATAGGATTTCACAGATAAATCTGTGCCAGACTTTTCAAATTTCATATGTAACACAAACATGAGTGTATGCCTTTCATTTAAAGCAGTTTCTGTAATAATGTAAGTGAGAAAGTGTTCATAAATTTGTTTTTTGCTTCCCCTGAAAAATTTTGTTTTTGGCAGTTACTATCTTTCCCATGTCAGTGCATCAATTTTACACAGCACTATCAAAGCAATTGTGTATATTTAATGTTTTCATAATAGTGAGATATGTGGCAATTTCTTGCCCTTGAAAAATAAATAAATAGATCTTCATCTGATCCTTTTTGCATAAGGCAGGGAAGCGTAACTGTGCTACAAATGTGGCAGAATGTCACAAGCCGGAAAAAGTAACTCATCCCTCCCTTCAACCCTCGCGTCATTGTAGGGTAGGGCGAGATGAGATATCTATTCAGTGTGCTTGCCAAACGTCACATATACGTTATTGAAGGCTCCGGCCTTGTGGACGGGAGAACAGACTCTTTCCCCATGCTTCCACCCCTGTCTTCATTAGTTCTGCATCCCTAGCTTTTGGATGTTTAACATTAAATACTTGTAACTAAAAGTGTACACTAATTATATTTCAAGTATACGGCTAGATATTACGAAATTGGGCAAAACATATCCTTGGATTTCATTGTGCAACTGACTGGAAATAATAGAATTTTATCTACTAAAATGACACCCATCATACTCTAATTTAATTATTATTTGGACAATTGTAATTAAACCATATTATGCTTGAGCAGCAACTCTGAGTGTGGAAATGTTACTTCTGTGACGTGTCCCTGACTACATCTTCAAAAGCATTTTTATTGTCGTTCAGCAATTAGAAGAGTGAAACACAATATTTGACAGGATTAAATGTTAGCATACCCCTTAATTTAATAGGTTACAAAATATAGTAATTGAATAGTTTCTTTATTGCTCTAAATATTATTTAAATCAGCCCCTAATAGTTAATGTAAGTTCTGTGACACATACTACAAGCGATATAAGTATCCTCTGGATGATTGCAAGAATGCAGAACAACTCTTCAGTTGTTACAGTATAGGAGTATGTAGTGAAAGGGTGATTGGTAACTTTTATATTAGAAAAAGAAAAACATATATAACTGTTTTCCGGTGAGTGCCTTTAGTTATTACCAGTCAGTAGTGAGATAGTTAAATTCTGTAAAATACGTAAAAGTGTCATGTAGGTTTATGTTAACAGTGAGATATGAGGGCGTGCATATTCAACATAATCATGAACTCAGTAATCAACGTGATATTTAAGGGATAACAAATTGAACAGTCGGTTTTGTTAGTTCTGAGACGTCACAGAAATGACACTTTTTGGACATTACTATATAAATTGTAGAATAAAATAAAATAATCTTTTAAATAATCGTGGCCAGTTACGTAACACTGAGCTACATATTAACAATACTGTACAGTAAAAATAAACTAAATTGGCCTACATAATTTAAAATATCTGTGAAACATATATCATTTTGTCCGATTTGTGTATTTTAGCCACATTATTATGTGCTTTTGAAAATTTACACTTAGGGTTTGAGTATGTAAAAATTTCTCCTTGCATTGTATTTTAGTTGGTTATGTAACGACGCTGTATCATGCAGCGCCAATAAAATTACGCTTCCCAAACAAGCTTCGATTACCGACATTGGCAATGGAAAAGAATTGTTCTTCCGCCCACGGAACTGGGTGTTTGTCACTTGTTTTCTGATTTTCCTGTGAAGTCGCAGCAGTTGTCCTGCGTTATGCCGATCCCATGACCAGGGAGCCCCAAATTTGTGACGTGTCTAGTGTGCGAACAGATGAATCTCCCTCACCTAGACGCACTGGTGTGCAAGTCACATAAAAGGAAGGCTAAATAAGGAAGAAAAGAAGAAAGATAGAGAGAAAGATCCACCGTCCTAGCTCAGGCGGTAGCATGTTTACCCGCTGATCCGGGGTTGCACTGGGGCGTGGGTTTGATTACCACTTGGGCTAATTACTCAGATGGTGTTCCGAGGTTTTTCCCAACCGTAAGGCGAATGTCACGTAATCTGTGGCAAATCTTCGACCTCATCTCGCCAAATACCAACTAGCTATCACCAATTGTATTGATGATAAATAACCCAGCAGTTGATATAGCGTCGTTAAATAACAGAATAAAAAAAAGACAGATTAGGAAGGGAAGGGAAGGGAAGGGATAGGCGATATCAAGATTTTTTCGGCGAGATGAAGCAAATGATTCACTTGGGATTTTTTGACGTTAGCCTTTCAGTTGGGGGTAAAATTTCGGAATTAGAGTCAATCAGGTAATCAGACCAAGCAGAAATTCAAACCCACGCACGTGTGTAACTGCCGATGAGTAGGTAAGCGTCGCTACTTCCTGAGCTATGCCGGTGGCTCGCTTGCACTACAAACCGTCGTATGCAAAGATATTAACATCCTCTTACCCTATGAGTGAAAAATGTATTACAGAACCTTAGATGTTTAGAAGGTAAAGATAGTTGGTTTATTTACGCAAAACAAATCCCTGTTTCCAAAGTTATGACATGAAATTGAAAATTTCAGGGTCATAAGTTTGAGGAAAGGTAAACTCCCTGAGTAAATACACCATGTTGACAGAACAAAGTTTGGACTAATAATGGATTCCACAACATCAACACTCACCTCTGCGAAGGTAGCTTCTATATTCATACTCACTTGTCAGTAGCATTTCAAATTTTAAGGGATCTAATGAGTTGAATCTCCACTAAAAAAAAAAAAATACTTTATTGTACAGGTACGAGTCAATTTCTTATATAATATGTTGCTATGCCTTAACCATGGTTTTATTATAATCATGCATTATTCCAACCTAAAGTAGGATCATGTTTAAAAATGCTCTTCCATTCGCGTTTATCTACATTCTTATACTACGGACACAAGGATACGAGGCTGAAGTTCTACAACAACGGTCTTCAGTACAATGCACCCTAGGGCTAGCGTCTCTTACCCTGGGATAAGACATTTCACTAGCGTGCATCCATGGCTGCTGGCGGGTATGCTTTCTCTCTTTCCCTTCCCCACAAAGGTGCATATTGCGATATACTTTTACCCGTTACACATTTCAGCGAGTGATGACAGCCACTGTTCTACAAGATCCTCCTTCCACTCTACACCTCTCGCCAAGCGGTGTTGTCAAGTTATGACTAGAATCCTGCATTTGGTTACCTAAAGCCTCCAAACAACCTGAAACAGTGCAGGTATGTATGGAGTACAGGGACATCATTTTATTTTTACTTCAATTTTTATTGTACCTGAGTTTTTTAATGTACTTCACTCCCACCTCTTATACTAATGAAGTTCAACCGTCCTCCACACAGACCCAAAACCGCATATACAGTCATAGTAGCCTTACGGTCATAGTAAACAGTACGTTCCAAAAATATGTTCACGTTTTCCAGTGACGAAAGAGCTTTCAATATTGCATCATTTTCCATTTGCCTACGTCGCATCGCGGTTTCCCCCACCTGCTTCTATTCGCCTCTCTGTAAATGCTAGTGGCTGGGCTGTCTTAGCTCTTTCTGAGAACATTAATTTCTGTTAAGAATTGGACGTCTACGTAATATTATACCTACTTATTGTTTAAAATAACTTAAATAAAAGGGCCTCGTTAAGTAATTAACTATCACGTGATTTTTTCCCCTTTCTACGACCCTGCGACGTAACCACTTGGACGGATAGTAGATAGCATGTGTGAGTAATTTTATCTTTTCGGATCGGGTAGAAGTGAAGATTGAATTTACAGTAAGTAACGTCTCTTTTATAGAGTAGGTACAGAATTATTTCAACATGAGTTACTGATACGAAGTACGAACCTGGTAATTGGAATTACGTACAATCGTCTATAGTGCGATAATATGCACAAAAGAACTGAAGCCTGTATCGAAATGAACGGCCACCATTTTCAAAAATGTGTTTAAATATCCATATTATGATTATTTTTCCATTTAACTTCATTCTCTGTATTGTACGCTAATGTGCTGAATAATGAATACGTCCGCATGGAAAGCTCAGTTCGTGAGTAAAAACACTCATTGTTAATAGTATTAACTTAATACTGTATCGTATTTTGATTAAACAAAAACCTAATGAAAATTATCAAACTCAATATCGCGATATTTCCTAGTTTACGTAAATGGATGAACTAATTTTCTTTCCTCCTATACCTAGTAAAGTGATTTGTTTGTATATTACGCCAGTATCATCGTAGGCCTACTCCATTCGTGGAAGGGGGTAGCAAACGGTGTTTCCGGTTGTTAATCTTTGATCCAAAGGTATAGCCAGGTTAATATTAGAAATGTTAGTAAAACTGAAATGATGTCCCTGTATAACTTGGTGTCATCCAACGCTACTTAGTTCAGGTCTGCTATTTAGTGAACATACAAAAACAAAACAAAGCTAGGCGGTTGGAAATGAGTACTACAATGGAAGAATTTGGTAAGGAGCACGTCATTAGGAAAGAAGAAAACATATTCTATAACAAAGAAGGAAAAATTGTTCACTTGAAACACTTAAAATATTTATAGTCATTGATTGTAAATGCGTAGAGACACGTAAAGCAAGCACTTATAATGTGTTTTATTTTAAGTCTCTGCTGAAATTTATTTATTTTTTACTTCTTTAATTAGATCTAAATTATCTAGATGCGTTTTACTTATAGTAAAAATCAAGGGTAGATAAATTCCGGATGCCAGGTAGCCATGGCGACTAAAAATTGTATGTGCCGCCTGATTTTTTTTTTTTTTTACCTTGGGGATTAATTGAAGTGAATTTTAATGGCAGGCAGAGTAACTATCCCCTATTATAATACAGGGTTGTTATCTAAGAAATTAGCAAGTTCTTTGTGATAGTAGAAGAGAAAGAGTGGTGGAAGGGAAGTGGTCCGTGGCCCATTTCTTTTAGGGCTCATCCCGACATTTGCCTATTGCTCAAGGGAAACCACGGAAAAACCTAGAGCAGGATGAGATGTCGTGCTGACGACAAGCCAATTGGCTATAGTGGGGTCGGAATATGTTGAGGTGGGAGGTTTCGGTTTAATCATTATTCAAAGTACAAATACATTAAAGGTACATAAAAATTGTTTACTATAAGAACAATGCATCTATGCTGCCAATAACGTGATGACCCTGAAACAGAGAAATAACATTATTAGTGCATTAATAGACTTGTCTGTGTGTAGAGTCAAGTGGTTATTTAGTGTTCAAGTTGGTATTCGTCTTGTACGTTGTCGTTCCAAGCTAGAGAGTGGAGTACACTCTTAGGTCTTTTATGTTTGTCTAATGCAGGATTGTAATTTCCTAGTGAAGAAATTAGTGGGTTTGTGCTGCTGTACGACTTGGTGTACGTGCAGAAGGCTCGATTTGAAATATATTCTTGAATTGTCGAAATTTCTAGTTCTTCATGAATGAATCTAACAGGAGTTACTCTAGGTACTCCTGTGATGAATCTTAAAATTTTGTTTTGGAAAACTTGTAATTTTTTACGGACTGTAATAATGAGTTCAAAACTTGTTAAGACTTCGAATTCACTACGACTAATATATATTGTTAACAAAAGCTGTTGGAGGAAGAAATTCAAACGTATTTTGTAAATTAATATCCTTACATTTGTCACGCATCACAAGATATTGTCTTAAGCCCCGTTCCCACGGCGCGTGGCTTGTCGAACCTGGTCTGAAGTTTGTCAATCCTCTCGCCGTGGGAACATAAAGACGCGTTATTGTGCGAGGTGGCTCGATCTTTCCCGTCAAATGTCTGTAAATGCTCGGACATCAAAGGCTTGTGGATCGACGGACGACAAGCCTGAGTGCGGCTCGTGCACCCGTTCCGACGGCCTGTTGTGGATTGTGTAGCGAATATGGAATCCACAAAACCAACACCATAAAGATAGGAACCTGGTTTATATACAGGGTGTATCTAAATTGGTGTCAAATATTTCGGGGACGTGTTCCTAACACCAAAACATTACAAAAAGTTCATACGAACATTGGTCTCAAAATAATTTATTTCAGAGTTACAAGACAAAATTTAATGTTACAAAAATTGCTCGAAGTGGCTTCCTTCTGCTTCCATGTGTCCCCTAAACCTACGTTACATGCTCTGGCGTACTCTGTTGAAAATTCCTGGAGTGTTTCGTATTTCGTGAAATCCAGTTTGGATACGCTCTAAGATATCAACATTAAGTACAGGAGTCGCATAAACCAGGGTCTTTAAATGTCCCCAGACGAAGAAATCCATTGGATTCAAATCAGGCGATCGAGCAGGCCATACAGTGAATCCCCTTCGACCAATACATCTTTGGGGAATCGATCATTAAAAAAATTACGCACTATCAGACTGAAATGAGCTGGAGCAGCATCGTGTTAAAACACATTCGTTGGATGACGTCCAGAAGCACATCATCAATTAAATGATACAAATCATCTCGTTCTGTTCACTCACAGAATACATTTTCTTCTGATTTCTTTGCTCTACAAAATACAAACAAACAAAAAAACCATCAAACAATCGGCGGTCAATGAAGGGACAAATGCTTTAATAACTATCTAACGAATGGTTTTCAGACCCTTGTTCTTATTAACTTTTAAAATTATTTTGATATTAAGACACGTCCCCGAAATATTTGACACCAATTTAGATACACTCTGTATATATATATATATATATATATATATATATATATATATATATATATATATATATGCCTATTTGTTAAAACATCTTATCCGCCAAATTCTAATCATTTGACTGATCTCTGGTGTAGCTAGGGGTCATCTGGAAAATATTTAGTGTGGCCAGCAAAAATTTGTGACAAACTTTAATTTCCACACTTTCGAAGGTTATCATCACATATTCAAACGACTTTGATCGTCTGCTGTTTTGTTTTCTTGTTCTATCAAGAAAAAGTGACGAGGAATTTTCCTCTACTTAGGAAAGTTAATTCTTTACTTATTGTAGTCACAAACTACATTGATTACAATAGCATAGTAAGCAAACTACTGTGCTGATTTTATTCGTGCGCAGTATGTTACAACAATAGACGTTCAGTGACTACGACGAGAACACCTGCAATGAATAATTAGTTAAGAGAGAAAGTGCAAAAGAGTTTAAATAATCATTACTGTATAGTTTCAATCGCTGTTTTAATACCATTGTGCGTGTACGTAAAGTTAAACTAAATTCACAATGCAAATCAAGCTTTCAGGTATAACTCAGGTTGATTTGAAGAATTTCGAGGGAAAAATTGTTCCCTGGCCAGGTATCGAACCTGGGACCTTTGGTTAAACGTACCAACGCTCTCCCAACTGAGCTACCCGGGAACTCTACCAGGCACCGATCCAATTTTTCCCTCTATATCCACAGACCTCAAAGTTGGCTGACAACGTCAAGCAACCAACATTGAGTGCACACTAACTCTGTGTGACTTCAATTGTGATTTTCTGTTAACGAACAGTGACGTGTATTATGCAAATCAAGCTTTCAGGTATAACTCCCTGTAAAGTTGATTTGAATAATTTCGAGGTCTGTGGATATAGAGGGGAATATTGGATCGGTGTCTGGTAGAGTTCCCGGGTAGCTCAGTTGGGAGAGCGTTGGTACGTTTAACCAAAGGTCCCGGGTTCGATACCCGGCCACGGAACAATTTTTCCCTCGAAATTATTCAAATTATTTAAATTCACAATGATTGCTAATTTCTGTAATGAATTACTATGAACTGTAAACAGAAAAAAAGTTAATTATCTTTTTGTTTATTGCTAGGAATAGGACCCGAAATAAATATCTTAACAATCATAAATTTTATCTTAAGAGCCGAAATTTCTATCTTATGAGCCACTTGGTAACAAAAGATATGTTGATTATTTGGGAACTGGGCATGTCTTAAGACGATTTGTTAGTCACTAAAATAATTTTTTAAGATAAAAAATATGTAGGCTCACTTCTTGTTTTCTCATTCGATATTCAAGACTCGCTTACGCTGTTTTGCCAGGCTGTGCATCATGGTTTTCCCTCTTCATTACGTAAAAAAAAACGCATTTTTGAAAAAGTGGCCTTTAAGAAGTTCTGCCAATCACCCATCGATATATTATTTAACTTTTCATTTATTTTTATGTATTTACATTTTTATTTTTGAAGTAGTTATTCGTAGATACTGTAACAACATTAGCATAAATTGATGACTACTACGTCGATACTGTTCGATTCATAAACTTTATTCATTTTTATTGAAAATTATTTCCATTAACCAAAAAATAAATAAAATCAAATCTAATCAAAGAACAACGAAATAAAATGAAACTGAAGAACGTCTGTCAATGGAGAAGTGATCCACTCGAGATTTGCCAAGCCACGCGCCTTGACGCGCCATGGGAACGGTGTGTGGTCGGAATTCGACAGACCACAAGCGACCTCGAGCGGCTCGAGGTTTGCCAAGCCGCACGCCGCGGCGCGCCGTGGGAACAAGGCTTTACAAAGCTTCAGAGCGTCTCTGAGAGCGTGTATTTGCATTGCATATATATATATATATATATATATATATATATATATATATATATATAATATTGTTTAACATATTCAGCAAGTGTATCTTTAGCTTAGCTCGAGTGGTTTCCTCATTGCATGTTTAGAAGAAATGTGGTGGTTCCTGAAAATAAAGGGGCCGCACCTGACTTTTCTTTTTTTAGTTTCGTCTACCCGTAGTAAAAATTATTTCTTATTGCATATAAACTGTTTTTAAATGTATACTCCTCATTCTTGTTACTCAATCCGAGATCCAAGTGGTATTCCTCTTGTTCACCGACTTACAGACACAAGTACATTAATAAACATATGTACAAACACAGTACCGGCACATGAAGGAAGACTGCCTCATTCAGTGAAGCGAGAATTCAACAGCTGCAACTTGCTCTCCGCACGAAGCTAGTATGATCGATGTACACCTAACTTGTATTCAAAGTAACCAAACGCAGGATTCTAGTTATGGGTAGACTTCGAAGTTCAGGTCCCGATAGTGGAGATACAGGTTAACTGATAGCGGAGTGTTTCACGGAGGTGAGGGGTGGTGACAATGACGGTGAAATGAATCCGGGGTCCAGCACCGAAAGTTACCCAGCATTTGCTAGTATTGGGTTGAGGGAAAACCCCGGAAAAACCTCAACCAGGTAACTTGCCCCGACCGGGATTCGAACCCGGGCCACCTGGTTTCGCGGTCAGACGCGCTGACCATTACTCCACAGGTGTAGACTTGAGTCCCTTACTATGGTAGACAGCAACGAATTAAATTTTCCCGCTAGGTATACAGAAATTATCACGTCAGATTAGAAAAGTTTCCAATCGAGTGTATACTGTATTTGGAAATACCGGCTATTCAGATAATTAGTCAATTTTATTACTTAGCAGCTGTCTATATTCATCACGCGTTTTTTTAATTTGTAAGTATTAATGCAACAGTGGCATATATGTTGGGGTTGTTGTGTCTGCCTGTTCAATATTATATGCGTACAGAAAAAAAATATTATAGCTTGGAAGACGATGAATGTTTGTAGTATTTCCTGCACATACTGGTAAAATTCCCATATTTTTACCCTCCCTTAATGCTCCTATGCCAATTTTCATCTTAATAGGCAGTGTCGTTATCTTAATATTCCTTTTGACCCCTATCACTAATAAGTTCACGGCTAATAAGAGCAACACTTTGAGTCATTAAGGTTTCATGGAACATTCTTGACATGAGTCACGTTACCTACCCCGTGTGTATTTCACAGTATCATGCAGTTATTGCAAGCCTGAGGAAAAATTCTCTTTTTCGAGGAAACTTAATTGTCAGTTTTAAAATAATAGTAACATCGGAACGGTGAAAATGGCGGAAGTGACAATCCAATCTCTGGGGATGACACAGCTTGGGGAAACAAAGAGTGAAGACCTCAACGGCAGAAGGCGCAAGAGGTAACCTTCCTTGTGGGGATAATACACAAGGAAGCAAGTCTAAGGCTTTAAGGAGGCAGCCCCTCCAAAGGACTAACCCTGCAGGACGCTAGTGCCGTACTCAGGGGACATTTAAAAATATTTAAAAGCTCCAAAGAGATACGGATAACGACAAAAGCAAAGCTTAAAGACAAACCTTTTGGAATTCAAGATCAAATTAAAGTAGCAACTTGGAATGTCAGAGGAATACATCTTAATCTACCACGTCCTCATTCTGTAAAAGGAAGAAACAATGGAAAATAAACATACTCGACAATTTAGTAAGAGGCATAAATATTCATTTATGTTATTATTTATTTCAGATGCCTAACACAGAAATTGGCTGGAAGGAAATTTCAAGAGAGTTATATGCGGCCTGGAATTTTCCTCGTTGCGTTGGATCGATCCATGGGAAACATGTCGTTATGCAGAATCCTGGAAATTCCGGGAGTGTGTACCTTAATTACAAGCAAATGTTTAATATTGCCTTAATGGCTATTTGGGACGCCAACTACTGCTTCACTTTCGCTAATGCAGGATGTCAGGATAGACTCTCAGACAGTGGTGTATGTAAGTTATTTCGGGAGACAACTTTCTTCAAAAAGATGGAGATGAAAACATTGAATCTACCTTCTCCCGAACCTCTACCAGGAAGAGAAGTGCAAAAACCATACGTCATTCTAGAAGAATGGTGTTTTCTCATTGAGTGAGAACTTAATGAAACCTTACCCTGGTCTTTATTTGCATATAGACTCCAGAGTATACATTTACAGGCATTGTTATGTTCTCCAGATTAACGAAAACACATTTGGCTTAATGTTTCGGTGTTTCGTGTATTCCGAAAACCATAATTTTAATGTAGGGAACCAGGGGCGGCTTTCGAAGGGGGTTTGCGGAGCTGCAGCACCCCCAGACATTTATGGTTCTTGTCTCGTTTTATGTTGTGGAATACATTTATTATACAGTCTCTATTTAGCGGCTCGAATTTTAAAAACAATTTTGCTCTCATTGACATGCACGCAATCGTTAGTGAAGTCACTTCCTCGCCTGGTGCTGCCAGAGCGAAACCAGAGACAAGGACTGTAGAGTGAAGCCACTTCCTTCCCTGGAGCTGCCGTCTCGTCTCGGAAGCTATGCGCATTAGTTTTTCCCCCTCACCCTGCTAGCCCCTTGCCAAGAATCCAGAGTTTCCAGGCGCTGCAACATTTGCAGCAGTTTGTCAGTGGCGCGCAGTTTTAAATACATTTTCTTTAACGTTGTGAGTATAACAAGTGCGACAATGTTTAATTCTCTACTGTATTTACAGTCTATTCAGTTCAGTACCTTAACAATTCAGGAGAAATGTGAAATTAAGTGCCCATCAGTTAAATCTCATAATGGAAAGAGACGCTAAACAAAATAGCCTACAAAGCTCGCATATTTTTTGCTAATGTATCCAGTATCCCAGCTTTCTTCTCTCGATCTCCACATAGTCTGTATTAAATTAATGTGTTTGAAAGACAATTCCATCAGCTGGGGCAACAAGATACAGTTTTAAATAAGAACAGTAAATATTGTTAATGAGAAGAAGGAGCCATTGTTAGAATGTTTTCAAACCATAATGGAATCTGAAACATCTAACATCACAATAAATGAGGCAAGCGCTCTGGTGCGTACTCTTGAAGATCCTGAATTCAATTTCTGGCTCAGTTTTTTTTTTTCATTTATTGATGTATCATGTAGATATATTATACAACCAGCTACAACCTCGCCAGTTAGATATTTCTAAGGTTCAAATCTGCATATAAAAAATTAAATTATGGTTTATTAACGACACTCGCAACTGCAGGTGTTATATCAGCGTCGCCGGTGTGCCGGAATTTTCTCCCGCAGGATTCTTTTAAATTCCAGTAAATCTACTGACATGAGCCTGTTTCATTTAAACACACTTACATACCATCGACCTAGGCCGGTATCGAACCCGCAACCGACTATGCTACCGAGGCCGACTCTACATATCAAGCTTTGTTAATGCCACACAGACAATACGGAACAGTGCACAGTTGAGCAGCGAGATCTTTGAAAATGAAAACCCTAAAAAGTGTCGTAAGGTCGAAGGGATTCAGACAAGAGTTGCGGCAGCCAAGGAAGTGTGTGACCTCATTATCACACAAGCTAACACCCGATTCCAGTTCATAGATCATCTGATATTATTTTCTCTTCTGTGTCAAGAAATATTTGAATGCTACAAAAGCTCATTTCCTGAAAATGACCTAAATATATGTGTGAAGCTTTTCCAAATGCTCGATAAAGACAAACTAAAAACGGAACTCACTGTGTTGTATCAGAAATATCAGTGGCGCAGTCAAGGACTTGCAGTTTCTTCTATCTGAGAACTTGCAGGCCTCATTTTCAGAAGTTGTGAAACTACTAGGCCTACGCATAGCTATCACCATAACAATGACAACTTTCGAACCAGAACGTTTTTTTTTTTTTTTTTTCGTGCATGAAGAGAGTAAAATCCTATCTCAGAAATACGATGAGAGGAGAGAGATTGACCGCATTAGCTATGTTTTCCATTGTAAAGACTACGTTAAACGACATATCGGATTTTAATGAGATGATGATTCAAAAGTTTGCAACCTACAAGACAAGGCGCATGGAACTAATCTTTAAATAAGGTAAGTTGCTTGGTTTATTTTTGTATGCAGCCCCCTTAATTCAATACCCACGAACCGCCACTGTAGGGAACACAAAAAGAGTAATAGTAGCTTGTTTGTACTTACATAGCTTTCTGGGAAAAAGAAGTGGGTGAAGAAGGATATATATTTATGAAAAAGATGTATAGTACGGAAAGCCGCATATTTGTGCTATAGAGGACGGCTTTTAAGAAGTGCTATGTATGCGTGCTGTAACTGCTTTACTGTATATCTCAAATTGGTGCCTGGTGTTTGCTTTGCAATCGCAATATCTAAATTACGGATTGGTTGTATTTTGTTTACATTGTGTAGGCTACTTTATTTTTCTCTTCCATTTGTCTTTATGCTTACTGTCAATGTATCCCTTTTGTGTAAAATTATAGCCCTAGAATACATTTGTAAAATAGGGCTACTTCCCCTTGAAGGTACAATAATAATAATAATAATAATAATAATAATAATAATAATAATAATAATAACATGCCTCTCCAGGAAGTTTCGACTGTGAAAGACAGAATGGGACAATTGTTCCCGAGGCGTGGCGAAATATAACTCAAGGAGGCATAGGCATTCTAGATCTTCAGCGACTTCCTAGAAGACGAAATAAGCAAGAAGGGCTGTCAGGACGAGTTTAAAGCCTACTTCGTGTTGAGTGGAGGAAGTGTCCCATGGCAAGACAATTATATTTAGACGTGTTTAACCTATGAAATGTGGAATACTAGTGAAGATTTGTGCCAAAGTTGAAAGTATTTTTGAAAAATGTATATTGCTTTTATTGTCTAGAATAAAGAAATACCAATAACTAAACGGACTGTTTATTTTGCTGACATTGCATTTTCTTCATAACAGGTATCCTATTATCTTAATTTTACGTAAACGTGCGTTTAGTCACTGATCTAGTTGTTTTACGTAAACTAGATACAAAAACCTACATCAGAGTCAATATTCACATCAGTTGAAAGTCACTTTCTTGGCACGTCAACCTCAAGAAAAAAAATAGTGTGCACCGAAATTCACCCACTGATCATCCTGAACTGACCTGCTCTTTTTCTCCCGGTATCTGCGGAAGGTCGTTCTCAAACTCAAGTCTTTTACTTTGTCTTTGGCTTCCTTTACTACCGAACAATCGAACTTTAAAGCTATTTCTTCCCATAACTTCAACTTCTTTCTATTATCTTTGTAATTGGGATCTCGCAAGTCCCACAAAATATGATTTTCATGGAATTCCTCAATTAGAAACTTTGCTTTATTCGTATCCCAACTTATCTTGTCGCATGCGACTGGACTACTGGACCCAACAGCGGTTGCTAAGCTTGCGAACTGGAGCAACAGGCGGATTGTCCCCGTAAGCCGTACACGACCGTGCCTCATGCTGCATGACTGCCTATGGTTGCTTCAGTATAAAGACAGTTTAATCTTGCGAACTGGAGCAACCGGCGGATTAGCGTCGCAAGCCTTATGCGAGTATGCTACCACCTTACTCAAAGAAAGCAACTTGCAGCATACGGTCATGTCGCGTGCTGCGTGATTGCCTATGGTTGCTTCAGTGTGAAGCTGCCTTTACATAGTAAACAAAAAAGGCTGCATGTATATTTTATTTTTATTTGATTCACTTGTGTCAAAAGCAAATACTTACTGAATAATAGCGAACCTACAGTATAATCTGTAATAAATTGTACAGGGAATACATATAGTACATTATGCAACGAGCCTATAATGGTAGTAATTAAGAAGCGAGTATGTTTGTTTATGAAACGAGTGCAAGCGAGTTTCATAATTTTCATACGAGCGTGTTAATTACCATTATAGGCAAGTTTCATACGACTTTTTATGCTCGACCATATTTCTAACTTGAAATTATTCATAAGTATTCATGTTATGGTTATGTGAGGAGCGGAACTGACCTGAATTGTGAGATGTGCGCAGACGCGAAAGTATTGATTTTTTCCGAGGCACGAATGTCATTGACCTTGATATAATCTAGAGAATAACATGAACATTAGTATTGATATAATCTGGAAATTGATTTAGAATTGAAAAACGAGATGACAAATTGAATTTATATGAATATTATTTACAATTATCAGTAATTATTATAGTAAGAGAACATAATCTTCTGCGACAGTATTGGATTTCCAGCCTCAGTGACTTTTCGCTAATTGTCTTTCGATTGCATATCCGAGAATAATCGATACTTGCGGTTTTATAATGGTACAATGGTGATTTCTCATTGGCTGAACAACTGAATTATAATGAATAGGTGTACTTTAATGAGGTGCATTAAAGGCCTACTACCAGGTGTATAATTATTACATTTCGGCATGGTCGAATATAAAATATAATACAATACAAAAAATATATGCAATTGTGCCATTAATACACGTCTTATATTAAATGCAACGCCGGCACCGGTTTAAAGATTTGTTTTATGTCTGTCCTAATTTCTTGTTCTTCTTGTCGGCTACAAACGTTGTTGCGTATACCACTTCATTACTATTATTATTATTATTATTATTATTATTATTATTATTATTATTATTATTATTATCGCATTCACTGAATTATTAAAATATAATAATAATAATAATAATAATAATAGTCCACCACTGTAGAGTAACGGTTAGAATGCCCGACCGTGAAACGAGCGAAACTTGATTCAGATCCTGGTTGGGACAATTTACCTGGTTGAGTTTCTTTTGCGGTATTTTTCCTAAATCCTCTAAAACAGTAGTGTCAGAGTTGTAAGCTCCAAAACCGGTTGTGGAGCTAGAGACGTGCAGTCGGAGCTTGAACTTGCTTATGTCTGTGGAAGCACCGGAGCACGCAACCAGTTATAGTGGAGCGCTCCGCTCCGTTTAGGCTTTGTCTGACAACGCTGCTCTAAGAGCAAAAGCTGGGTAACTTTCGGCACTGGACCCTGGACTCATTTCAGTGGCATTATCGCCTTCATCTTATTCAGACGCTATATAAACATAGCAGTTGATGAAGCGTCGTGAAATAACCAATAAATAATAATAATAATAATAATAATAATTATATATTTATTTATTATTTATTTATTTATTATTAATATTTGTGTGCTGAACAACAGCCAGAGGCCAATTATAGTTCAGCACAATACACAAACAGAAGATACAAAGGTGCAAAAACAAATAAATAATATATTTAATAAACAAAAACATACATAAATAAAATTGATAACAAGAACAGTAAATACTAATAATCAAAATGAAACTATACCTTAAAAGGATCTAAATTCTGCCCATGCAAATTGGCATATTTTATGCATCTACAGACTGGAGAAAGTGATTTTTAATTTCTGTTATAAAAATTTTTTTGAAATCTTAAACCTTTTGTAGGAATACGAAGGCTGATGTTGTTTATGATAGACTCACAATCAATATCACCCTTGATAACTTTGCAAAGAAATTGATAATCAAGGTTTTGACGTCTAGAATAAAGACTGCAACAGTTAAAATATTTACAGGTAGTCTCATAGTTAAAGTCAGAGGAATTGGGTATAAATCGAAAAGCATATAAGGATATAAATTTTCTTTGAATATTTTCCAATTTAACCGAATCAGTTGAAGTAATGGAATTCCAGGCTACTCAGATGCATATTCAAGTTTAGATCGAACCAAAGTAAAGTATAGAATTAATAGTGACTCTGGAGTAAAAAAAGAATAAGTTATAGACCTTATTAAACCAAGCATCCTTATTGAATGATTATAAATATATTGAACATGATCGTGAATGAATAATTTAGAATCGAGTAATACACCAAGATCTTTAATAGAATATTTCCTAATAATACAGACGTTGTTAAGAGAATAGTTAAATTTTATGGAAGTAGTTTTTCGTGAGTACGAAATGACAAAAGTTTTTGTTTCATTAATTTTCATTCCATTATTGTCAGACCAACGTTCAATAGAGTTAATATCATTTTGAAGAGTTTGGCAATCGGCAGGACTATGTATTGAGCGAAAGATTTTGAGATCATCAGCAAATAACAGGTATTTTGAACTTATTCTTTTACATATGTCATCTGTAAATAATAAAAATAATAGAGGGCCCAATGTAGATCCTTGGGGAACTCCATATAAACAATTAAATGGGTCCGAGAGAGAATCACCTACACGAACACAACATTGTCTATTAGTTAAATAGTTTTCAAACCAGCTCACGTAGTTAGAAGACAGACCAAAGTTTTCTAATTTATTTAACAAAATATTGTGAGGTACAACATCAAACGCTTTGCTAAAATCGATATAAATTGAGTCAATTTGACCTTGCGTTTCGACAACAGGCATAACAAGATTAAGATAGGATACTATGTTTGTAGTTGTTGATTTACCTTTAGTAAAACCATGTTGGGCTGAATTAATTTTATTCTTAACATAAAATGAAACATGTTTGTGGATTATTTTTTCAAAAATTTTTGAGAAATTGTTTAATATTGAAATAGGACTATAATTAGAAACAACATTTTTTTCACCATTCTTAAAGATAGGGATAATGGATGCTTCTTTCCAAAGCATAGGGTATGTACCGGTTAATAAACTTAAATTAAATATAAAAGTTAAAACAGGTATTAGAATATTAGAACATCCCTTAATAATAAAATTAGGAATTCCATCAGTGCCCTTGGATTTATTAGGTTTAAGCTTTTTTTATGGCTAATGAAACGTCATCAACTGTAATTTTAGGTAAGGATAAGAAGTCAATAGACAGAGATTAGAATTAGACTGTTTTTGAATCGATTTAAATTAATTAGCAAATTCATTAGCAATTTCTTTCTGATCAGTAATGTGAACCCCATTTATTAATAATTCGGTGGGGTAATTATTGGATTTTCGAAAAGATTCTACATATTTCCAAAATTTCTTGGGTTCATTCTTCAAATTTTCATCAATGGATTGTAACCATTTAAATTTATCATATTTAATCATAGCTTTAACTTGTTTTCTGTAATTGGAAAAAATTTGATAATGATGATCAGTTTTGAATTTCTTAAAATTTCTATGTGCTTTGTTCTTTTTCTTAATAAGTATACGCAAGCTATTTGAAAACCATTTAGGATAGTGCGATTTTTTTTACGAAGGTGACAGGAACAGCTAGAGATATAGCATTGTTCATAATTTGAGATAACGAGTTAGTAGCAACGTTAACATCAGTAGTCTGATATATGGAATTCCAATCATGATTGTATAGAGTGGTATAGAGTTTCAAGTAATCACCTTGAGAATAATTCATGAAGGTACTAGATGGGCAGTGATCAGGTAGAGGCAAATACACTTCAAGATTAATGGAGATAGATGGATGATAAAAGTCCCCCGAAACTAGAGAATGATTGGCTGGTTCAACTGTACTGTTAATGATATTAGTAAAGACAAGATCAAGTAGATTTTTACTTGAAACAGTAAAATTAATTTGGTTTAATCCCAGAAGGCAAGACGAGGAATATAAATCACCGGACTTAATTTTAGAGTAGTAATGAGTATCATTAAGATTAAAACCAGTTGACCAATCCATGCCAGGACAATTGAAATCGCCAATAATTACTATTCTAAAATTATGAGTATCAAGGTTTTTTTCAAGAAAATTGAGGTAAGATTTTAAGTGATTATGACCGAAATCAGGTGGGAAGTAATGATTTCCAATTAATAAATTAATACCGTCAGCCATTTTAATTTCAATCCAAACACATTCATTAATAATTTCTAAATCATATCGCCGACACGTAAAAGGTAACTGGTTGTTAATCGCTGTTAGGACACCCCCACCTCTTTTTTTTATTGGTGTCCTCGTAGGTTCTGTCTGCACGAAACACAGTATAATTGTTAGGGAATAAATTTGTATTTAATACTGATTCAGATAATCGTGTTTCAGTAAGTCGACCTGGTTGGCAAGTTGGTATAGCGCTGGCCTTCTATGCCCAAGGTTGCGGGTTCGATCCCGGGCCAGGTCGATTGCATTTAAGTGTGCTTAAATGCGACAGGCTCATGTCAGTAGATTTACTGGCATGTAAAAGCACTCCTGCGGGACAAAATTCCGGCACATCCGGCGACGCTGATATAACCTCTGCAGTTGCGAGCGTCGTTAAATAAAACATAACTTTCCTGTTTCAGTAAGACAGATAATGATATCATTATTACTTACTATATTTTGAAAAATTTCATCAATTTTTGTATTAAGACCACGAACATTTTGGTAAAATATCTCAAGGTGATTATTAGAACTGTGCATTTAGAATTAGAGAATAATATTAAGAGGCATTAACCCTAGAATCAACAGAAGTACCTGGTGGAGCAAAATGCTCCTCAGGTTTAAGTTTACCAAAAAAGGGTGCAAAGAGGCATCCAGCAGGCCAAACATCAGAATTATTAATTAACTCGAAATCCCTCTCATCAACTGAGATGTGAAAAGAGGAATACGATTGGTATTTAGTTTTCAATTTGGTTATTAAGAGAGACCTTAATTTAAGTTGATTGAAGAGTGAATCCTTAATATTATTCTCGTTCACATTAGGACTAAATCTAGAAACAAAAAGGGATTTGGTTCTGGTTCTCTCTGAAGCCATTTCTAAGTTTCTATTAGTTAGAGTGCCAAGTTTAGGATCTCGTTTCTTAAATTTTTTACGGGTTACCGTTTGAAAACCATCAGAGTCAACGTTATTTGATAACGCAACAGTACTATCATCTGAGCGTACGACAGCAGAGGTTACCTCATAATAATAATAATAATAATAATAATAATAATAATAATAATAATAATAATAATATTTATCAATATATTCACTGACTGATTTAAATATGCAACAACTGACAGATCTAAAGTGAAATATGACTTTATCATAATTTACTAAGCACAAAAAATATCTGTAGTTTTCCTATTCCAAGGAAACGGCCAGTGCTTCATTTCACTGCCAGTAATCAAATGAAAGTCACTTTCTTTAGTCTGTCAGCTTCAATTTCGTCCTCGTCATCTTCTCATTCAATGTGTTGTAGGCAAGTTTATTACTCTGTGATAGACTGTAAAACTGAATTGGCGACTTTTCTCCTCAGATTCAAATTCTTAAAGAAAGAAACCTTAGTTTTCTTTGGATTTTTAACATTTGAAAACAAAGAACTCCTTTTTTAAGCTTAGGGATGTGTGGTTTGATTAGAGACATTTTCTCTTAAAATGATTTACTAATAATAATGTACACACTAAATATAAATACCAAAACTTGTACCCAAGGTTGCGGGTTCGATCCCGGGCCAGGACGATAGCATTTAAGTGTGCTTAAATGCGACAGGCTCATGTCAGTAGATTTACTGGCATGTAAAAGAACTCCTGCGGGACAAATTTCCGGCACATCCGGCGACGCTGATATAACCTCTGCATTTGCGAGCGTCGTTAAATAAAACACATTTCAATTTCATTTATCAAAAGTTTTTCTTCTCAATAAGAACAATAAACCTGTAGCATTATCACGAGAAAAACGTGAAGATTTTCAGGAACTTTCAAATTACATCCCCCAAATTACATCCCCCATTTTAATTAGTGGACAAGACGTGGCCATAGAAGAAGACGACAGCGCTTTGATTTTTGAAGACGTCACTAATAAACCTGGCACCGTTCATTATATGGTACGTAAAGACATTTATTTAAGGTAAACTCTATTATTATTATTATTATTATTATTATTATTATTATTATTATTATTATTATTATTATCATCATCATCATCATCAATCATCATCATTGGTGGTGGTGGCGGCGGTGGCGGTGGCGGTGGCGGTGGTGGTGGTAGTAGACTTATTTTATTAGCATGAATCTCTATAGTGGCGCATACGCCACGCAACGCATACTCAACTAACCGATTCATTAAACTTCAAACACATTTTACGAGAAGGAGGAATTTGGCTCAAACATCATTGGTATTCCAAACGCCTCAAATGTTTAACAACCTCTTATTCGGTAACTATTGCTAATAGGATCGTGATTTTTGTCCATATCGATAAGAAAACTAAAAAAATAATAATTTATTCCTCTGGCGTATTTCAATATTGTAGACGGTTTTCGTGACGGTTTTTTGTTGTTGATTTCCCTCGAAATTTCTTGTTATTAACTAAAAATGATATATTTGGCTCTAAAATAGAACAACTCAACCGTAATACTGAAACTAAATGCATGGTTGTGATCCTAGACCTGGAGATACTTTTGGCCATATTCATTTTGAAAAGAAAAACAGCTCACAACAGTAAGTTGAGCCAAACATAGATACCATACGCATTGCAAACGTGCGCAGATTAGGGAATTGCTCCTCTGGTAGGTATTTAAAGAGATCTAATCCATTTTTTCCTAAATATTTTAGTGGCGTGCTCTTTTGCATCTCTATAATGGCTCTGATGCTTGGGTAACATCAAATACAAATGGATTATTGAACAGACACATCTCCATGTCCATTGCAGTTACTTCTGAAAATCTTTCTTGGAAAGAGAACGCATAAAGTAGGCCTAATATGCACTCAGAGTTTTAAACAAGTAAATTCAGTAAAGTAATGGATATCAGCCAAGGGTAAACGTGATCAAGGATGAGAATGGTGACTTGCTTGCAGACTCTCCATCAATCCTAAACAGATGGAAAAACTATTTTGCGCAACTATTAAATGTACATAGGCCAAATAGAAATGAAATACAAACTGTTGAGCCATTTATACCAGAACCCACGCTTTCGGAAGTCGAAATTGCGATAGAAAATCTGAAAAAGTACAAGTCTCCAGGTATCGATCAAATTCCAGCAGAATTAATACAAGAGGGTGGAAGTGCATTATATAGCGAAATTTATAAACTTGTACTTCCTATTTGGGAAAAGGAAATTGTACCAGAACAATGGAAGGAGTCCATAATCGTACCTATTTATAAGAAGGGCGACAAAACCAACTGTGGTAACTTTCGAGGAATAGGCCTATGTATCACTTTTGATGACGTCGTACAAAATTTTGTCCAATATTCTTTTGAGAAGATTAACTCTGTACGTAGATGAAATTATTGGGGATTATCACTGTGGTTTTAGGCGTAATAGATCGACTATTGATCAGATTTTTTGTATTCGACAGATAATGGAGAAAAAATGGGAGTATAAGGGTACAGTACATCAATTATTCATAGATTTCAAAAAGGCATAAGACTCTGTTAAGAGCGAAGTATTATATGATATTCTTATTGAATTTGGTATTCCCAAGAAACTAGTTCGATTAATTAAAATGTGTCTCAGTGAAACTTACAGCAGAGTCCGTTATAGGCCAAATTCTATCTGATGATTTTCCAATTCACTGCGGGCTAAAGCAGGGAGATGCACTATCACCTTTACTTTTTAACTTCGCTTTAGAATATGCCATTAGGAAAGTTCAGGATAACAGGCAGGGTTTGGAATTGAATGGGTTACATCAGCTTCTTGTCTATGTGGATGACGTGAATATGTTAGGAGAAAATCCACAAACGATTATGGAAAACACGGAAATTTTACTTGAAGCAAGTAAAGCGATCGGTTTGGAAGTAAATCCCGAAAAGACGAAGTATATGATTATATCTCGTTACCAGAATATTGTACGAAATGGAAATATAAAAATTGGAGATTTATCCTTCGAAGGGGTGGAAAAATTCAAACATCTTGGAGCAACAGTAACAAATATAAATGACACTCTGGAGGAAATTAAACGCAGAATAAATATGGGAAATGCGCGTTATTATTCGGTTGAGAAGCTTTTATCATCTAGTCTGCTATGAAAAAATCTGAAAGTTAGAATTTATAAAACAGTTATATTACCGGTTGTTCTGTATGGTTGTGAAACTTGGACTCTCACTCTGAGAGAGGAACATAGGTTAAGGGTGTTTGAGAATAAGGTGCTTAAGAAAATATTTGGGGCTAAGAGGGATGAAGTTACAGGAGAATGGAGAAAGTGACACAACGCAGAACTGCACACATTGTATTCTTCACCTGACATAATTAGGTACATTAAATGCAGACGATTGCGATGGGTAGGGCATGTAGCACGTATGGGCGAATCCAGGAATGCATATAGAGTGTTAGTTGGGAGACCGGAGGGAAAAAGACCTTTAGGGAGACCAATACGTAGATGGGAGGATAATATCAAAATGGATTTGAGGGAGGTGGGATATGATGATCGAGACTGGATTAATCTTTCACAGGATAGGGACCGATGGCGGGCTTATGTGAGGGCGGCAATGAACTTCGGGTTCCTTAAAAGCCATTTGTAAGTAAGTAAGTAAATTCAGTTGTAGGTACTTAATAAAATAATAAGTATGTAAATCCTGAAAATACCATAAACATATCTTGTTTTGTATCTTTTCACAAATATTAAAATTGTAAGATCACCGGTCCGCTTTATGCTTCCGATCAAAGTGGCGTTTAATATTGAAGCGTTTTATATGCGCAATTTTAAACCTACATATTAAGTAACAGACTTTCTTCTTTTTGTAAGTAACAAAAAATTCTTTCTGCCACTCTTCCTGAAACTGACGTCCCGAGATCGAAGCCATACCCGCCACTGAATGAAGCGTGTCTAGAGAAGCACCAGGTGGAGGAGAGGGTCGGTGGAGTGAGATAAGGCGGCTTTGAGTGCAGTGGCCCTTCGCAGCCATTTTTCCCCATTGTTGATGTAAACATTCAGTCACAGTAGGATACAAAATAAATGTTCATGTTTACAAATATAATATCTGCAGTGCTCGGGAAAAGTGACATAAGTCAGTTTCCAGAAACATTTTTTGATAATTTATTGACAACTTACACTGGTTTATGTCGATTTGACTTTTTCCTGTATGAATTATTGTAATGGGAGGAATACTTATGTATTTTTTTCCAAGGGAGCAGATGTTGCGTAATTTTTCAATAAATTATCAAAAAAGGTTTGTAGAAACTGACTTGTGTCACTTTTCCCAAGCACTCCAGATATATACAGTGCATTTATATTACAACAATTAATTGCCTAACATTACATGTTTCAATTTACATTATACTGTAAAAGTTTTAACAATATAAAATAATCATTTGTATGTGAGCGGAAAATAAAAAATGTACAGTACTTACATAAAATACATTTCTTCAAAATTCAATGTACCGAATTATAAGGTACATTCACAACCTATCAAAGGAAAACTTTTTTTTCAAGAAACGTTTTGAAATATTGTTGAAAGAGATGTTGACACTTATGAACATTATACACAAATCTCGATGAAATTCTTTTTCATGTTTTATGTCTGATTTTGATGTTGAAGCCAGTTTTGACTGTATAATTAAATATTATCCATGTACTTTGCTATTACACTGGTTTTGAAAGAATCGAGTTCTATCTGTCCTTATACTTTTTTTAACAATTTACAAAATTCAGTATTTTTTCCTTTAATAAGTAAATATGCCTTTTCGAACTGTTCTATAAGTTCGTTCTGAAGGGAATGTTAGGTACTCTTAATTTTCGACGTGTTCCTCAGTAGTGTGAATTATAAAATAGCGAAATTAACACTAACAGAAATAAGTATGTATAAATAATCAAATAAATAAATTAAAAGAAATACAATATACTTGTTTACTCATAGGATCTCAAGTACGTGTGATATTTAAAAAAGCGGCAATGTAATTTCTTGCAGTGCCATTCCAACCCCATGGGTCATGATGTCATGTATACGCCGTGCGTTCCAATCTTCAGTCTCACGAATCAGTGACTATAGGCCTCAGTCTGATAATTATTAACACATTTCTCGGTTCTATTATGAAAAATACAACAAAAAGTTTCCTGAGCGTCGTTCCGACGCGTTCCACCTGTAAAGGAAATCACCATAATATATTTACTATACATATTGTAGGCTATTTTATTTTGCGAACATAGTGAGAGCAAAAAATCTGAAAGTTAGAATTTATAAAACAGTTATATTACCGGTTGTTCTTTATGGTTGTGAAACTTGGACTCTCACTTTGAGAGAGGAACATAGGTTAAGGGCGTTTGAGAATAAGGTGCTTAGGAAAATATTTGGGGCAGAACTGCACACATTGTATTCTTCACCTGACATAATTAGGAACATTAAATCCAGACTATTGCGATGGGCAGGGCATGTAGCACTTATGGGCGAATCCAGAAATGCATATAGAGTGTTTGTTGGGAGACCGGAGGGAAAAAGACCTTTAGGGAGGCCGAGACGTAGATGGGAGGATAATATTAAAATGGATTTGAGGGAGGTGGGATATGATGATCGAGACTGGATTAACCTTGCTCAGGATAGGGACCAATGGCGGGCTTATGTGAGGGCGGCAATGAACCTCCGGGTTTCTTAAAAACCAGTAGTCTAAGTAAGTACAGTAAGTAAGTGAGTGGAAGAGTTAAAATATTGGCTTATTTTAATTTTTACATTTTTATTTATACGGAATATAAATACAACTTAATGTATTATTAACTAACGAGTTATAAATGTAACCTATTACAATTATAATAAAATCATTCACATAATATAAAGTTACGTGACAATAATATATCCTGTAGGCATAGAGGAGGGATGTAGTGACATAGCAACACCAGGCTGAGTTCTGATTGGCGTGTAGACTTATGAATCAAGTCGCATAAAAAACGTCCCTAGGTTAGTGATGTTTTACCCTTTCCGTGAGCTCCGCTCGTACCTGTCTTCGCATACCGCTTCAGTTGAATTGATCTTGTGAGGGACGAAGGAAGTAGTTTGCGAGTGTGGCCAGATTGTTCTATTTAAGAATTAAAAATCTATTAAACATAGCGATTTAGCGAGTGGTGAAAGTGAATGGTGTGCGTGAACAGGAAATGGTGGAGCATATTAAAACACAATGGGTGAGTTTTCGTTTTGTTTTTTTTTTATTTGATTATTGATTTCAACTTGGTATCTAAGGTTTTTGCAGTAATTATAATATGATTATAACAGAGAGTAAACATTATTACAATTACGTATCTTATGACGAGAGACGATTGGAACGACAAAAAATTAAATATTGCTGTCAAACGCAAAGCCGTAGAAAATATTAGTTTACAGCCACTGAAAATCTTCTTTAGATCGTGTGTTGTCGAATTTGAAATCACGGAATTCCGGTTAAAAGATGTAAAAAAAGTTAGGAAATGTATGTGCGACTTGCCATTATGTTCTTAATTTATAATTATGTCTATTCATTTCACTGTGTGAACAAGTGGCTCGGGTTATAGAATCCCGGTCGGGGCACGTTACCTGGTTGAGTTTTTTTTTTCTTTATTTTCCAACAAACCAATATGAGCAAATGCTGGGTAACTATCGGTGCTGGACTCCGGACTCGTTTTACCGGCATTATCACATTCATTTCATTCAGACACTAGATAACATAAGCGTCGTAAAATAACCCGTAAAAAACTTCACTATGTGTTTTCATAGGAAATTAAATTTAATTAATGTTATTATAAATTTTAACTGTGCATATTTATATGTCCTTTTGATTCACTGTGTGTTTTTTTCATTTGTTAAATTTATATTTATTATTTGAATTATTTATTCAAATTTAATATGAAATTACATATAATAATAATAATAATAATAATAATAATAATAATAATAATAATAGTAATAATAATAATGCTCCCTGGATTGACACGTCACTCCAAATGACTATTTTCTTCTGTAGTTCAGTCTAATAATGTAATAATATCTTGGGCTCTTCAACGACAATAAAAGTTTCACTTTCCTGTAGTAGAGGGAGGGAGGAGGGGAAAGTCATGGGGTGACAGTATACCCCAGGTGAGCAGTAATGATGTCCAAAACAGGGAGGTAGGGAGCAGTCGAGGGATAATAATAATAATAATAATATTTCATTATTAATAGTATTCTTATTATTCTTATTATTATTATTATTGTTATTATTATTATTATTATTATTATTATTTATATTATTATTTCATTAATATTTTTTCACTGAAGATTGCAACTGTACATAGTTGTAGCACCAATTGTCGTACAGGCTCGTGCGAAGAATCATGCGTACATGTGTTCGTATATATTATGTATCTACAAATGCACTTCATTCAGCAGAGCCAATAGATGTACCGTTATCGGTATTGTATGTAAATCTGATGATACTGACCTAAGTTTCAAAATAGAAGTACTTCATACTTATTACAAAGGCTTGATACGTTAAAAATAATGTGAAACATATTTTCCAATGTATTACATGTGCCCTCGGTCCTCTATGTAATCCAATACCCGATCTAATCATTGTGTAGAACTCAGAATTCGAAGTTGCGCTCGGGCGTAGGATCATTTCCTCTTCGTTCGATTTTCTGCCCCCCCTCCCCCTACGGTTTATAAGACAAATTCTGAAATTTATTCCATCAAATACTCTTCGCTACCATCTAACCTGTGCTGAATAACCTCTAGTTGATATGGCGTCCTTAAATAACAGTTTTAATGCTCTGGTCACACTACATCCGTATATGGCAGATTGTTTATGCTTGCCGGTATCGGTAGAACAAACAAATAGCCTACGTTGAATTAAATGGAGACCAGTGTTGCCAACAAGTAAATTGGATAAGTCCCTGTTCCGACATCTTAGAGTCGTTAGAAAATCGCTAAGACATATAAGAGAGTCACTAAAAAGTCGCTGAAGGAAAGCAAAGACAAAAAAGTACCTGCACCATTAAAGAGTATATAGTGTTTTGGTCTGTATTTATACATCCCACCTATTCCATGTCAAAGAAGACAAATATATCCTCATCATTGTTGGGATACGGTAATTATTAGGGCTCCTGTACTTGTTGGGTTGTTATTAATTAGTAACTAAGAACATGAAATTTGTTACGAAACATGTTACATCATTAAAACGTTCATAAGTTTTAATAAATAGAGGAAGTTTTACAAATATGGAATACCATTTTTTGTATTATTTTTGGAAACTACTTGTTTTGAATACTGAACGTAATGTATCATCCTGTTTATTGCTGAATGTTCCTGTGAATGGTACACCGGACTTAGAATTTCGTAAGATGTTATAAAATGTTTGAAACAAATAATTTCCTCAAGATCTAACATATTACCATCATAAAAATAGAGGTACAAATATGGAATAATACTATTAACAAGTTACACGATTAACAAATTTCCAAAGTCATAATGACCTCTACTAACAAAAAAAACACACAGAACAAGCATTCAGCATCTTCATTAGAAGATGTTTTCCTAACCATAATACTGAATCCAGATGAATCGTCTCTCACTTCTTTTCTCGAACATATTACGCCTTCTTGCATTGCCTTTTGATTCCACTATATTCTAAGTTTGTTGCAAGATGAGGTTTTCCTTCCTCCTACAAGTGCCAACACTAGTAACGAAACAAAAAACCAGGGCATAAAGATGGAATATTAATAATACTAGTATTTCATAATTTTACAACAGACTGTTGTTGTAAGTCATAACTCAAAATATATCATAATTTGAAAACGAAATCAATTAAACGTGCATTACCGTAAATTAAATTAAATTATGTTTTATTTAATGACGCTCGTAACTGCCGAGGTTTCATCAGCGTCGCCGGTGTCCCGGAATTTTGTCCCGTAGGAGTTCTCTTACATGCCAGTAAATATACTGACATGAGCCTGTCGCATTTAAGCACACAAATGCCAGCAATCTGTGCTGTGATCGAACCCGCAACCTCGGAAACAGTAGGCCAGCACTCTACCGATTGCGCCACCAAGGCCGACATACTGCTATAAACGTAGATTATTTCTCTTTAAGAATATATACCCTATCATTAATATTTCTGACATTGAGGAATAACAATGTATATTCGAGAAAAAACTTTCCGCAAAAATTTTCACTTTCATCGAAAACGCAATATAGACAAACGTTTCAACAGTTGAGCTTCAAACTGCAAACTAACACATTCCCGCGAGAGTATCAGTGCGTAGTAATGTGGAAGGCTTACGCTAGAATACAATACGTCTCAGATCGTATGTCACACTATTTCATATTTGTATCCCTATATCACAGACTTGCAGGATTGTAGCTCCTCAGAGCGGCTGCCTTCGTACCCCTTCTACCCAACCCACCCATTCTACCAGTGTGGTCATAGGGTTCTAGTTGCATTTGGCTGTATGAACATTCATTCTCGCGGCGGCAGGTACACAATAAACTATCAAGAATTACAAATTAAACAGATAATATCCTTAGGAACATACCTTTGGAAAGTAAGAGAAAAACGAATGAGGGAAATACATAAGTTAAGACATGCAAAATAAATTTTGAAGTGCATGGGTGCTATTCATAGACATTTCGCTAGCCCGCGCTACGAGCGTGCTAAACAGGATTCATACCATATCATATCATATCGCTAACACTGGTTTATGAATACGAAAAACGTTAGTTCGCTGATCATCCACCGAAAGCCCGCGCTAAGAATGTCTATGAATAGGGCCCTTAGTATTTAATTGAAATAAATATATATATATATATATATATATCTATATATATAAATTGTAGGTTGATAAGTGAGTGATAGCTATATGACCGGAGGTCAATGGTGTCATTCAACATTGTAACGCACTGCAGCTGAGTGAGTGAGTGAGTGAGTGAGTGAGTGAGTGAGTGAGTGAGTGAGTGAGTGAATACACAATACGCGTACTTCAGTTTGAAGCGAACTGGAACATGGCAAAATCTAAACCGGTAAAGAACTACTACTTCCAAAGAAATAGGAATATGATTATTTTGTTTTAGAAGAAAACGAAAGAATTATTTATTTATTATGTCCCATCCAATTTATTTCTTTTCGTCATTTCAATACTAAACGACATTTCAACAAAGTCCATATTAAGAATTATGGAATAGACAAACTTCCGGGTAAGTTCATTTTTATGAATTATATTGAATATTTATTTATACAGTATACTGTTGAATTGAGAACGTCACTCGTGTTCCTTTAGTATTGAAATAAATAGTGACATTTATATTAATTTCAAAGTTCATTACTTAAATGTTACAAATATATGTTTCCGTAGGTGATGCTAGGAGGAAAGTTTTAGAAAATCTATAGCAGATTAGACGCAAAGAAATTTCAAAGAAACTAGTGACAGAAAATCTAGCATAATCGTAAACCTTAAAACGACATAACTCATTATAAATACAATTACTTTATTACAACCCTTTTTGAAAATTACAGTGCCGCCACTGATAGACCTTTCACACGCAAAGAATGTCAACAACTCTACGTAGAAGTCGATCATCCCTAATAGAAGTGGAGTCAGGATGACGTTATATTTCCTCTACTTACGGGTTCTGCAGGTCTGCAATATCATATTTGTAACACTTACTCTAGTTTATTCCATTAATATTATACACAACTTTAATATTCAAAATCTGTGCCAGTTTAATTGAAATGTCTAAAATATATGTAATATATATTTAACAATAATAATAATAATAATAATAATAATAATAATCACCATCACCTCTTCCTCCTCCTCCCCCCTCCCCCTTCCGCTCCCGTTTTCGTTCCAGAAGTATATTGCAGTATCTAGGTTCAGTTGACTGTGCAGTAGCGGATAATTCAGCTGTTAAAGGAGTAGGATACAGAGGAACCGGTTATATTCAACACATCATTCAGAAACTCATACGAAAAGCATGATTCACGAAACAATTTCAAGTGGAACCGTATACACAATATTATTGCATTCACTGTGTCTGTCGAAAGTCGGTTCCTAAATTTTGAATTCACTGTGCTCTGAACACTCATTCCACTTCTGCATTACTTGAAAGCGGTAGCGATAGAACTGAAATACCCAAGTGACTTAATTTCCTAAATGGATACATATTTGCAACATCTCTGTTTGCTAACCTCAAACCAGAATTCGACTGTATTCGTTGTATTCTCCCACTTCATGAAATTAATATTTCGCCACTAAGTTAGAATGTTGTCTATTATGTCATCTTCGAATCTTATTTTTTGTGCAATATCTACGGTACGATGTTCAAGCTTTTGTTAGCTTTTAATATTTCATCTACGCATAAAGTATAAATTTTCTGCAGAAAAATTAACATTTTTGAGAAGCCTTCGTTGCAACCCTTTATACAAATTCATTGTGAAATCAATGCAAAGATTTCTAAAGTTCTGTTCTGTGCTTGATAAGTAGGTTTCTTTTATTATCTTCTCAAAATCATAACCAAGTAATTGTGAGGGATCTAAGTAGCCTACTGCTCGAAAGACGCATTGACGTAATTAATTTTGGCAGATGAAATATTTTTCTTTTTTTGAAAAATGACTTCACAAGGTGAATTAGTGTGTTTAGAAGTTTTGTTGGATCTAGATTTTCATTTTTCAAACCAGTTTGAACTTATCATAAAACTGCCGAAAATGAAAGATGAAACGTGTCCGCCTTAATGTACTCATTTACCTTAATTATTAATTTTCCTTAAAAAATTGGATTTTTTTATTTTTATTCCGTCTCAAACCCTGAACTTTCTCGTTTTTTTACAATATTCCAGTTTCTTTTTTACGATGTTTACTTACGAATTAGCTTAGTTTTTGACCGGAAACGCCCTTCGTTAAATCGGAAGTACAGTTTTGGAAGTGTCAGTCCCTCATACTCGGTCAGTTTTATATATTTTTCGTGTAATAAAAATAATTGGAATTTGGCGGTAGAGTTTGACTGTATTACTTTTCATAGTCAGGAAGCTGTGTGTTTGTTTTCAAAATCTTTCATACCATCTAAATGTAGGTGATTTTCCTCCATTTTCAGTATTACAGCATTTTACACTACTCGTAATGTTAACACAAAGTGCACTTAAATAATATTGAGATATTTTCATCATTCTTGCACCAAAATGGAGCTGATTACTGTAGCTAAATGCCAAATTACAGTGTCCTACTGGTTAAGAAAATTAATTTAAAACACCAAGATCTCGAATTTTTATTTCTGTGTCTCAAATTAAAAAAAAATTGATATTTCTCCTTAACGGATTAAAATTGAGAAAAAATGTTTTACAGCTTATTGTGTATTCTGTTAGGAGTAAGACGGTTAAAGAAATTTTGTTCTAACATTAAAACTGTGGGGAAAGGACTAAAGCAAACAATTTTGAGTTTTGGCTTTAAAAATTACCAGCTCTGCTTCCCCTCGCCCAAGTATTTGAGGAGTTTATTTTGTGCGAAAATTCTTACTTTTGTGTCAAATAATCAGGGAAAACGGAGTTCTTAAAAATTGGATTAAAATTATAGATATTTTTCTAAAGAGTAGATAAGCACCATAAACTTAAAATATTTGTCGCCAGGCTTTAGGACACCAAATCTGTCGTCAGCATATCTTGAAAACTCATTACAAGTAACGACAAAGTGGCTAAATTGGCAACACTGGTGGAGACGGTTAGAGTCAAGCAATGCTGCACTGGCGTGCACGGACGTGTTTCAACGACTGACTGTGGAATTCAAATAAATTTTCTTCCGGTCGTGTGCGCCATTCGGTATTGTAGTTTGACGCTACGCTCTCATCATTGGCGTGTTTTAATTTCATTAATGAAATTGAATGTTTGATAATCAGAAAGTGAAAGTGATTTCTTTAGTAGCAGAACGTATCAGGTCGCATTCTAGAGTACTGACAAAAATCTTTGGAACAGATCACGAAACCCACCATATTCCTTCTTTTTTCAAAACTTGTGTTCACCCAATTTCTTCTATTGTCCTCTAAAAGTAATATGATCAATATTTCAATAAAGACTTTCTAACAGTAACAATTCTTAAACTATTTTAATGCATCCCATATGACGTTTGGTTAGATGCTTATTACGTCAGCGTGGGGCAACTGGAGCAAATAAGAAAAGTGAGCTTATAGACGCTAGTGAGTGGGGTCGACCTGGTTGGCGAGTTGGTATAGCGCTGGTCTTCCACGCCCAAGGTTGCAGGTTCGATCCCGGGCCAGGTCGACAGACTCATGTCAGTAGATTTACTGGCATGTAAAATAACTCCTGAGGACAAAATTCCGGAACATCCGGCGACGCTGATATAACCTCTGCAGTTGCGAGCGTCGTTAAATAAAACATAACATTTAGCTAGTGAGTGGTTCGATGTTGGCTCTGTTACATTGTCAGATGTGGATTCATACATTTGACTGCAGTACGATAGCACTTTGAGATTTAACATGAGATTCATTGATTGAAATATCGAAAAGACTTGTTGAAATGGAATGAATAAGAAAATCTAGTAAATCAAATAAATGTTTCATAGTTTTTTTATTACTTTCAAAATGATTGATTTAAAATAAAATTGATAAGAGAATAAATATTTCTTCCTATAGAAATTGGGAATTTCTTTAATGTTTTTATTGTAGATAATTACGAACATAGGTATGAACAACTACATTAATTAATTAATTAATTAATTAATTAATTAATTAATTAATTCATTCATTCATTCATTCATTCATTCATTCATTCATAGTGTTCTCCCAAGGATAGAACTTTCACTTCAAACACAGCATTCCCCAATCTTTCCCTTTTCCGCCTTCCTCTTAGTCTCCGCATGTGATCCATATATCTTAATGTGGTCTATTATTTGATATCTTCTTCTGCCTCCAACTCTTCTCCCGTTCATCATTGCTTTCAGTGCATCCTTCAGTAGGCAGTTTCTTCTCAGTCAGTGACCCAGCAAATTTGTTTTTCTCTTCCTGATCAGTTTCAGCATTATTATTTCTTCACCCACGTTTTCTAACATAGCTTAATTTCTTATTCTATCTGTCCATTTCACACGCAAATACTTCTAGTCGCTTCACTTCACTTCGTCGTAATTCCATGTTTAATAATAATAATAATAATAATAATAATAATAATAATAATAATAATAATAATGTTTTATTTTCGCTGGCAGAGTTAAGGCCATAAGGCCTTCTCTTCCACTCAACCAGCCTTAATGAATACAATACATATTTAAATTACGAATATTTACACTACACTTAAAAGGTTCTTCAGCAAAATTCTTCAGTTAAGTTAACGACTAGTAGACTACATATTTATTTAAATTTAGACAAACCTGTAAGGTAAAGTAGTAACTTAATTTATGATCTAATTTAATTCAATCAATTCAATCAATTCTGCCCCATACAATGTTACACGTCACACAAAGCACTTCATTAGTCTCTTCCTTAGTTCTTTTTTCAGAGTTTCGCAGAAGATGCTCTTTTTTTCTATTAATAGCTTCCTTTGCCATTACTATCCTCCTTTTGACTTCCTGGCAGCTCATGTTACTGCTTATAGTACACCCCAAGTATTTTAAGCTGTCCACTTGCTGTACTACCTCATTTAGAATTCACAAGTTTACCATTTGTTTTCTTCCTATGATCAACTATATATATTTTTGCAAATATTTAGGGTGTCGATATTCAAAGTGGGGTATTAATTATTGTCTCATATTCGTAGGAGTAGTCGAACTTAACCCAATAAAGAAAATCTAAAAGTTTCGTGCAGACTCAGCTGTTTCGTGAATTTGTATCGGCATTGGCTATTTTTTTAATAATTATTTTTAGTTGATTATTTTACGACGCTTTATCAACTGCTATTGTTAACTAGCGTCTGAATGATATGAAGGTGATAATGCCGGCCAAATTAGTCCAAGGTCGAGCGCCGAATGTTACCCAACATTTGCTCTTAATGGGTTGAGGGGAAAACACCGGAAAAAATCTCAACCAGGTAACTTGCCCCAACCAAGATTTGAACCCGGGCACGCTCGTTTCATGGTCAGGCATGCTAACCGTTATCCAATAGAAAGTTGAATTGATAATCATTATTTTATAATAAATGGGAGTAATAAATATTAATATTCTGTGCATTTAAAAAATTAAATTTTTACAAATACTTTTAATTCATTGTTTTAAATATTTGTGTCCATTTGTTGCAAATTCTTAGGAGATACAAAACAGATGATTTTTTTTTCCTAAAGAGAAACTAAGATAAATAAAATTAATTTTAGCGTTGCCATATTACATTGAATAATGAATAACAAAAGAAATACCATTGTACTGCTTGTGATGGTGATAGATGTGAATTGCCATATTTAAAAGTGCCCTTGAGGCAAAATTAACATTCTACAATATTATTGTTATCCAAAGCTGAATTTGGACGCTGCATAATCTAGCTTGTGAAAAGGGTAGTTAAATAAAACACTATCAAATACCACGGATATTTATAATATAGGTATTGACTATTAGTGCGTTGTGTTTTGTATGAATTATTATAATTTTTCCTCAGGAGAAAGTCTGATGGTGGTTGAATAAAAAGTAAATAATGTATGCATACGTTAGTTGAACATCATTGTAAATTATGTAGGGCTACTCTTATTAAACGCTTTATAAGTGTACTAAACAATAATTACATTTCCATATATACAATGTACAACTTATTTTAGTTCATGATTTGCAATATTATTAGGACAGAAAGAGTTCCCAACAAACTCATAGTTTTATTCTGTTAATGTACATGGTTGTGGGGTAACGGTTACCATGTCTGACGGTGAAACGAATGGGTCCAGGTTCAAAACCTGGTTGGGACAAGTTACCTGATTGAGGTTTTTCCCGAATTTAATATTAAAATGGATTTGAGGGATGTGGGATATGATGATAGAGACTGGATTAATCTTGCACAGGATAGGGACCGATGGCGGGCTTATGTGAGGGCGGCAATGAACCTTCGGGTTCCTTAAAAGCCATTTGTAAGTAAGTAAATAAATAAATAAATAAACATGAATGAGAGAGTGAATCAGATAAGTGACGTTAATAAAACAGGAAACAAGAAAATAGTACTGGGAAATCGTCATTACGGGATGTTGAATAGAGATTACAATCCATTTCTAGAATTCCAGTTATGCTAATTGTATTTATTATTATTATGCAGTTACTTATATAATTTTAAAATTACAAGTAATTGCATTTTGCAATTCAAATTTTGCAAAATAAATTGTAATTGTTAATTATATTCAACAATACAGTCTAACCTTATAATGTGATAGTCATTCATATTTTTATAGGTTATGGTTTTTTATGAATAGCAAATACGTGTTTAACCAATTTCACATTCACTTTTGTGAAGTGTTAAAGGCTTCAGAAGTTCACGTTTTTTTCTATATTTTCTATATTTTTCCAGGATGCACTACATTGTTCATAAATTATGTCATTTTTTTAATTTAACTTTAAACTGAATAGAAATCAACAAATACTCAGAATTGAGCCTGCTACAAACCATACTCAGTTCACTTCTTTTCCTATATTTTTCCATGATGCACTGCATTGTTAATAAATTGTCTTTTTTTTTATTTAACTTTAAAACTGAATAGAAATCAACAAATACTCAGAATTGAGCCTGCTACAAACCATACTCAGAATAACATGAGAACGAACTTCTAAATATGAGAATATATGTACTAGCTTTTATTCTTATCAAGTATGAGTATATATTCTGTACAAGATGGACGCTTGAGTATATTCTACTATGCTTCCATGTTATGAGTATGTAATCAAAAATGAGTAGATACTCATATTTTTATTATGACTTACAAGAGTATTTACTAAAAAAAAAAGAAGTTCAATATATAGCCTACTATACACTCATGTTTATTATTGCCACCCCTTATATGGAAGGAATGTACAGAGACAAACAGTTAAATAGATATTAGGCATACCGAAAGCAACTTATGTATATCTGAGATGCTGCAGACATTTAATTTCGTGAAAATACAAAAATCGAAGGTTTTAGCTCCACATTGATGACGATCCGTTGAATGGCAGCGAAGGTGTCGTGTGATTAGCACGATGATTCACCCAGCCGTTGGAGCTGGTTTCGTAACTGGATTTCGCTATCGATCGTTACGTAGCTCACAAAATTGATCACAATGCTGGCCGAAATTTAATGAAAACATTTCTTCCCCTTGAGGACTCGAACCAGAGAGCATTCCGTAACGTTATTCTTACTCATGATGCCTTCGAACACGACACTATGACGAGAGACGAAGAACAACATTGGTTGACAAATATAGTAAGAAAATAAAATATCGTTTTATTCGAAATCGGCCTAAACCAGTTTTTCTCAATATTTTTGACGATGAGGCCCCTTTTTCCTCACTTTATTTCAGTGCATGCATGGGCATACAATGAATGTAAAAAGTATTCGCACGATGATTTTTTACTACAAATTGAGACCTAAATTAAGTACTATTAATTCCTGGTATGAAATAAACTGTTCACGTATAATAATAATGCTTCACAAAGCAAATACACACAATAAATTTTCATAATTTTGCGTGTAGGTTTTGTCATAGTTCAATAAATTTAATGCCTAACAAAATTACAGCGTAGAAAGTATTCGCACACTCAACTCTGTTGACGAATAAAAACATTCCTGCGGAACGCAGTAGGCACATGGTACTAAGGAAACGCTCGTAATTCATGTTCGAAGTCAGTTTGATTCTAGAATCACAAGTAGCATATAGCCATCACGTCAAATGGGACTAAGAGGGAAAGAAATTCTAAGAAAGGAAGGGCTACTATCATTCGTCTGTTAAACACTGAGTGAAATATCAACGATTGTGAATAGAGGCAAGTGAACCATCAAGGGAATCATAGACAGATACGGGAAAAGAAATTCGAACGGAAATTTAAGGAGCAGTGGCCGGTAGAGAAAAATAAACGAATACAGTGGCAGAGCAATCATGCGAAAAATTAAAAAGAATCCACATATTAGTGCGGCAGAGCTTCAATGTGATCTCGGTATAAGCGTATGTAACAGTACAATCCGAAATTACCTAAGGAGCAGCGAATACCGTGGTAGAATCGACCATAGGAAATACTACATCAATAAAGTTAATAAGAGTAAAAGATTAGACTTTGCTGAAACAAATCTTAACCGGCCCCAAGAATTTTGGAACGGAATGCTTTTCACTGATGAAAGTAAGTTCAATATATTTCAGTCTGTTGGGAGAAGTTCTGTGTGGAGAAAAAAATGCTGAAATGGAAAAGAAAAACACGGTGGAGTTTGAGTACTAGTATGGGGGTGCATGAATTCAGCAGGAGTGGAGTAGTTGGCTTTTATTGAGGACAATATCAATCACCAACGTTACATTGATATTCTGAAGGGTTATGTAGTGCCTAGTGCCCAAAAATTGGGCATCAGGGGCAATTTCATATTCATGTAAGACAACGACCACAAACATATGGCCCACAATAGTCGACTGTGGATTCTCTATAGCATCCCTTCATATCTTCAGATACCTCCCCAGTCACCAGACATCAACCCAATCGAGCCCTTTGGGATTATTTAGAAATGAGACCTAAAACTAGGCATATTACCAGTAAAGAGTCTCTAAAGACTGCAATCATAGAAGAGTGGAACAACATTCCAGCAAGTATTACCTAAGGGCTACCTTACAAAATATTGAAATTGAAAAGGAACTGACTAAAGTGAGACCAGTGTGCCAATACTTTTTGTTCGTATTTTTGTTTGGTATCATTGTGTTTTAATCAAACATAATTGTTTATTGTGAGAATTCTACAATTCATTTTGTGTTTATATGTAAACAAATAGCAGAAAATGTATATACTTGTACGTAACTTGTGTTCATGTCTAAAAAGTTGAGAGTATAGGATTTGTAGCACATTTATTATTGCCATATATTTTTATTACCCACCGTGCGAATACTTTTTACACTCACTGTATACTGTAGTTCGCGAGCCAGAATTGGTTCGAGATTTTCGTCCAAACGTCGAGAGATGGAACTATGATCCACAGTGCCGATCTCGTTTTACTACCCGTCCTGTATCGTACTTACTAATTAATCAAAGCAGTAGGCTACGTGACTGACTTCGACTCAGTCATAGTCGTTATCACAGCGCTTTCGAAGCGAACGAAACAAACAAACGCAAAATTTACGGTGAATGGGAAGAACAGTTATGCTGCATTTCCAAAGGAAAACAAATGTTTGTTGTCCTTTACGCTCAAAATTGCTAACGGGTGACTAGAATGGCAACTTACATAGACACTTCGTGTAAAATCACGAAGAACACAGGAACATTATCGTACTTCTATTTTTATTTTATTGGGTTATTTTATGACGCTGTATCAACATGATATGAAGGTGATAATGCCGGTGAAATGAGTCCGGGGTCCAACACCGAAAGTTACCCAGCATTTGCTCGTATTGGGTAGAGGGAAAACCCCGGAAAAAACCTCAACCAGGTAACTTGCCCCGACCGGGATTCGAACCCGGGCCACCTGGTTTCGCAGCCAGACGCGCTGACCGTTACTCCACAGGTGTGGACGGGGTACTTCTATTTATCATCATCATCATCATCATCATCATCATCATCATCATCATCATCAGGCTTAGGATCAGAGACATCTTAAGAATGAAGTAATGTTAACAGTGTAACGGAGTATAGATGGAGTGAGATGGTGCGGTGAGTTTTGTTGACCTGTGCGTTAGTGTACAATCCGGTTCGTGATCAGAGGTACAGTATTCTTCCGTCTCTCCCTACGAAACGAACTGAGGCCGTCACAGTGCTTTTTTCAGTTCATAGTGAAGAGTTTCAACGAATTAGTTGCAACTACATGTACACTTAGCGGCAAAAAGAATGGGCCGGCCGACAATTTCTAAGTTCCAGAGACATAACATTGCACATGCTCGTCTCGTCAAAGCCGTAGTTCACTAGGTAACACATAATTAAGCCATTTAAATTTGCTGTATTTTGTTTAAGAGTCTAAAATATGCAATAAAATCAACCGGAGCGTATAATGTTATGTTTTATTTTACGACGCTCGCAACTGCAGAGGTTATATCAGCGTCGCTGGCTGTGCCGGAATTTTGTCCCGCAGGAGTTCTTTTACATGCCAGTAAATCTACTGACATGAGCCTGTCGCATTTAAGCAAACTTAAATTGCCATCGACCTGGCCCAGGATCGAACCCGCAACCTTGGGCATAGAAGGCCAGCGCTATACCAACTTGCCAACCAGGTCGACGGGAGCGTATATGAAGAGGAAAACCACGTATTATGCTGAACTAATATTAACAGTCACAGTAGCGTAAGTCGTTGAGGCATGGTCTATTGAACAAGTTGATAGTAGTAGATCAAGGTTCGAATCTCCCCCAATCTTCATTTTTAATTACAAATTTGTCATCATATGTGTCTCGCAAAGCTATAATTATGTGGCGATATCTCTTAGAATATGCCCAAACTCTAATAAATAATAAACCTCCCTCTCTCTTTCAAGCAATACTGCTATCTGTTAATACAACGCTCCGCCTCGTCATTACGCTTGAAGATGGCACAGAAACAATAACTCGTTGCCCTGGCTCGCATAGGTTATTCTGCGTATGGTACTCTCCGACAGGCCTTCGATTTGAGAAATGTCATTTTCTCCGACGAGGTAATTGTCTCCATTAGCAACAATAGTACTGCCCTAGTTTATGGTATGAATGGCCACCGATACGATGAACGCTTCGTGAGACGAATTAACAAGTCGGGTTGCGTGAGGGTCGCGTATTGGGGGTGGATGTCATAAGATGGGGCAGGACTTCTGGATCACATCCACGGGCGATTTACGGCAGAAGTCTACGAACACATTTTGGCGAATGTAATGATCCCTTCCGCCCGAAAACGATATCCAGAAGGAACACTTTTCTTCCAGCAAGATAATCATCCGATACACACCGCCAACCGGATTCAAAGATGGTTTACGAGGAGGTGTGATGTCGACCCAGTCGACTGGCCTCCAAATTCACCCGATATGAATCAGATTCAAAATTTGTGGGCTGCAGTCAAAAGGATCCTACGATCTAATTGGGCAGAACAACCACCCGTTAAGACACCTGAGGAATTGTAGGACAGTGTTCTAGATGCGTGGGATGAGATGGCCAAGAATTTAGACCTGTTCCATAATCTTGTGGAATCCATGCCGCGCAGAATGAGGGTTGTTGTTGACGCAGGTGGTTTGTGGACGAGATACTAGTCCCCACCACAGGCCTTGTTTTGTTAATATATTTAAAAGTTGTTTGTTTTTGTTAATTTAATTATTTATTTGTGTTTGATATGCGTCCGGGTTTTTTTAGGATATGAAACAAGTATTTTTGTTTATACAGGCCAGGTCTCACCTATTAATAGCCCACAGGTGATGGGCAATAATATTTTTACAAGGCAGGCATAACGAAGTTTGTTAACAAATGTCATTTCACATTTAAACTAATACATTAAGTATAAGTTAAAATAAAAATAATAATTTTACTCAACCTCTGGTACGGATGTCAGACTTCTTACAACTGGGCTACACACTGCTCGTAAGGTTTACTACATTATAGACGGACGACTTTCAATGAAGAGACACCACAGCAATGCCTTGCAGTGGGTTACGTTTGCACGAGTGAACCGCGCGATAGAACTTAACATTTCTATCGACCAAGAGTCGGCCCATTCTTTTTGCTGCTAAGTGTACTACATGGTTGTTCCTTGTAACGCTAACGACTTCAATGTCGCCGAGGGACATGAAAACTTGTGAAGTATGTATCCTACATCATTTTCCACAGTTACTAGATTGTACTGTTAACAGTAGAATGTAACGCAGTACATTGACGTCGTTGTTTAAATTCACAGTATGTCTGTCTACTATGTTCAAGGAACTCTATAGTCAAGTTGTGCGTAAATTGGTTGCTAAAGTGTGCTGGATCCAAAACCTGATTATTATTATTATTATTATTATTATTATTATCAGCCAGAATAAGTGTGGTCATTTGGAAACGAATTCCGAATTATTTTAATGCTACAGTTTAGATCTTTAACGCGAAAAGCAATTAATGAATTTGAAAATTCAGTGGGAAGAAACAATGTCTGCAGAATTTGATAGAATTTTTAAATTATGTTCATTCCTATTTCTTGTGTATATTTCAATATTGAAAGACCATGGTACTGACACCATATAAAGCTTTTCCGTGAAAATCCTCTCTCTTGTACCTGATATTTGTTTCAACTTTGTAAAATTATCTTCTGCAATATCAGATTGCAAAGAACTTAGTTACTTCATACGAAATAGCAGAAATAATTTAACTGTTATAATTGTAACTCTATATCGTATTATTTTATTCTACAATAGCTCTTCGTCATTAGAACTCATTGGCAGTTTCTTCACATTAATGGGCTGATAGTTCAGTAATAAATCACGTGATACCTAGTATCAAGAATCAACGAAATGCACTCTGAATCTCCACAACATTAACTCATTGACGTCATTTGGCAACACATGTAAACGAGTTGTCATTTGTTTTTGACTCGTTTTCATCAAAGTACTAAAAATAGAAAATCACGTCAAAGCCTAATTAATTAAAGTCGGGAGTTTGCAATTCATTTTATACCGGATTAGTGCTGTGCACTTTACCTTGTCAATTCGGATTATTTGGCATCGTTCGGACAGTTTATAATAAATCCCACACGTCCATTTCGAGTGCAGAATATTGTTGTGGACGAGAGTTAATTGGTTACGGTATCATTATGAAATTGATTTCTGTGATAGGTTTTGCTGTAATTTCATAGTTGCAAAATGCTGGAATTGCTTGTGCTCTTGCTGTTGATGATCGCGATGATGGTCATGTGAAATGTAAACACACATTCCAAATATGATTTGCTTTGAAGAGGATTCAGACCTGCTTTTGTGTGATTTGTTGGTATAATCCCCCTTTCCTCTCCACCTTAGAACTAATCAAACATATTCAAATGCGCCATGAAGCATTTCAGTTGTAGCATTAATCACGATTGCATATTACGATCATACAGTAATAGCTATTTTCGTATCAAGTTAGAGTGCACGATGCACGTGGCAAGGTATGGTAACATTTATTAATATCGCATTGCCATTAATTTAACAATAGGTTATTTCAGAACTTCTCAAGTCTCTCATAAATGGTAGTTAAAACTGGAATATCAATGCAAGAGATATATAAAAAAATTACAGGATCGCAGTCATAATTAGAGCCCAGTGTTTGGTCATATTTAAAGCAAGTTATAATAATAATAATAATAATAATAATAATAATAATAGATTTATTTTAGCTGGCAGAGTTAAGGCCGTAAGGCCTTCTCTTCCACTCAACCAGCAAAAAGGTTAGCAAGTTAGGTAGGCAGTAATTATAACTACAGGGACATCATTTTATTTTTACTTCAATTTTTATTGTACCTGAGCTTTTGAATGTACTTCACTCCCACCCCTTCTACGAATGAAGTTTAACCGTCTTCCACACAGATCCAAGTCATAGTAGCCTTACCGTCACAGTACGTTCCAAAAATATGTTCGCGTTTTCCAATGACGAAAGAGCTTTCAATATTGCATCCTTTTCGCAAAGGTACTGTCGTCCATTTGCCTACGTCGCATTCCGGTTTTCCCCAGCAGCTTTTATTCGCCTCTCGGTAAAGGCTAGTGGCTGGGCTGTCTTAGCTCTTTTCTGAGAACATTAATTTCTGTTAGAAATTGGACATATACGTAATATTATACCCATACAACTGTTTAAAATAACTTAAATAACAGGCCTCGTTAAGTAATTAACTGTCACGTGATTTCCCTCCTTTCTACGATCCTGCGACATAATCACTTGGACGGACAGTAGTTAGAATGTCTGAGTAATTTTATCTTTTCGGATCGAGCAGAAGTGAAGATTGAATTTACAGTACGTAAGGTACTCTTTTATAGAGTAGGTACAGAATTATTTCAACATGAGTTAGGCCTACTAGTACGAAGGACGAAACTGGTAATTGGAATTACATACATTAATCGAAATGAACCGACACCGTGTTGAAAAATGTGTTTAAATATCCATATTATGATTATTTTTCAATTTAACTTCATTCTCTATAGTGTACACTAATGTGCTATAGACACTCTAATATACACTGCATAATGAATACGTCCGTATGGACAGCTCAGTTCGTGAGTAAAAACACTCATTGTTAATACTGTGCTGTATTCTGATTAAACAAAAACCTAATGAAAATTATCAAACTCAAAAGCTTGATATTTCATAGTTTACGTAAATGGATGAACTACTTTTCTTCCCTCCTATACCTAGTAAAGTGATTTGTTTGTATATTACGCCATCGAACTCCAGTCATGGAAGGGGTTAGCAACCGTTGATTCAAAAGTATAGGCAGGTTAATATCAGAAATGTTAGTAAAAATAAAATGATGTCCCTGTACAAGGATGAGAAAAGGAGGACATTCTATTGTTTACCATATAAGCAGGTACAGTCGGTCGATATATTAAACGTAGCTTTCAGTAATATTTAATTTAACGGTACCAAACAATTCTTTTATATACACTATAAAACTGGCTATTATTGTGAGGAAAAAGACTTCAAGAGAATTATATAACAAATATAAAATTTTATATTAAATCTAAATCAAACAGAAAACGATGTTGGATTGCTTACTTACTTACTTAGAAATGACTTTTAAGCATCCCGGAGGTTCATTGCCGCCCTCACATAAGCCCGCCATCGCATCGGTCCTTTCCTGTGCAAGATTAATCCAGTCACTACCATTCATATTCCACCTCCCTGAAATATATTTCAATATTATCCCATCATGTACGCCTTGGCCTCCCCAAAGGCCTTTTCCCCTCAGGACTCCCAATTTAACACTGATATACATTTCTAGATTCATCCGCACGTGCTACATGACCTGTCCATCTCAGACGTCTGGATTTAATGTTCCTCATTATGTTAAGTGAAGAATATAATGCGTGCACGTCTGCGTTGTGTAGTTTTCTCCAGTCTCCTGTAACTTCATTCCTCTGAGCCTCGTATAATTTCCTAAGAACCTTATTCTCGAACACCTTTAACCTCTGTTCCTCTCTCAAAATGAGAGTCTAAGTTTCACAACCATACAAAACAACCGGTAATATAACCGTTTTATAAATTATAAACTTTCAGGTTTTTTCGAGAGCAGACTAAATAGTAAAAGCTTCTCAACCGAATAATAACAGGCATTCCCCACATTTATTCTAAGTTTAATTATCTCTCGAATGTCATTTATATTTGTTACTGTTGCTCGAAGATACTTCAATTTCTCCACCCTTTCAAAGGATAAAATTCCGATTGTTATATTTCTATTTCTTACTGTGTTCTGATCACGAGACATAATCATGTATCTTGTTTTTTTGGGGTTGGGGGTTTACTTCCAATACCTTCTCCTTACTTGCTTCAAGCAAAATTCCTGTGTTTTTCGTAATCGTTTGTGGATTTTGTACTAACATATCCAAGTCATCCGCATAAAAAAGCAGCTGATGTAGCCCGTTCAATTCCAAACCCTCTCTGTTTTCCTGAATTTTGCTAATGGGATATTCTAGAGCAAAGTTAAAAAATAAATGTGATAGTGTATCTCCTTGCTTTATCCCGCAGTGAATTAGAAAAGCATCAGACAAACACTGGTTTACAAGGACTCTGCTATAAGCTTCACTGAGACACATTTTAATTAATCGAACTGGTTTCTTGGAAATATCAACTGCAATAAGAATAGTATATAAAATTTCTCTCCTAACCGAGTCATATGCGTTTTTGAAATCTATAAATAACTGATATTCTGTGTCATTATACGCCCATTCTCTCTCCAATATCTGTCGAATACAAAAATCTTATCAATAGTCGATCTATTACGCCTAAAACCACACTGATGATCCCCAATAATTTCATCTACATAAGGAGCTAATCTTATCAAAGAATACTGGACAGAATTTTGTATGACTTCAATAAAAGTGATATTCCTCGAAAATTACTACTCTTAGTCTTTTCCCCCTTTTTAAAGATAGGTACAATAATGGACTCCTTCCATGGTGTTGATACAATTTCCTTTTCCCAATAGATGTATAAAGCAAAAAATTTAACTAGATAATGCGTTTCCACCCTCGTGTATTAATAATTCTGTTGGAATTTGATCGATATCTGGAGACTTGTACTTTCTATGATTTTAATTGCAATTTCGACTTCTGAAAGTGTGAGTTCGGATATAAGTGATTCAGCAGTTTGAATTCGAATATCGCCCCGATCATTTCTATTTGGCCTAGTATTGTTAGTAGTTGATTGAAATATTTTTTTTTATCTGTTCAGGATGGAATAAGTGTCTGCAAGCAAGTCACCATTATCATCTTTGATCTCGTTTACCCTTGCCTGATATTCTTCCTTAAATTCCTTTATACCTTTATATAAATCCCTAGTGTTTAATTCTTGCTATTTATTTCTACCTCATTGAGTTTTTCCTTCAAGTAATCTCTGTTTTTGTTCCTAAGTGTATGACTTGCTTCCCGTCTTTCATTGCAATAATTATCTCTATTCGCCTGGACTAAATCCTCTAAGAATTTCAATTTTTCCTGTTTTCGTCTTTCAACTACCATGCAGATATCTTTATCAAACCACGTTATAAGTATTTTTCTTAGTTTCTACATAAAAACTAAATTACAATTTATACTTAGTGATTACATTGAAATGCAGAGAAACTATAAATAACTGCATCATATTAGTGTTTCGAATGAAACATTTATCTTTCTCTTTATTAGGCAATGCTTGTATCTAGGAAAACGTCATTGAACCCTCAAGAAATAATTGGGACAAGCGAAAAATGTGGCATATCAGAGATATCTGCATCGTCATAATGTTAGGTGGCAATGTTCCCATGGTAATATCACAGTCTAGTATATACTGTCACGAAGCTCAATACGTAGTAAATATGCATCCAGAGATAGTTGCTAACCACTAGGATCGCTACTATCGCCTCATTACAGACAATGCGAAATAATACCTTCACAGCCTATTGTTCCTAGTGTCCTCATAAACTCAAGCTTCGTGACTGTATATACTAGACTGTGGTAATATGACTTTCGAATCTCCCAGTTACATCTATGTTTTATCTAGCGAAATCGCCAATCTCATATTTTCTTATGTCATAACGTCTCTTATGTGACTTAAAACATGTCCATTGAGGGCACCAAATGATATTTACGAAGTGTTTCTGCACAAAGAAGTTTTATTTCAAACTATTTTCCTATAAATGTTTTAAATAGGATCAAAGCAAAAGATTATTTAGGGTCATATTAAAGAAGTATCTAATATCTCACGTCTTCTATTCTGTAGATGAATTTATGACATTCAATAATCCTGCATGAATATTTCTGTTTTGTATTAAGTATCGATATTAACCCCTTGTGTTGTACTGACAGGCCTATAGTATAAAACTCTTCTGTATACATTTCAACTAGACTGTGACTATAATTAAGATTTTATAGTACTATTAAATTTTGTATATGTTCCATATTCGTTGTGAAGCGATGTACGAATGTCATTGAATATAAATAAATGCAATGCAATGCAATACAAAACTCTGTTGTCTGTTTTGTTAAGATAAAGATCAGTTACCCCTACTGACTTGCTACTGTATGCTAGCCTGATTGACTTCAAAGCTGTGCTTCACATCAGCTGACCGACGTAAGTTTGTTATGTAAACAGCATTATCTCTCTCTCTCTCTGCAGTCATTTGCACAACTTACAATTTGTTGCTCGGGAGTAATAAGATATAAAAATCTCGCAAGTCAGTTTCGTGATCATATTTTATGAATGTAATTACGTAATTCAATTGAATAACATATCTAAAGTCTATTCACTGGTCAATCTAATGATAATGTACAGTATATAATAAAGAAGTAATAGACTAAAAACATTTCGGGTTTGGACATTTTTCCCGAGTGGACTTTCTGGTTTGGACGTTCTGGAATATATTTTTTGGAAAACATCTTTCGACAAGACAAAATATCCGCCAACTCTCTCTGTCATTTTCGATTATTCGATTAAAACAAATTCTGTAACACTGCTCTTTCTTTGTGTCTACATGTTGCGTTCATTTGTTTTATTTTACTTTATTTTATCTTCCTACCTCCAGAGGATGGCGAGGCCCCATATATGAATATAAGTATAGTTATGTTTTGAGTTTAATTTTTCTCATCCATATAGGGAGGCTATTAAAACTTTTTACTGCCATATAACGCACTCCTTTATGATAGCACGATAGAATTACTGATGTAGTATGAAAGTCAATTTTTGACACATATTTATGCTATCAACTGTTGAAATAGTTATAAAGTTTATTAATGAAAAAAATATACTGACAAGTCATGGGCATTATTTGTAGGTATTTCTCTTTTAATGGTCCTGCAGGATTCCCCAGATTCGGCACCTATTATTATTCTACTTACTTTTTTGTAGTATGAATATACTGTTAAAATCTGTGGAATTTTCCCAGAACATTATTCCAAAACTCATTACCGATTGGAAGTATGCAAAGTATATTGTTTTTAAGGTATTGATATTTACTATCTCTTGCATATATCTAATATAAAAAAAATGCTGAATTTAGTTTGGGAAATATAAAAATTGGAAATTTATCCAATGAAGAGATGGAAAAATTAAAAAACTAACATGGGAGCAACAGTAACAAATATAAATGATACTCTGGAGGAAATTAGACACAGAATAAATATTGGAAATGCCTGTTACTATTCGGATGATAAGCTTTTATCATCCAGTCTGCTCTCAAAAAAGCTGAAAGTAGAATTTATAAAACAGTTATATTACCGGTTGTTCTTTATGGTTGTGAACCTTGGACTCTTACTTTGAGAGAGAAACATAGGTTAAGGGTGTTTGAGAATAAGGTGCTTAGGAAAATATTTGGGGCTAAGAGGGATGAAGTTACAGGAGACTGGAGAAAGTTACACAACGCAGAACTGCACGCATTGTATTCTCCACCTGACATAATTAGGAACATTAAATCCAGACGTTTTAGATGAGCAGTGCATGTAGCACGTATGGGCGAGTCCAGAAATGCATATAGAGTGTTAGTTGGAAGACCGAAGGGAAAAATACCTTTAGGAAGATCGAGACGTAGATGAGAAGATAATATTAAATTGGAGGGAGGTGGGATATGATGGTAGAGACTGGATTAATCTAGCTCAGGACGGGGACCAATGGCGGGTTTATGTGAAGGCGGCTACATCAGAAGAATTAATACCATTAGAATAAAAATAATTGAATATAAAATATGTATGTGCTAATAAACAAGTGAAAATATTAAAATATAAGAAAATTTAGAAATAGGTAATTCATGAACTAGTGTTTTAATAAAAATCTCTCTTCTGGTGAGTTATTAATACAAATGGGCCGGACTAATTACCTACTTAGGATTGCGATGTAGGACGTAATATAAAAACAGTAGCAGGATATGAAATAAGCTGTTGCCATTGAGTGTGATTAGCAGACAATGTATGCGGGATGACTTAAGGAAAAGTGAAGTTGTTTCGTATCAGAGTATATGGCACGTGCCGCGTCGTTCGTCTTTTGTGTACCTGGCGAGTACAGCAGCGTACAGAACGAAGGAACCCCGGTCCACATTGCAACGCAATGTGTGCAGTTGTGTTATCCTGCTGAAGTATTTAGTACGAGTTGAATAGTGTAGTGCTGATCCAGTCATAATGTCGAAGTCAAAACGTTAAATTCGCTTAGAGATACGAAATGCAATTTAAAAGTGTGAGAGTGACATTTTATGTATTAACGAAGACGATATCGTGTGTAATGTACAGTATGTAAAATTGAAATAAAAACCAGAACAACTCAGGCTATAGAGAAACCTTTGCAACAGTACATCGCACAGGAGATGCGTTGAAATGAAATCCGAGGAATCATCATCATCATCATCATCATCATTTAGTTGGGCTGGTGTAAATGACACGTGCAACATGATGCTCAGTGCAATATTCCTTTAAGGAAATTGAGTGATCTCCATTTCAGAGTTTTTTCTTCAGAAATTCTCTGGATACAAAAACTGTTCAAGCGATAGGTGAAGACTATTCAGCTTCGACAACTTACGAGAATATATCGTAGTTTACTGCAACTCTGGTAATTGCATCAATGATGACGAGGACTGAACTTGCAAGATATGTACTACAGTACGTTATTTTTCTTTTCCTTCTGACTGTACGGAGATACAGTAGCATGTTGACGTCGTCTGTTTACGTTTAAAACCTGCTTAGCCAATGATCTGAATGAAACAAAAATGTAACATATAGTAAATGTGCACCTACATACAATAATAAGCCATCCCGCATCCACTGTCTAGTGATTACGCTAAATCCTTTTCAATTAGAGCCCTAGATATATTCAGTTATTACGCAGAAGTAGTCGTTTGGAGTATGTATTATTTTAATTTGTTTTTTTTTTATACTTTTCGTTTATTATATATATTTTTTTTTTTTACTGAGACAGGGTAATATTTCATTAAGATGACAATAATGCTGGAGTCAAATAATACAATCTATAAAATGAACATGCATAATAATAGCATAAACGTATGTAAAACAGAACTGTAAGTAGATGGATTAATAAGATCATATTTTATATCGAATTAGCACAGGAAAATGTCCACTTGCTTCATTGTGTAGTCTTTTTATATTTTTAAGTAGTTCATATGGTCTGTGGAGTATTACTCATGAAGCAATCAGTAGCAAAGACTAGGTGGAACAATATGGCGTCTCTAAGCAGTATTATATTGTAATTTCAAAACGTTAGAAATGTAAAGTTCCAGGAAAAGTTGGAATACCGAAAGGCCTAACTCTCACAGTTACCGTGAAAGCCTAAAAATTCTTATAATTTAATTATATATATATATAAATAAATATATATATATATATATATATATATACACAGAGTGTCCCATTTATCTTGTGCAACCATTGTAACTTTTTTGTTTGGATAGGTATTGGAATTTTTGTTTTTGAGCGTTATGTTAGAATGAGGGACTAACATGACTAGAGATTTGGTGCATGTAACTACATTATGGTACAAGGTACGTGACGTCTTCAATTTTTCAAATAGCACTACATACTTTAATCATGTTACATGACTTACATACATTATGTCGAGTTCAAAAATGTATCAAAATATCACCTTCCTAATCTATAACAAAACGAAACAAAAATTTACTTCCAATGTGATAATGTTTGAAAGTCACAGAAGATGTTCCAAATGGTGACCATTCACATTAATGCACATTCGAAAGCGTTCCCCGAAAGACCGTATGACTGCCCGGCATGTTGCTGGCCGAATGGACACACAAGCCTATCGAATGCGTTGCTGCATGTCGTCTGGTGTTGACTATGGTCTAGTACACACTGTACTTTACAGCTCTCCACAGGAAGAAGTCGAGTGGCGACAGGTCCGGAGAACGTACAGGCTACTGTACATGGATTGTGGCGTCGACAGTTGTTGTGGCTCGTTTACAGGTTAAGACAGCAAACATACAACACACGACGTGTACGGACATCAATCTTCTTTCGTTTTGTGTAAGTTAATGCACAAGATGAATGGGGCACCGCAACAAACTGCACATTCTGATGGCATTCGTTTTGAATTATGTTGTTGTTGTTATTATGCTCTTAGTTCTGATTCTAACCGAAGTACGAAATTGTACTCTGAAGTGTGAAGGGAAGTGATTGCACGTATCTAATAATCATATATTTATAAGGAAACAACACTTACAGCTGTATGTAATCGAAATAAAATATAACATTCAGAAATATGCCTTGTCTATGGCTCGAATGCTAGCGCACTGCCCTTCCATCCAGACCAGTCGAGTTCAATCCTTGGCCAGGTCTTGATGGAATTTGTATGAACAACGCAGACGTTGCAGAGGATCTTTCTCGGAGTACTCCAATTGCCCCTATCATTCCATCAAAACTATCCACTTCCGCCTCACTTAATCTATTATCTGCAATAATAAATATAGACTGTGGTGAAGTCTTGCGGATAGTACGTGCTTCTCGGTAAGGTTCGGGGCTCAGGGCACTCAAAATTATCATACTTGTGGACAGGATCTCGCTCTATCAGTGACTGAGGCAAGTTGGTCCACCTATCTGTGTCGCATTCACGAATGTCACCCAGGTCACCTGTCGGACTTCGACAATTATCGGATTTTATTTATTCATTCATTTGTTGTTGAACACAACAGGCAAAGCCCAATTACAATGTTCACGACTAACAAATTAATTTATAAAACATAAACAAGGAAAAGGAAATATACACTTATTAAAAACTGAAACAAAATAGAAATAAGAGAAAGAAAAAAAAATAGAAATTCAAATAAGGTATGAAAGTAGCATTCAAATTAACTAACAACAATATTCTGTAAAATATGATAACAAATAATACTGTATCTAGAGAAATTCATATTGAAAATATCAACATTCGAATGAGGATGTAATTTATTGTATAACTGTAACATTTGGAAAACTGGGGAATTTTTGTGGGATTCAGTATTTGTCCTTGGTATGTAAAACAAATTTCGAAATTTCGTTTTAAGCTTAGGTGCATATAATGTTATATAATAAAATAAACCAACACAGTCCAACTTACTGTTAATAATTTTATAAGGAACGTTTAAAGATGACAATTTCGTCGAATTTACAAACTAGTAAAATGGAAATGTTGAAGCATTGTAGCATAACTCTTATATGTAGGATAATCATTATAAAGTGTGTAATATAACCATTTTAGAAATTTATTTTGAATTTTTTCTAGTAACTGAATATATTTGTTAGTAACTGGGTTCCAGATAACAGCACCATACTCTAATTTAGATCGAACAATGGAATTATACAAAATTATTATAGTTTTGACTTTAAATTTACAAGAATTTCTCATAACAAAACCTAAACTTTTATAGGACAAATTAATAATATTATTAATATGACTATGAAATGTAAAATTACTCCTAAATAATATACCTAAATCTTTATGTTCATTTCCTGCTGGTAAAACTTTTGCCTCTATTTTATATGAAAATTTAATTGTATTTTTCAATCTAGGAAAGGTCACATGTATACACTTATTAATATTAAATAACAAATTATTATTAATACTCCAAATATGTAAGTTTGTAATATCTGTTTGAAGTAGCTTACAATCTGATATAGTTTTGTTTTGTTTATACAATTTAATATCATCCGCAAATAATAAAATTTTAGAATGTCGTACACAATTCACAATATCATTAACAAACGATAAAAACATAGCAAAAAAATAGCATACCTAAGTGTAAGGACCCGTCCTGGAACTAGTCCTAGAAAAATCGAAGACAAGCCAAGTCAAATTTCAGAAATAATTTATAATCAAAATGAGGAATCTATTAAACATGAGGGGACTAGTAAAAATTACAGATAGTCTGCCTGCCATATTTAATGCGAGTAAAAATGGATGTTAATGCCTCTAGATTCAACAGTTGGTGATCAGTGCAGCAATTAATTCATAGGACCTACATGCATTTATGTGTAAATTCTGTTCAGGGTTTCGCCATCTCTAGCACTCGACTAAAGCGTAACACCAATTGCGCAGTCCACTATCCCCCTCAACCATAAAATGAGCTTCATTAGCTGTTGTAAACTTAACTAGCAGGCTGGTTCAGTTCTGCAGAAGTTTACACTGTTTATCTTCACCGGACAGGCTTGTGCAGACATAGGCAACTATTAATTCTTATTGATATTATGCAAGTACGTTTGGGAAACATATAATACCTACACAATCTTTTGAAGATTTTCATTTTCGCAAGATCATAAAAATTATACCCAGTAATATAATAGGCTATTAAACCAGTGCGATCTAATCATTATAAAAATGGATGTACACCATTAAACTCGGAAGAATACTAGTCAATTTTGTACAATATCTTTTCACTTTAATTAGCATAATACGAGTACATTCGCTGTAAAATCAAAATTTGTTGTGTGAAGATCTTTAGGCAATAATATTACATAATAGTATATTTAATGCTGCATTGTATGACACATCGATTATGTACCAAAAGTCTATTTTAGATGAGTGAAATACGATTCCCATACATTTTACTTGTTTGCAAGTGAAGAAATTTAAATAATTGATTAAATGGCGATCTTACTCGTGTTAATTATGTAAGCATGTGCGGCTTACAGCTGTTTCGATGCTATTGGACACCATCCTCAGAGCCTACTAGATCTCGGCGCTATCTCAACTTCGCTGCCTGTTGTGTGGGTGCGTTCGTGTGATGAAGAGTTGTGTCAAATAGTGTGTGATAGTGTGTGTGTTCTGAAATTGATCTGTGTGTTGAGAATTTGATCAGGCTGTGTTTTAGTGTGTCTGTATATTACATATTGTTCTAATGTGTTGAGTTTTTGGTTTTTGGGTTGTATGTGTAGGATTTCCATGTCTGTATTTATATCATTGTATGTGTGGTTAGCATTAGTTATGTGTTCGGCATATGTAGATGTATTGTGTCCTCTGGTTATTGCTTTAATGTGGTTTTTGTATCGAGTTTGGAATGATCTGCCTCTCTGTCCAATGTAGAAACTGTCGCAACTTTTGCATGTGAGTTTGTATACGCCTGTGTGGTTGTATTTATTTGTTTGTGTTGTTTGTGTGTTGATATGTCTTTCTAGTGTGATTTATTTCTTGTGTTCTTGTGTTTGTGTTGTGTTTTGTGTGTTTTTGTGTTTGTTGAGTTTTTGTTTTGTCTTCCTTATGATCTAGTAGGCTTTGAGGATGGTTTCGAATAGCACCCAATCACCTGTAAGCCGCACATGCTTACATAATTAACACGAGTAAGATCGCCATTTAATCAATTATTTATATTCAAGTGTTAAAAGTAGTGTACGAAAGATTCAACAAGGATGAAGAAAATTATTGTGATAATGTAGAGCAGGTTTGGGCGCTATTAAGTCAATTGAGTCAGCCAGATTTCCCCTTAACTCCCCACTCCACTTTCCCTGGCTGAGACGACTAGACCGGCAGTTAAGCACTGTTCAGTGACGGATTACATCATAGGATTTACAAACTTTCACTCTTAAGGGGTCTTTACACCGAGACAACTTGTATCAACCTAGTTGCCAACAGTATGCGATCGTTTGTTTCCAGTCGTGTTGCCACGCGGAATGCTGCCCGGAGCATCGTTGGAGAAAGCTTCCGACCCCCATACGTCCAGTGCGATGGTTGATTTAATTTTTGAGTGAGTTTGTACAGAAATGTCGGTGCAGAAAGTTGTTGCAGGCAGAAGGTACTTCCTTTTGAACAGGAGGAGGAAACGCATTCGGAGAAAGATTTGGTGCAGACAGATTTTTATAAATGATTATATACGGTACCTCGCAATTACTTTTTAAAATAAACTTCTTGCTCATGGCGCTTACCTATTCACAAATTTTACCTGAATTAGTAAAGAGGACTTCGATTACATGCTGAACAAGATAGCTCCTCTCATATCGAAATCCGAGACCAATTAACGAGATACTGTATCAGCTGAAGAGAAAGTATATTGGACATTGAAGTTTTAGGCTACGGGAGATTCATATCGTTCATTGATGTATCTGTTCAGAATATCTGACTCTGTGATATCACTTTTAATCCCCAATGTCTGCGAAGCCATTACTTACCTTTGGAAGATAGGTACATTTCACTGAAATAAATACTTTATTTTTGAGCAATCAGATTGTTGGCTTAAAAGCATCAGATTATTAGTAAAAAATAATGTTAAATTAAAAAAACGCTTCAATAAGTCACTTGTTAGTAACCAAAGTAACCATAAAGTAGTACAAGGACGCCTTCACAAAGTAATTAAGTTGAACCTAAAAGTAGATCTAATTATGATTCTGGAGAGCGTTCTGATGTTGTTTTCTATATAATTCCAGAATAAACTATTTCACTTTGAGGAAATGAAGAGCTGATTGATGGAATTGTATGAGGGTGTGGATAGCTTTGAGTAGGCAGAGTGCAAGGTGGTATAGGTGGGATTGGAGCACGGGAAGGGGTATGGGCAGGGGAAGATCAAGGAGAACTTTGGCTGGAGTGGAAAGACCAAGAGAACGTTTATGGTGTAGGTGGCGGAACATCAACTTTCCCCATTGCCGCATCAAACAAACAAAATATTATTTATATGATGTTTCACAAAGGTCTGCGCAGCGACACTTTGTTTTCTAAGTTCATGTCCCATGTGCTCCCCATATGTAGAAAATTTGTCACAAGTGACGAGAATTTGAGAATTTCATAGGCTTCTTGAGCTCTTCTGTTCTCTTTATCTCTGGCAGTGACGTGTCTTCTACACTTTTAAGCGGTTTTCACAAAGTGTCTACTTGCAGCTTGTGAAATTGACTGTATTTGACGCAGCACACCTTCACTTTGAGCTCTGGAGAGCACTGAACCTCGTCCAGTTGTTTTTCACCATCATTTAGGAATACTTCTTGCAATTAAATTTAATTGATTAATGCCCAACACTGGTACGTATATATGCTCAATTTTCCCTCCGAACATGAGATAAGTTTATTTCTGTCATTTATAGTTTAAAATGTTTTAAATATATGTTGTTTCTTTTAATTACAAATGTTTGTTCTGATGCTGAGGATGATGATGATATTAATAATTATTGTTAAAAATTGCATTCTCAACATTATTGTTCTGTACAACTCTTTATAAGCCTAAGAAAATGTTATGTGTATACATCTGAGAGAGGATAATGTTTTGCATTCTGGCGAACATATTTACGTTTGTCCTTCAAGTGAAAGTTTATTTATTAATTTTTTTATTTGTCCTCTATTGCGAACTCATACGGTGTATTATGGAAGAGGACTAACTCGTGAGATGCTTTATCCTGTGTGCACATAGCTTCAGAGTTTATGTGCCTGAACTTCGAAATCTACTTATAGGCGTATGATTGTGTAAATAAGCTGTGTGATGTGGGTGGCGTTCGTGAATCCAACGTTGGGATTGGGCCATCCTACCTCAGTCCTGAGAGAGCAAGAATCCTCCTGAGACGAGTACCTGATAAGCTCCTGGGCCCAGAATCCCATAAATTTATATATAGACACTCACATTTGTAATGGAACGAAAAATACAACGTACAATCACTGATGTTTTCCAAAAACTATCTACTATCATTGGAAGACGGTTTCTGGATTTTGCCACAGTTTTGAAACAGTTGTGGTAAGAAAATAAACGAAGAAAAGGAAAAATATTGTTATGAGACAATCCAAGATGAGTAAGATACATGAATAATTATTGTGGAACAATTCTTGAGAAGAATTCTTATGAAGAAAGTGATGTTTCCCTTGAACGGAATATCAGGTATCGGCTTACAAGTGTTAACGGCGAACAAACACATGTTTATAATGAACTTAACCCTATTTTATAGTAAAGAAAAGAAAGATCCACTTGTTTCCCTGCAGTACACTGATCCAGTTTCCATAAATTGTATAGTAATTTGACTACGGATCAGTGTTCAGGATATCGTTCCAGATTTAGTTTCATCTAAAGAAAATAAGTAACATTTTGCTATGTGTTACCCTCTTGTGCTCAAATTTAATAATGGTTTACACTTTAACAGAGGTTTTAAAATTTTTCACTAACATTTTATTCAAAAATATTAATATTTTGTCCTTTCTTACACGCAGATGATTGTCTATTGCAGCTGCCTGTCCGAGTGGGTTTGTCACACCCCGGTTCCCCCAATCCATTTCTGCTGGACCCTCTGTAAAGGCTTGTGGCTGGATAGTGATTGTACGAGTATTTTCTCAAACATTTGCTGTTCGGCATTGGACGTTTTTAAAGTAATATTTAAAAACTACTTAAAATAATTTAAAGAAAAGGGCCTCGTTAAGTAAGTGAATGTCACGTGATTGCCCACGTTTCGATGATCCTGCGACATAACCACTCGGGCGGCCAGTACAGCGATTTCTGGTTTCCAAACCACGGATATACAGAGTGTCCCATTTATCTTTTTCACCTATAATAACTTTTGTGTTTGGACAGGTATTAGAACTTTGTCTTTGAGCGTTATGTTAGAACGAGGGGCTAACTTGAGTGTGGAGATTTGGTGCATATAAGTATATTACGGTAAAATATATATGTGACGTTATCAATTTTTCAAATAGCAGTACATACTTCAATAATGTTACGTTGATTTCACACATTAAGACGAGTTTCAAGAGAAGTTATAATAGGTGCACAAGATAAATGGGACACTCTGTATAATTAAGATTACAGCACTATTACTGAAGAGCCTTAAGGTTGATAAGTCTTACTAATTTAGCGGTATTCTATTAGTAGTGTTAGATATATTGGGCATACAAAATACCTGATATACTTTAAAGTTTATCTCTCACCCTAAATATAACCTATTTCTTTGTGTCGACCTTGGTAGCGTAGTTGGTATAGCGCTGGTCTTCTATGCTGAAGGTTGCGGGTTCGATCCCAGGTCGTTGGCATTTAAAGTGTTTAAATGCGACAGGCTCATGTGAGTATATTTACTGGCTTGTAAAATAACACGTGAGGGACAAAATTCCGGCACATGTGGCGACGTTGATATAGATCTAACCTCTGCAGTTGTGAGCGTCGTTAAATAAACCTTTTTTTTTCTATTTCTTTGTGTGTTGATATTCTTGACAATTTCCTGCAATGCAGTTAAGAGTTAGTTGATATGTATTACAAAAATTTGGATATATATCAATGTAATTGATTGCTTTATTTTTACTGGCAGAATTAAGGCCGTAAGATGTAAATTATAAACAATAGTAGGGTCTATAGGATTTATTAAACTTAATTATGTATGGATATTGCTAATCCTACAGAACATACATACACGTAAATCTATATATATAGAAGTCCAATTAAAATATGCAGCTGAAATCTGCCATGTGCGTGATGCTCTGACAAGTTGGTATACTTCCTCACAAACCACTCATCCACCTGCCCATCCTGAATTTCAAAAACAGTGGGACGCTATCTGTTCCCAAAAAATTTTAGATACACTCCTTTCTTCTTTCACATCCGAACAAGACATTGCACGTCTCCTAGCTCTTCAAGAGAGTGAGTTTGGAGCTTGGTTACACGCATTACCTTCTCCTCACATCGGCACCCTAATAGATAGCACATCCTTTAAAATCGCAATAGCTTTACGCCTTGGTTGTAAACTCTGTCAGCCACACCAATGTATTTGCGGGGGAATTGCTGATATTTACGGTCATCATGCACTCAGCTGTGCGAGGAGCAAGGGTCGCATTCCCAGACATACATCACTCAATGATATCATTAAAAGATATCTGACTTCGTGTGGCATCCCGTCTCTTTTGGAACCACCAGGTATTAGTCGCTCAGATGGTAAACGACCCGATGGTCTTACCTTAATTCCATGGTCTAGAGGAAAATCTTTAATTTGGGACTCCACTTGCGTTGACACTCTAGCTCCATCTCACTTGCCGAATACCTCCTGACACGCAGCATCTGCTGCTGAATTAGCCGTGAAGAAGAAAGTCAATAAATAGGCTCATCTTTTAGACAATTATATCTTTGTCCCATTTGCTGTGGAGACCTTCGGTCCTTGGAGTCATGAAGCTAAAGTTTTGGTATCTCAAATCGGCCAAATTTTGATCTCCATTACTGGTGATCGCCGTTGCACTACTTATTCGCGTCAACGCTTAAGTATTGCAATTCAACGCGGAAATGCAATGAGCGTTTTGGGTACTCTTCCAGAGTCCAGCCCTTTGGACGAACTTTTTCTCCTGTGAATTTATTTTTATCTCTATGTAAATGTTTATATTTAGTGTTTATATATGTGTAATTGTATCAGTGAAAATATTGTTAATCCAATAATTTTTTATTTATTTATTTATTTTTTCATAAGTGTATATTATTTTTGGGAGTGTTTTTGTAAGTAATTTTATGAGGTTCTTATTGATATGCTGATAAATTATTAAAATATTCAGAATTAAATATTTCAGCACAAAATGTACATGTCTTTCAATCTTACATCTAAGATGGTAAGTTTTTCGTTCCCTCTGACCCTATAAGTTTTTATCTCAGATTTTCCAGACATAAATATCGAAAACTGAAGCTGATTTGTTCCGTTCTAACAGATATAAAGTCTTATTTCTTATGTCTATCATTGTTAAATGTAGAATCGCTCGAGCCCTTTCCTTTTACTTCTGTTATACGCGAACCCACCCATTGTATGGCTTACGGCTTTCCTCTTCCTTGCCCTAGGCAGATAGTTCTGGGTTTGTGCAAGTCTAGATTTATATCATGTCGATAGACTTTTTTCTCTTTCCGCTTCCATATGTCTTTGTGAACAAAAACTCTCCACTCTGTGAGGTCACTATTGGTGATTAACACTTCTGCTTTTGGACACGCAATTTGGAAGGGATCCGCAACAATGTACAGCTGTCAAAAGAAAAAGTGGCCGCTCTCTAGAAACTAAGGGCACGTACAAGACGGAGCCTGGTTCGTTACCGAGTTGGTCGCTCGTAACCTAGTTGCTCGTTGGGCAAAAAGTCGGAGTGTACAGTAGTGGCAAAAAAATAACCGGACCAATCCTTGTAGCTGATTTCAGAGCCTTGTTCACTCCAGAGTACGATAGACTGGTAACTAAGACTTTTGTGGTTCGAATCCTGCCTGGGAAGGAAATATTTTTTGTTCATTATGCAAATTATTCCCAATGCTTTTCGATTGCAGCGACATTACACTACTTAATTAACTTATTATTCTCAGAACATGAATTTTACCAGCAATCGAAAAGTAAAATGATGTCCTGGTATTATGTTCGTTTTTGAGGTTCAGGAATAATATAGAAGGGTTATGGCGAAGATATCTTGGGGGGCAGCGGGAGGCTTCCCTCACGCTATAAGCTCCCGGCTGTATCACAAATGCAATGGATATCATGTTTGCAGGTAAAGGAAGCATTAACACACAAATATACAGGGTGTTTCCGAAATGATGCTACAAACTTTCAGGGATGATGGCGGAGAGCACATGTAGCTCCATAAATTTGAGATAAGAAACTATGGTCCGGAAATGACTGAGTCGAAAGTTATTAGCAAAAATAGTTGTGTGGAAATGGAATTGTAATTTGGCACTACGTGCCCTCCTTCCCTTAACTTTTGGAACAGCCGTGGAAAAATGATATGGGCTGGATGTCTCCTACGTGGGTACTTAACCCGAGACAATCTGCGAGCTTGTCTACTGTTCCCATTGGCTCATCCGTATTCGAAATTCAGATCTGCTTATTCCGCTCTCGTGTACTCCTTCATTTCACTAGGACTGATCGACTGGACACTGTAACTTGTACACATACACTGCTGTCTACAGACGTGCATATCAGGACCGATCATGGCCGTTACACATTACGCTATCAGCATTGCTTTAGTGTAGTTTCCTGTCCCCAACCCTCAGACAGCGCACTGAATGGAATACTGTAAGTAGACAACGTAAACAACGTCAGATGAATACAGTATGTGTAAGATGTACAGATAAATACACATAAATAAGGTGTACAGAAGAATAAAATTATGTCATTTCCACACAACTATTTTTGTTCGTAACTTTCGACTCGGTCATTTCCGGACCAGGGTTCCTTATCTCAAATTGATACATGTGCCCTTCGCCATCATCCCTGAAAGTTTGTAACACCACCTCGGAAACACGCTGTATTATAGGCTCACATCAACTCGTGAATCCTTGAGAGTGCATTTCAGATTCTAAAACTCACGAAATTGTGTCTGACCATGATACCTATCTATTTATCAAGAGTTCTATATTTTCAATTTACTAGGCCTACTCTTAACATAAGCTACTTCAGTTTACAGTACACGCGTAGCAGGATAGTGTATGATGTACAGTACCAGAAAAAATCAATGGGCCGACTCTTGGGCTCTATTTTACAAAAGCATGGTCTAGTACAGCGGTCATGAAAACACTGCACGCTCGGGCTAGTGTCTCTTATCCTTTGTGCACGAAGGAGCAGCGTTCCTTACCATCCATGCACTCTACCCATTTCAGCGAGTGCTGACGACTACTGGTCTAGTACATTATTAGTTATTATTAAAGTTCTTGTATAATACGGTGTGTAACTTTCTATTCCAAAAATAATGTACAACAATTTTATACAATTAGTAAAAAGTTATTAGTGGCGTCATGAAAGTGTATGACGAAAGACCTGCTGTTTGCCAAATGACGTCATACCGTGAATTAGGTTACGTCCACTCCTTAGCAATAAATTCATATTTCAGGATGCAAACAACGCTTTATGATCATTCTTACAATATTTTTCTGTATTATTTTATCAGGAATAATGATAATTAAAATGCTTTATCAAGTATTTGTCAATATTTAAAAGTAATCTTCCGCTTTGAGGTGATCGTCGTAATATTTCGTGCATAGTAGTACCAATTTCAGTCGAGAGATGGTGCAAGTATCCATCTTCCCATATACGCGAGTTAGTTTGTTATTGTTTCGCAAACTAGGAAAATTCGTGAAAACTATGTTAAAAGAGAGGGAATTATTTATTTTAAAAGATCGAGTGGCAAGGAAAGACATTCTGTTCGGTACACTTAGAGAAAGTCTAAAATAAAATACAAAATAAGGAGTTGTTCTGAAATTGCATGCCATTTATAGCTGCTATCACAAAGTAAATTCATCTACACACTGAAAATTTTGATATTCTATTCATATCTGTCTGCCATGATATTGACTACCATTACTCAACCAGTGAAGTGTTGCTTAACTGATAATGGATTATGTCGATTCGTTGTATGTTCCAATCCATGTCTAATGTCAGTGAAAAGTCCTTCTACTTCAAGTGCACTTAACCTAAAACGTTCATTGTACTCAAATACAGAGTTAAAATGGAAATGTATTCCTTCTTCTTACATAGGAGTATTCTCATTATCATAATTTACTAAATTATTAAACTTAGACCACATATTTCCTTGAATTACATAAAAAAGTTTACTGGTATTTCAAGTTATTAGCATTCCTGTATGTTCTAGAGAAATCTGTACAAATCACAACAAACTGACTAATACTTTTGGTTACGTGGAACAGAACAATGAAAAATCAATTCTACTGTTATGCATATGGAGCAATAAAGTACATATGTACAGTTGTCAAAAGAAAAAGTGGCCGCTCTCCAGAAGCAAAGTTCCCTTCGGGTATCTTCGCTACAGTTCGGAGACAGGCGATATTACATGTTGTTGTATCACATTGCCTGATATCTACAGTTATAATTAAAGTATTATTTATGTTACTTGATAGCGTAATGGTAGCGTTCTGGCCTCTTATTCGTGAGGTCCTGCGTTCGAATACAACCTCGTGCTCTTTATGTTATTTTTTTGTTTTGTTTTTAAGAGAGAGATACAAAATATACATAATTGCTCCTTTCCCTTTTATGATTATTTAGTAATTAACATCGTGTTCATGAATGTATTATGCCATGCCTTTATCATTATTATTATGACATTATGACTGCAAATGGAAAGAAAAAAATATTTTATTCTACACAGAAATATCTTTCGAGGCACAAACAAAAGAAACTTACTGGCGTCTGCCTTAGAACATTCAAACAATTAATCGTTCAAAAAACAAAACAAAAAGCTACGATTCAATATATTTAATCTATCTTACCCACATCTCGATCACATCTTGCATTCGATTATTTTTTTACGACGGTTTATCAACATCTTGGTTATTTAGCGTCTGAATGAGGTGAAGATAATGATGCCGGTGAAATGAGTCCGGGTTCCAGCACCGAAAGTTACCCAGCATTCTTGCAGTCGAGTGGGCATGGAATCGACTAGAGTCTTTTCAAATAACTACTATTCTGAGCCACGACATTCCAAGCATCCTGGACATGCATAAGCGTTCTGCCCATGGGCAGGTCTTTCACTGCAAACCCAGCATTCTCCAAACTTTCCTATTTTCTGCCTTCCTCTTAGTCTCCGCACATGATCCACATATCTTATTGTCGTCTATTATTTGATATCTTCTTCTGCCTCGAACTCTTCTCCCGTTCACCATTCCTTCCAGTGCATCCCTCAGTAGGCAGTTTCTTCTCAACCAGCGACCCAACCAATCCTTTTTCTCTTTCTAATCAGTTTCACCATCATACTTTCTTCATCCACTTTTTCTAACACAACTTCACTTCTTAATCTGTCTGTTCACTCCACATGTTCTATTTTTCTCTCACATCCACATTTCAGATACTTCTATATGTTTCTCTTCATTTCATCGTAATGTCCATGTTTTTTCCCCATACAGTGCCACACAGAACACTTCACTAGTCTGTTTCTTAGTTCTTTTTCCAGAAGTCGCAGAAGATGCTTCTTTTTCTGTTAAAAGCTTCCTTTGCTCATGTTTGCAGTTTTTCTTGGGCAGGATAAATGCTTTAACTTCCCGTTGCTTTCCGCACACCACTGTCTCTTTCGATTATTAATAGATTCTAGGGGGCCCAAGCGTGGCGGTGAAGAGAATGGATTTGACTAATTGGGCCTTCGGACTTCACAGAAATTCACCGCAAGGGTTAAATATTAGTTCTATCAGGATTTTTGATCCGATCAGATACCGGGAAATCCCAATTAGCCTTTGTCCCCCGAATCCTGGACGAACTTCTACAAATCATCAGAAAATCTTGGAGGGGAATTGGGCCAATTTTTCCGCAAATGTTTCTTTACTTGTGCCCTCGTAGTTCAGTCGGAAGAACATCAGAATTTTGATATAAACGTATCAGGTTCAATTCCTCGTCACTCCTTTTCATTTTATTGTGTTTGAAGGTAATATAATGTAATAGTGTAATTAGAAAAAAACTAATACCAGTATTATGCAACTGTATTGTTCCAAAGCTAATATTAAATTTATGTTATTTATGTAGCTAAAGAACGATAACAGAATATAAATGATAACTTGAATATTATTTATATCGCTAACAACGATAACAGAATATAAATAACTTGAATATTATTTATACAGTATCACTAAAGAACGATAAAATAATATAAATTATAAATATCGGTTTGTTTAATTAATATAAGACATTATATAATTAATTACTTAAATAAAATTACATATTTTACAAAGAAAAATGGTTATTTATATTACAATAATTTCTTATATAAATTCGATTATTTATATCGCGAAAGAACGATAACAGAATATTAATGGTAACTTGAATATTATTTATAATGCGAAAGAACGGTAACAGAATACAAATTATAATTTGAATACTGTTTATTTCGCTAAAGAACGATTAAAAAAATTAAATGAAAACTTGAACAAGGCCTGAACTCCCAATCTTCCAATCATTAAGAGAGCACTCTACCGCTGGTCTACGACACGCAGATATGAAATAATTCTATAGTTCCGGAACTGCTTCTACATGGACATGCATTGTGTCCTTGTGGACTTGGAAAATTTTCTCTGTTCACGAGTGCGGCCACTTTGTTTTTGACAACTGTACAAGAAACCTTTGTGAAACACAATTCTACTAATAACTGCTATTAGTTACAGCTCAGTACACTTACAAGCAAGCATTCTGACGTGGGCAGATAAAAAATTTAATTTGTTTTCTTCCACCATGTTAATAATGTCAAAAGAAGTGCTTATTCAAATTTTGGCCACTCGACTGCAATTACGAGACCGTCCAGAAAGTGATATTCTCTGGGGCTGTTTACAGAAAAAAAGCACAATTGCATGGAAAGATATATTGAAACAGATACAGTAATTGTTGCGCTATTTGTCAACATATCCCCCACTGGAATTGAGACTTTTGTCATACCATGGGATCAATTTTTGTATCCTTGTGTCGTAGATGTCAGTCGCCTGGGATCGGAACCGGCAGCGTTTGACAGCCGTCTGCACCCATCCCATGATGTGACAAATGTCTCAATTCCGGTGGGAAATATGTTGGAAAACAGCTCAACAACTGCTGTCTGTTCCAATGAATTTTTCTCATGAAATTGTGTTTTTTTTTATGCTAACGGCCCATGGCGAACTTTTTTTTACAGCCCTGGTAATTGCGGTCGAGTGGCCAAAATTTGTGTAAGCAATTTTTTTGACATTATTAATATGGTGAAAGAAAAAAACAAACTTTTTCTCTCTGCCTCATCAGAATGTTTGCTTGTTAGACTATAATTACTTTTATGCTCGACCATGCCGAAATGTAGTAATTATACACCTGGTAGCAGACCTTTAATGTATGTCATTAAAGTACACCTACTCATTAAAGGTCAGGTCTTTCAGCCAATGACGACTCAGGTTACAACTGTTCAGCCAATGATAGGTCAGCTTTCTACCGTTATAAAACCGCAAGTATCGATTATTCTCGGATATGCAATCGAAAGAGAATTAGCGAAAAGTCACGGAGGATGGAAATCCAATACTGTCGCAGAAGGTTATGTTCTATTACTATAATAATTAGCGTTAATTGTAAATAATATTCAAATAAATTCAATTTGTCATCTCGTTTTTGAATGTCTAATTTAATTTTAATGTTATCTCTGTAGGTTCTTATGGCCTAGCAAGGTCAATGTGAACATCTGTTCCTCGGAAAAATTCAATATTTTCGCGTCTGCGAAAATCTCACAACATACGGGACATTGGCCAAGGTCAGATACAAAGAAAATTAATAATATCAAGTTAGAAACATGGTCGAGCATAAAAAGTCGTATGAAACTCGCCTATAATGGTAATTAAGAAGCTAGTATGCAAATTATGAAACTCGCTTGCTCTCGTTTCATAAATATCCATACTCGCTTCTTAATTACCTTCATTATAGGCTCGTTGCATAATGTACTATTGTGGAATAGGGCCTTGGAGATAGTTCGATAGCGCGATTCACATGACTTTCGTAAGGAAATTGATAGGTCGCTCAAGAGTGCGGCCTTCCGTCTCATCTCAGTAGCTCAGACGGCTCAACGTCTGCTTTTCATGCGGAAAGGAGCGACTTCGAGCCTCATCGCCATGATCTTTTTTATTTCCTGAATAACGTTTTACAGTCTTGGGACAGATGTTTCTGTTCGTTTAATAAAGTTGGAATAATTACTGCCAAGCTCCCATGGGTTATTTATTATTAGGCTTGACTTCGAAGCCATGTTACAAGGGTTGTTGTTTAGTAAACTGTCCGAAAACAAGTTTTAACATCATGTGACACAAATAAGACATTCATGAGGCAAATAAGCCAGGAGATAATAGGGAGAGTGTTACGAGGAATAATAATAATAATAATAATAATAATCCGTGGCCCTACAGCCCGTGAAGGGCCTAGACCGACCAGCCGGCTGCTGGCCTCACGCCCACATGCCGAAGCAGAGGTGGACGATCATCCAACCAGAATGGAGGTATCGTGTGGTTAGTACGATGATCTCCCTAGCTGTTATAGCTGGTATTCGCAACCGGATTTCGCTACCTATCGTAGCTCCCCAAGTGCATTACGATGCTGGGTGAGTACCGGTCCCATACACTGGCCGAAATTTCATGAGAAAATTTCTTCCCCCATGAGGACTCGAACCAGTGCGCATTCCGTAACGCGAGTCCTAGGCAGGATGCCTTAGACCGCGACGCCACGGCACGGGACGTTACAAGGAATAGCGATTACAAAATTCAGCTACACATATTTTCAACACTTTTGGATAAATATTTATTTTATGGGCGCTGAATATGTGCGTAGGGAATTATTACGTCTGGCGGGAATAAAGTGGCTTTTCTGAAAGTTGTTGACTACATACTGAAATAATAATAAACGTTTTACACACGTTCAACCAAGTATAGCATCGTGTAGGCTAACTATCAGTTGCGGAGGCAGTGGAATTTCAGGTGAAATTGTTCTAAACAGTAACACTCTGGAGGGAGCTTTCAAAAAATATATATACATATTTTTACATTTGATATAAATGTATCAACATCATGAAAATTACACCGAACTTCTTCAACTACCCTGTGTAGCGCATGAGCCAAACATGTCAAACATACTAACAACGTGCGCTCCTACGTAACACCAGCCCTGCGGGACAAAATTCCGGCACATCCGGCGACGCTGATATAACCTCTGCAGTTGCTGCGTCGTTAAATAAAACATAACATTTAACATAACACCAGTCAGAACTCATAGAGGCATTTTAACTTGCTTGCGCCTTAGACTGATGTTATTACTGTACCAGAAGAAGCTACTCTATCCAATATAGCTCTTGTGACAAACATGCGAAGTCTGGTCATAAATATTTTGAAGAATATTTTTACTTTATACTGTATTAATATTTTAGATTCTGAACAAAGTGAGCAAGTCTGTTATTTATTGTATTATTTACGTAATGATAATATTATGCATTATTCCAAAAAAGTAAACTCATCTGTTATTAAATAATTATGCAAACAGGAGTGTGTAGCACGTTTATTATTTTCCCCTATTATTCTTCGTTAAATGTTGACCGCTCGTGCTACTATGCATTCGGTTGCGTTGCAGTTGAAGTTCAACATCGGAAGTACGATACGAACTTCCTAACTGTCATTACAATAGAAATTAAAAATTTTCTTGATAACAATTTATGGGTTTAATATTATGTGTCACATACGTATGGGTGGGCAACTCGTGCTCTCAAAGTGTGAACACAACCTCAGTGCAGGTAGAACGGACTCTGTATCTGTATGCTGTTCTTACAAGAAGCAAGTTTGCTCGCGTCTGCAGTAAGTGGAGGCTCGTTTTAAGTGAAAAACAATATAATCCCCAGATCATTTTCCTTTAGTGATGAGTCGAGAGAGAAAGATCCTTTTTTATTAAGAAGAGAGGTAAAGCTTATATTATGTTATATTACACTTTCTTACGCATGACATTTTATGTTACAAATAAACACAGTGAAAGTTTTAGTAAAGAAATACTGTCTAGATCTGCTTTAGAATAGCTAAAGGTAAAAATGGGATAGCAAGAAGATGAGACTGATATCAAATATCGTTAGCACGTTGTGCGTGCGAGTTACAGAATTGCACGACATATGAGAGACTAGCTAAGAGCATTTATGGATAAATTTGGACTGTGACAGTATCATGTAGAACATAGACATTTTCCTTGGCTATAAACTATCTTGAAAGTGATAAGAAAAACGTCTTATCAAATATAAGACCCTACTTCAAGCCCTACAGCAGAATTCAATGGTAACTTTTGGAGAAACAGTGACAATTGACAAGGAATCGAGATTTTTCTGAAATCTTTTTGGCTTACAGCCGATAGAAGATCCTGAAAGTTTATAGCTTGAATTAATAAACTACAGAACAGCACGCCACTCAGATTCCGGCGAAATCAGGAATCGAACTGTTCGTAATGCTGTCTAAGTCAGAATTTCTAAATATACTTCTTCGATATATACTGCAAGTAAATACTCTTTAATGTATAAACACTTGTAGATTCTCGCGTTCTATGTTTCAAATAAGACATAATAAAAATATTAACAAGTAGTGTAATAATAAATAAATGTTGCAGTTATGTTTGTTGTATCTTGAAAAAGTTGAATTCAGTTTCTATTTCCAGTACTAAACTAATTTACAAAGCTAGAAAATAATATAATTTTGTTACGTGTGCTTAGGTATAGTCTGTCTAAAGTTACTATAATTATAAAAGCATTGGTTAGATCCCTATGCATACATCCCTCCATTTTCCTCACAGAAGCCCCTCCAACGACCCAATCAAAATTCGAAGCCCGCGAAAGAAGAATTCTCCGCCAAATCTTCCACCTGCACAGACGCACCAGAAATAACACAGTTTACACTACGACAAAAACAAAGCCACTCTTCACACACCTAAACAACATAAACAGGAAATACACACATTCGGCAGTAAATCGCGTATATACATAACACATCTTCGCAAATCCCCCGAACACAAACAACAGAACAACACTGGAGAAACTCCTCTACAACTACCACCAGCTCCCACCACCTAACTAAAACACACAAACAAAACCGCAAACACTGTTGGAAATTTGAATACTGTCTGAGAGGACACACGACAGCAACAGAGAGGCAGATGAATAATATAACACCACACCATGAAAGTCTCCATAACGATTCAGACGCTTCTGCCACCGGAAGGGGAAACTTAGAAAAAAAATGTATGTATGTATGTATGTATGCACAGTGTTCTGCCCAAGAGCAGGTCTTTAACTGCAAACCCAGCATTTCCCTTTCTTGTTTTCCTCTTAATCTCCCCATATAGTACCTTAATGTTATCTATCAACTGATATCTTTTACCCCGAACTCTTGTCCCGTTCACCATTCCTTAAGCACCGCAAATTAACAAATTAGGCCTACACCAAAATAATTAAAACAAAAAAAAGTAAAGTAAAAAATAAAATAAAATAAATAAAAAGCCAATCACCGCACTCACACACCTACTGGCACTTATGCCAGAAATAGTATCATATACAGTATGTAAATATATTTTTATTATTACTTATGTACAATGGCTGGAGAGGGCGTCCTGCGCGTATAAGACCCTAAAACGGCCTCTGGCTCAAAGCCAGTAAAGTCAATAAACATCAACATCAACTATAATTATTGTACCATGCGTTATTCTGAAATTCAAATCATGGAGTAGATATCACGACCGCCTGCATGAGCCGCCAGAGCGCACCGTGGCAGTGAACTGCTTTTGAAGCGAAACTACAAACAACTTGTAACTGCTGCGGCTGGCTCCGTCTGTCTTTCTCTCTTTCAAGGTTTTTTTTTAGCACTTTGTGAGCACGAGTTGCCAATCCATGCACACACGAGACACACTATTAGATTCACAAAGTACCTGTTCACCTGGCAATAGTACGATATATTGTATCATATTTCAGATTTGCTCCAGTAACGTCTTGTGACGTAGAACAAATATTTCCAGAGTACAAATAGTGTTTCTTTTCCTGAACCTAATAGGAGTATTTCTTTTGGTAAAATGAAAATGTTTATTGTTATTTGTTATAATGAGGCCAAAGTCATAATTGTAAAAGTTACTTTGTAGGCTGTGATATTTTTATATGTATGGTTAAATTATTTTAGATTGGGAGTTACGAACTTTATAATTACAAATTATTGTTTTTTATATTATTTTCTTCTTCTAAGGCTGTGGACGATTGGAGCACATGTTTAGTTACCACCCGGCTGTACATGTTAGTAGTACTGGTTCACTGACCTTGAGAGACTGTACAGTGGAACTCCACAAATAGACATATCAATGGTCTGTGTGCGACACGAGGTACGAACGCTGTCTTTCTACGGAGTACTGCGGACATTGGTAAACATAAGGGCTGTACAATGTTTTTCATAGCATGCGGACCGAAACGTAATTAATTAACGTATATAATTTTAAATAATATATTGTAGTTTATGCAAAATATATAACAAAACAAATCCGTGATTAAGTATCATATCCTACGTGACACATCTGAAACATAAAACAAACTTCTAGAGCAAAACCTCTCGGTCAGCGCGTCCGGCCGCGAAACCAGGTGGCCCGGGTTCGAATCCCGGTTGGGGAAAGTTATCTGGTTGAGATTTTTTCCGGGGTTTTCCCTCAACCCAATACGAGCAAATGCTGGGTAATTTTCGGTGCTGGACCCCGGTCTCATTTCACCGGCATTATCACCTTCATTTCATTCAGACGCTAAATAACCTAGATGTTGATACAGCGTCGTAAAATAACGCAAAAAAACCTCTCTAAATATATCTACATACGGGGCTTTCATTTCAAAACTTCCCACTCTAAATAACTAGTTAATTAATTGAATTCAATTTAATCCAAAAAGACGTAAATTTAAAGGGGGAAGTCTTAAACAAGGCTTAATTGCATTTTAGATTTCACCTCCCACTCCCACTTTGAAGAATACACCATACACCACATTCATTTGTTGTCGTATCTTTTCTTTTCTATCGCCCGGTAACCTGCATTTTTGTTATTGTTGATTAGAGCCGAAGAGAATAAAGCTACAAAAACTTATTGAGCATTTCTTGTAATAGTTGTGTTTGTGTATTAAATTAGTTTAAAATGGTATATTCCCTTCAAGAGAGAACATAAATCATCTCTATTGATTAAATTTAGGAAATACACAAAATAAGCTGTTTTCATCCTACAATCAACTAATAATAACAACGCTTATTATAATCAGTACAGAATGCCCCGTAATTAGATGAATTTTGTTTTATTCTATGCACTGTTGTGATCGAAATGTCAAATTCTTGAGCGATGGCTCTGATGGATTCACCCTTTTTAAACCGTTCCAATATTTGTATCTTTTGCTTCAACATAAGTACACATTTTTTGTTCCCTGCCTTGCTGCCAACGTGTACGAGTATCCGCACACTACTGCACTGGTTCAACTGGTTAGCCTTGTGCAGCACGGGACAGGATGTGTTGACTTACCTTGTATCGTGAAGTATACGAGAGTGAGCGTCTATTTGTGAAGTTCACTGTATCTCTTTTTCACTTGTAAGCCTATTATTGTCCTCTATTGTCCCCTATAGTTTGTACCTATGATTGTGAAACATCCTGTATTTTTGGCCAAGATAATTTCACTACTACTGCACTGAAATTCTGGATGTTTTCGTATTATTGATAGTTTCAAACGTTTTGTCTGATATGTAGTTTATCCTAACCTCAACTGTATGTAACAGAACTGAGGACTATGACAGATGAAGGCTCTGTAAAATGCTCGAAGTATAATTCCCATAAACCGTGGGGTGTTATTTGTTCTTTCATGTGTTGATGAACACATTATTTCTGTAGTCTAATTAGTGCTTTTGTTTGGCAAAGAGCTTTTATAACTGTCTGTTTTAAGATATATTACTCTTAATGGATTCGGCATTCATTACCATAACAAAGAGCGTTACAGCAACACCTAAATTTGAAATCGCTTTCTACATTAAACATCCACCAAGTTTCATAATGGGACCTGAAAGGATTCGTTTAAAAGAAGAAAATTTCTTACGTAGTCAGCGAGTACCATTAGAGCTACCTACAAAGAGACTGGCACAATTACCTCAAATCTAGTTCATCATGATTATGATATTGCTTTTAAGTACAAATTTTCAGAAATTTCCTAATTTTATGCTTTCATGGGTACTTTGCAAAACTAAATAGGGCCTGCTAACTAAATACTGAATAGCATATTAACCAGATTGACTATAAAGGAATGGAGATAGACCCTCACAGGATCCTTGCCTCTCTCTACCTCTCTTCTCTCTTTGCGTAAGATACCCCAGGAGATTAGCTCCTTCGAAGAACTGGTAGTGTAGATTATAAAAAAAAATACAGGGGAGAGTCGGGTAGTATCGGACAGCAGGTAATATCGGACAGTGAGTTTCTTTCATCTACCACACGATGATAGTACCTGATTAACATGGTTACGTTTCTGTGATGTCGCATAGAGAAACGTAACCATGTCATTCAGGTACTACCATATGGTAGTAGATGAAAGAAACGCATTGTCCGATATTACCCGATGTCCGATACTACCCGACTCTCCCCTAACACTATTTATTATTTCTAGTTTCGTGAAAATTCCATATATTACTTACAACTATTAATGGAATATGACATGTTATACAATACTGTCAAGAATGAAAGAATGAGAGCGATTCAATCCGGCATCGGAACTTGAATCCTGTGTGGCTTAGTGGATAAAGCGCCAGCACGTAAAGCTGGAAACCTGGGTTCGAAGAGAAATTTTCTCTGTTCTACCGATTCTTCACTATATGGAAACACAAAATTACTGCACTGAAACTCCATAATATGTACTTCTGCGCATCATATTAATATGATAAAGCGTAAGTAATCATTTTGTGATTCAAGACTGCTCCATGTTCCGTCGGACCCCGGCGAGCAAGGAGATGCACTATCACCTTTACTTTTTAACTTAGCTCTAGAATATGCCATTAGGAAAGTTCAGGATAACGGAGAGGATTTGGAATTGAACGGGTTACATCAGATGCTTGTCTATGCGGATGACGTGAATATGTTATGAGAAATCCACAAACGATTAAGGAAAACACGGGAATTCTAGTTGAAGCAAGTAAAGCGATAGGGTTGGAAGTGAACCCCGAAAAGACAAAGTGTATGGTTTTGTCTCGTGATCAGAATATTGTACGAAATGGAAATATAAAAATTGGAAATTTATCCTTTGAAAAGGTGAAAAATTCAAATATCTTGGAGCAACAGTAACAAATATACATGACACTCGGGAGGAAATTGAACCCAGAATAAATACGGGAAAAGCCTGTTATTATTCGGTAGAGAAGTTTTTGCCATCCAGCCTGCTTGAAGTTACAATTTATAAAACAGTTTTATTACCAGTTGTTCTGTAAGGTTGTGAAATTTGGACTCTCACTTTGAGAGAGGAACGGAGGTTAAGGGCGTTTGATAATAAGGTGCTTAGGAAAATATTTGGGACTAAAAGGGATGAAGTTACAGGAGAATGGAGAAACTTACACAACGCAGAAACGCACGCATTGTATTCTTCACCTAACATAATTAAGAACATTAAGTCCAGACGTTTGAGATGGGCAGGGCATGTAGCACGTATGGGCGAATACAGAAATGCATATAGAGTGTTAGTTGGGATGGTCAAAGGAAAAAAGACTTTTGGGGCGGCCAAGATGTAAATGGGAGAATAATATAAAAATGAATTTGAGGGAGGAGGGATATGATTGAATAGACTGGATTAATATTGCTCAGGATTGGGACCGATGACGGACTAGTGAGGGCGGCAATGAACCTGCGGGTTCCTTAAAAGCCATAAGTAAGTAAGCAATAAAATATTTATTCTTTCTTTAGCCTATACCTTTATTTTTTCAGAAATATGTGTTTTGCCATGATTGTCAGAAAGACAGTTCCATTCCTTTAACACATTTTTCGTATTTCAATGTACACACTTTACAAGGCAAAAAGAGAATTCATTGTAGTTTTTACAGTTACTGGAAGTGATGCATTTAATGTTAGTACAGCACTTCATTCACGTAAAATAATAGAACAATAGACATTCTTCATCTTTCTAGGATAAAATATAAGATGAACACCGAATCACTGCCAATCTGACTATACCAGATTAGACAAGAAGAAAAATTTGGATATTTGGAAAAATTAAATCATCATCATCATCATCATCATCATCATCATCATCTTCACTTCATGGTTTAGGCTTAGTGCCTGTTCCGTCTTCACATTTTATTCAGTTCCACCTCTTCCTAGGACGTCCGACATCTCTTTTGCCTTTAGGTTGGTATTGTTGTATCAGTGCTGGAATTCTTTCATTATCTATTCGAGACAGGTGTTCTTTCCACTTTTCTTTATAATCTTCAACTTTATCGTTTATGTTGTATATATTTAATTCTTTACGGATATCCTCATTTCTTATCAGATCCCTTCTTGTACATCCCTTTACTCTGCGAAGAAACCTCTTCTCTGCAGCCTGTAATTTACTTTTATCTCGTTCTTTAATTATCCATGATTCGCTTTCATATGTCAACACGGGTACTGCCATAGTTTTATAGAACTTTAGTTTTGTTTCTTTTCTAGTTTATTTTTAGTGTTCTATTTATTGTTCCGCATATCCACTGAAATTTGCTTATTTTGTTGTCAATATCTCTATCTACATCATAAGTTATATTACAACCTAAATAATCAAATTGAGATAATTGTTCTGTGGGCTTATTATCAACTATTATTTTTGTACGAATTGGAAATTTACCACTGTGGGCCATTACTTTAGTTTTATGAGTTGATATGCTCAAATTATAGTGTTCTTTTCCTAGTAGGTGTAGTTTGTGAATGGCATATTGCAATTTTTCTTCACTGTCTTGTATTAATGTTACATCATCGGCAAACATTAGAACATTTAAAAATGTATCTTTACTAATATTTATACCTGGATTCACCTCCATTTTCCATTGTTTAATTAAGTCATCTAGATATACGTTGAAGAGACTAGATGATAGGCTACAACCTTTACTGAGTCCTCTATTTATTCTTATTTCTTCTGTTTTCGATGTTCCTGTGTTTATTATTATCTTTGTATCTGTGTAGAGGCATTTTATTATTTCTATCAAATGTGGAGGGTAACCTTTATTATACATTATTTTCCATGATTTGGATCGTTCTACATAATCAAAAGCTTTATCGAAGTCAACGAAAGCTATGTGCGTTTCTAGATTGACTTCTCGTCGTTTCTCTAAAATTCTTTTTATGCTAAAAATATTGTCACCGCATGAGCGCCCTTGTCTAAAACACATCTGCTCATCTTCTAGATTCACTTCAGATATCATTTTTAGGCGATTATTAATTATTTTAGTATATATTTTATAAGTAGTATTTAAAAGGCTTATTCCTCTGTAGTTTTTACAGTTATTTCTTTCTCCTTTTTTAAAAAGTGAAATTACTTCTGCTACTTTCCAAGTCTTGGGAATTGTGTAACTTCTCCAGCATTTGACCCAATTTTAGAGAAAATACAAAATTAAATGGAAATCTCATACATTCAGGATGCCTAGAACAAGGATACCACGCCAAGCACTAAATTACAACCGCTTAAGAACAAGATCTTCGGGCCGTCCGCTGAAACGATGGAGTGAGACCGTAACAGGCCACCAGGCTAAAGAAGAAGAAGAAATATAATTTGACATACTCATATGTATATTACGATGGTGTTTGGGTAAAAGGAGATAAGTCATAAAAATGAGTTTTTAAATAAAAGAAAATTAAAAACTTTGAACTCTTAATGAAAATAATTTTCTACCTAAATAAAATACATCGAATGCTAGTATTATTATTATTTTTTTTGCACACCTACTTGTAGAATTTAACTTGTGAATTTGCCTGGAAACAAAATTCTATTTGTACAAAAAAAAATGACAACCTACTTTACCCACACACCATCGATTGGTTACCAGAAACCATTGTATAGAAAAAAGAACAAAGCGTATCTTGTAGATTATTTTGTGAGATAACGATAATTAAAAACGTGATTCTTTATTAATTTTGGTATGTTCATGTCACAAAAAGGATTCCTTGTCAATCTTCCTGCTAGGTAATACCACAGTCTAGTGTATACGGTCACGAAACTCAATAGCAGGGAATATGCATCCACAGATACAGTGGTTGCTAACCACTAGGATTGCAACTAGCGCCTCATCACAAACAATACAAAATAGTACCGGCACAGTCTATTGTTCCTAGTACTCTTATCACCTCAAGCTTCGTGACTGTATATACTAGACTGTGGTAATACTGTAGTTGTTCGCTATCACCCTTTTATATGAAGCATGTGCCAATAAATTACTACTGAATAAAGCATTCCAATACTTTATAGTTAGTAACTGGTATCAGTAGCTATAGCCTGCATATTATGAGAAGTTAGATGTCATTATTTATGAACTCCCTCTTTGCGATAAGCTATTCTGTACACATGAAGTCAGTTTCTGTGGACGCTTGTCAGCTGTTCGTAGGATTTAGAATATTTGTCTCCACGTCAGTTATTCATACAAATGTAGTTGTTGGCGTCAGAGATTATGACAGTAAAATAACAATAATAATATTATGCATTAAACACGAATTGAATGATAGAAAGGTAAAGGCTTCATTTTAATCATATATACAGTTATAGCCTGTACGTAAATATGGGCGCTACATTGAAAACTTTCCGAATACGTTGAAGAACCTCATGATATATTGAATAAAGTCACAACTAGAACGGAAATGGAGTTCAGAGAGCTACTCTTCAATTCCCGTTAGTAGCTGTTTTACAAATATAAAAATTGAAGATTTATCCTTTTATCATCCAGTCTGCTGTCAAAAAATCTGAAAGCTATAATTTATAAAACAGTTATATTACCGGTTCTTCTGTATGGTTGTGAAAATTGGACTCTCACTCTGAGAGAGGAACATAGGTTAAGGGTGTTTGAGAATAAGGTGCTTAGGAAAATATTTAGGGCTAAGTGGGATGAAGTTACAGGAGAATGGAGAAAGTTACACAACGCAGAACTGCACGCATTGTATTCTTGACCTGACATAATTAGGAACATTAAATCCAGACGTTTGAGATGGGCAGGGCATGTAGCACGTATGGATGAATCCAGAAATGCATATAGAGTGTTAGTTGGGAGACCGGAGGGAAAAAGACCTTTAGGGAGGCCGAGATGTAGATGGGAGGATAATATTAAAATGGATTTGAGGGAGGTGGGATATGATGATAGGGACTGGATTAATCTTGCACAGGATAGGGACCGATGGCGGGCTTATGTGAGGGCGGCAATGAACCTTCGGGTTCCTTAAAAGCCTTTTGTAAGTAAAGTAAGTAAGCTAGCTGTTTTACAAACACAAAACATGTACCAAATTCAATCTTCAATCAGGAGGAAAGAGCAGGTGCACTTGAGAATTTGATTATAAATTTAAGCAGAGAAAGCATCCAAAGCCCAAAAAATGTCATTGTAAATTTTATGAATTTATTTTAAATGGGAGACCCAAAGCCTTTAATATCAACACCTCTGTAATTTAATGGTACATGGATTTTATAAGAAAATGTCTAGAATTTCCGCAAGAGCAAGTGAATCTCTTACCTCTGCAAGTAGATACTCTTATGAAAAGTATGTTAGAAAGTGTCTGTGAAATGAGTATGTACAAATATTTTTATTCCTTAGTCAGTCATTAATTGTAGACGAAACCTGTTAGTGATGAATGCATTAAAATTCGAATTTAAATGGGACTACGTACAACACCAATATACAATATACACTCACACTCACACCCACTCTCACATCTCTCTCTTATTCTGTACATACATGCAAACCCAACATACTCCAATCTTTCCTATTCTCTCCCTTCTTCTTAGTTTCCGTCTATCATCTGATAACTTTTCTGTCCCGAACTCTTCTCCCGTTCACCATTCTTTCCAGTGCATCTTTCAGTAGGCAGTTCTTCTCAGCCAGTGACCTAACCAATTCCTCTTTCTCTTTCTGATCAGTTCCAGCATCATTCTTTCTTTACCCACTCTTTCCAATACAGCTTCGTTTCATATTCTGTCTGTTCACTTCACATGCTCCATTCTTATCCATATCCATATTTCAAATACTTGTATTCCTTTCTCTTCATTTCGTCATGAAGTCCATGTTTCTGCCCCATATAATGCCACACTCCACACTAGTCTCTTTCTTCGTTCTTTTTCCAGAGGTCCGCAGGAGATGCTCCTTTGTCTATTATAAGCTTCCTTTGACAGTGCTACCCTCCTTTTGACTTCCTGGCTGCAACTCATGTTACTGCTTATAGTACAGGGACATCATTTTATTTTTACTAACATTTCTAATATTAACCAGGCTATACCTTTGGAGTAACGGTTGAGAACCGGAAACACGATTTGCTACCCCCTTCCACGACAAAATACAAACAAATCACTTTACTAGGTATAGCAGGGAAGAAAATAGTTCATCCATTTACGTAAACTAGGACATATCGCGATTTTGAATTTGATAATTTTCATTAGGTTTTTGTTTAATGAAAACACAGTACTGTATTAACAATAAGTATTTTTATTCACAAACTAAGCTATCCATGCGGACGTATTCATTATGCAGTGTAGGCCTATATTATACTGTCTACAGCACATTAACATACACTATAGAGAATGAAGTTAAATTGAAAAAGTAATAATAATATTGATATTTAAACACATTCTTGAAAATGTGGCCGTTCATTTCGATACAGGTTTCAGTTCTTTTGTGCATACTATCACACGGTAGGCTATTGTACCTAATTCCAATTACTAGTTTCTTCCTTCGTACTAGTAACTGATGTTGAAATAATCCTGTACCTACTCTATAAAAGATTACCTTACGTACTGTAAATTCAATCTTCACTTCTGCGTGATCCGAAAAGATAAAATTATTCAGACATGCTATCTACTGTCTGTCCAAGTGGTTTTGTCGCAGGTTGGTAGAAAGGGGGGAAATCACGTTACAGTTAATTACTTAACGAGGCCCTTTTATTTAAGTTATTTTAAAGAATTGTATAATAGTAATCCGGGAAATAAGACTGGCATTGGATCGGGAGAGATACAAGAAATGGATGGAGGACCCAACTCTGCAAGGCACAAAGGATAGATGATGAAAAAGAAGAAGTATAACAGTACGTAAACGTCCAATTCCTAACAGAATTAAGGTTTTCGGAAAAGAGCTAAGACAGCCCAGCCACTAGCCTTTATAGAGGGGCGAGCAGAAGCGGGTGGGGGAAACCGGGATGCGACGCAGGGAAACGGACGACAGTACTATCCGTTACTCAGGAGAAGACGAGCGGAAAGAATGTGATCTTCTTTACTATCGCTGTTGATTATTATAAACATCGCTCAGATAAGCATCCCAGTAGCCAGGTTATTACTCGTGCAGGGAACATGAGTAACAATGCGTATGGAAATTAAAGCTAAGTTGAACAGAAGGAGACCTAATGTTTCCGCTTACTACAGTACAAATATTGCACGTGTTGTCGTACGTTATCTGTTCACATCCCTTCCTCCTCAGTCCGCTCTCGTCTTCTCCTGAGTCACCGACAGTACCTGTGCGAAAATATGATTCAATATTTAAAGCTCTTTCGTCGCTGGAGAACGTGAACATATTTCTGGAACGTACTATACTCACTCAGTACTGCTGACTGCATACGCGGGCTTAGTTCTGTGTGGAGGACGGTTGGAAGAGAGGAGGTGGGAGTGAAGTACATTCAAAAACTCAGGTACAATAAAAATTGAAGTAAAAATAAAATGATGTCCCTGTACATTCCAATTATTTGAAGCTGTTCACTTGCTCTACTGTCTCATTCAGAATTCACAAATTTGCCTTCTGTATTTTTCTTGCGACAACCATGGTCTTCGTCTTATTTGCATTTATCTTCATCCCATACTGCTCACAGCTGTCATTTAGCTCCTGTGGCATGTCCCTTATTATCGTCTCCTCTTCTGCTAACAATGCTATATTATCAGCAAATCTTATGCACTTTATTCTTCCTCTTCCTACTCTTTCCCTTCCCACGCCCTGAAAACAATTCTTCACCAATTCCTCCAAGTAGATGTTGAACAGGGTAGATGCTGAAGGGCATCCTTGTCATTCCCCTCTCCTTATTTCACTTCCTTTAGACATTTCTTTTCCTATCCTGACTTTGACTCGTTTCATGTGTAGGTTACTGAACAACCATCATTCTTTTAAGAAGTTATAAATGAAGCTTTAATTTGTCAATGAGTGTAGTGCTCCCTTATAATTCTGGAGGAATAAATCCTCTGATGCTATACATATTTCCTTAAAGGTTTCTGGTAAATTTTATACATTAAGTTACTAATTCTTTCGAAATAGTTTTAAATGACACAATATAGATGAGCGCACAAATATTTGACTAATAAAATGGCAACAAATTTGAAACAACTCTTATAGAATATGGCGGAAAATTTATTCATCCTCTCCGTTGGTCACTACTGATGCAATCTTAGGCATTAGGTATGTCTTGGTGTATAGTCAGATATAGTTAGAATTTTCAAATCGGCAGATGTTTCTACTTTCGGTTCGATAGAGTTGACGGAAAAGATTCTTGTTTAGCATAAATTCTGTTATAACAAAGTCATGAATAACGATCAGTTTTGTCCTGTATTAGGAAGTCCGTTTATTAAGTTTCTGAAATTAATCAATAATAATTGTATTCCGAGCATATTTTGCATATTTTCTTGCATTCAGTTGCAGCTGAATGTTCAAAGTACTTTGACATCACAATCATGATTAAGATTTTGAGCAATGGAAACAATTAGTTGACATGAGTTTTTATGAAACATTCGCACATCTATTAGAGATGAAATATTGGATTACTTAGAAATTTTAAAGAAGAATTGAATAGGCCTAAGGCTAATCTATAAATATGAAGTCTATTCTGGATCTAGCAAAAGATTTCCACCGCGAAGTACTAAGAATCAGAATTGTTAGTTTCGATGGAGATTCTTAAAGGGAAGAACAGCTCGCTGTTGTTCTCAATTCTGTTTACTAAATTATGGCTGTATGGAAAATATGTTATGCATAACTTGTTTGCGACACCAAAGAGACCTAATAATGAAAAAAAGGTTCCCTGAATTATTTAAAAAAGGACATATACTTTGACACATTTTATACCAGTCAGACTATATTAACTGAAGAAATAACGTTACCAGAGAGACGACCATTTATAATACATGATTTATAACGACGAGCTACTTCAGAAAATATCACGATTAGGAAGAAGAGGGGAAATACGAGAAATTGTCAAATAACGAATACAAAAGTAATTTGCAAAACAGAAATTCATGATAATATACAAACAATGACGTCACGCTGCAACGAAATAGGAACAAAACTGCTGGAAGGATCGATGGCTGTCATGGCGACTGTATAAGTTGTTGTCTGTGCTACGCTAGCAAAATTTTGCGAAATTTCCGTACTGCCATCTCGTTCAAAGAAAATAGAGCATAAACAATTTATTTCTTGAATCGGTAGTAGTAACTGGTCCGTTGACATGTTCGCTCATAAGCCAGTAACATATTGTTTTTACGTTGTGCTCATTACAAACAATACAGCAGAACTAAAGCAGAACACACCGCCATGACACAACAGTGCACGATGTCATTCGTCTGCTAATTCCCGCCCTATACAAGAACCAATCAGGTTCACTGATGGCGGCTGATGGAGACTGCCACCACCTCTGCAAGCTGATGGCATCGGTGCGACACCGGTGGAGCATCAGTGACTCCATCTGTGAAATTCGGAACACCGTGATGCCATCAGATTACTCAGCGCTGAGATTCGGAGTACGCTCAAAAGTTCTTCAAAAAGAAGACAATGTTTTACAAAAACTTGTAATATCTTTAACTTTCGATAAAAATTTGAAGTGAAGTTGAAATACTATTTTTATACTATAACAAGGCATCTTTAATGTGTGCGGAAAAGACAGGAAGCCCAAAAAAAATTACTATTGCAGTGTTTTATACGTGATAAATAATTGTTTAATGAAAAGTGTTTACATAAATCCCATCGACTTGGCATTCCAGATGTTAAAAATAGTGGTGTTATATTGACAATGATGTTCGTTTTTATTATTCCTGACTGTCTTTCTAGCATCAACATCCTCCTCTTTAGTGTTTCACAATAAATATTGAAGTAACTGTCCTTCCAATAACTACATAACAAATTAACAATGTCTGTGAAATAGATAGGCCTATCAATGGCAGCGTATTTTATATTTTCGAGTTTTAAAACTTTGAGTCAGAAAACAACTATCTTCTCCAGAATTTTTTTCAGAATAGTGACTAATGAATCTTCGTTATTTGTTTGTAATTAAAAGTATCAAAATAGTTGTAAATATTCTTATATAGAGTCATTAAACTAGATGGCTCCAGCATTTAAGGCAAGTGCGTCCTGACATTGCTGTGGTCCGTAGTCGAGTTGCGTGTTCTTCTCTACTCTACTCCCTTGAATTTTTTCTTCATTTATTTTTCTATCTCTTCTTCATTTTTTCTCTATTTCTTCTTTTCTCCTTTTCTTCTTTTCTTTATTGGTGTTTATATTCTTTCTCCATTTCTTCATTTCTCTTTTCCCTCTTTTCTTTTCTTGCCTCCGTTCTTACTTCATTTCATTTCTTTTTTTCTTCTATCATTTCTCCTTTTATCCTCCATTTCTTGATTTCTCTAATTTTTTTTTTTTAGGGTTTCCTTTCTAAATTTCTTGACTGTTCTATTTCTTCTTTTTTGGTGTTTCCTTTCCTTCTCCATTTTTTGATTGACCTATTTCTTCTTTCATATTTTTCATTCCGTCTTTCTTCCTTCATTTCTTGATTCCTGTGTTTCTTCTTTTCTTTCTCATTTCTCCTTTCTTGCTCTATTTCTTGTTTTCTCTATTTCTTCTTTTGTTTTTATCGTTCCTTTCTAGATTTCTTGAGTGCGTTATTTCTTCTTTGTTTGGTATTTCCTTTCTTTTCCCATATCTTTATTGTCCAATTTTTTCTCTTCTTTTTCATTTCTCATTTCTTTCTCCATTTTTATTACTCCATTTATTTTATCTTTTTTATTTCTCCTCTCTTCCAAGATATCTTGACTGCTCTGTTTGTTTTCTTTTTGGTTTTTCTTCCCTTTTCCATTCCATGACTGTTCTATTTCCTTTCCTTTTTTGTTTTTTTTTCCCTTTCCATTTATTTACTGCACTATTTCTTTTTTTGTTTTTCATTTCCCCTTCCTTGTTGCATTTCTTGATTTCTCTATTTTTTCTTTAGGCCCACTTTTTCATTTTCCTGTCTTCTTTCATCTTTTGTTTTTTTCTCTACATTTCCTGATTTCTCCATTTCTTGCTTTACTTTTTTATGTTTCCTTCCTTTCTCTATTTCTTGATTGCTGTATTTATTATTTTCGTACTTTGTTCCTCCATTTTTTATTGTTCTATTTCGTCTTTCATTTTTCATTTTTCCTTTCTTCCAACATTTCTTGATTTCTTTATTTCTTCTTTCGTTTTTCATTGTTCCTGTTCTACATTTATTTATTTGTTTATTGGGTAGTTTGAAAGAGAGTGTTCGCACGAATCCACACACATTAGAGGAACTCTAGGCCAATATTCAGCATAAAATAAGAACAGTTTATGAGCTTGGCCCAGTGAGTGACAATATATTCTCTCAATATTAAGCTTGTATACGAGCAGAAGATTATACTTTCAACGTGTACTGTAAGATACGTTTCATAACCAATTTTTCCTTGCCGTTGTGAACATACCGGCTGATGTTGGATCTGTTGACAGAGAGCCAGAGCCCTTGCTACGGTACCCATATGTATTAAAGACCCTGTATTGCTTTTATATTTTCTCCTGGGTGTCTTTTATGCTCTCTGTAATTATCTTCTTTCCTCCTCTCCGATGCTGTAAAATATCGGCAACGAAATTTCCAAAGAAATACTTCTTTCTGCATCCCTAACTGCCAGTGTTTCAGGCATTTCGTCTGACTGTCTCTCATCGTCTGCCTCTGTAACTATCTCAAGCGTTTTCTACCAAGTTAATGCACAGAATTTGCTCATATTTATTATGTACGGTAAAGTTCATCCGATAATTATTTACATAAAATACAATAATAATTAAACTAAATGCAGCAAGTAATTGAAAACATAACAAAAATTCACAGTTCACATAAAAATTCGTCTACAATTTTTTTTCTTAATTTTTTTCCTTGTACAAAATTAAATAATAACACAAACTGTATAGTTGTAGTTCTTCAAATTTACTTTTAGATATCGCAAATTATTACTATGTACTTAGAAAGTGGAGCAAACAGGGACGCAATAAAAGCTTAATGGGATGCACTACTGAGTTTTTATGAAATTTGGTCATTTTCTTAATAGTTTAAAATATGGTGCCAAGAAACGTAGGGTTTATTGAGGAAGACTGAAATTAAGATCTTATAGCGATATCTTTATTCTAACTTAGAAATTCAGTTTATCACATATAATTGGCTAATGTATTCAGAATGCTGTGATTTTACTGCAGATCAGAGTTTTTTCTTACATTTTAACTTACTAGAAATAAAATCTCCTTAATGGCTTCACCTACAAAAATAAAATTGTATTTTTCTAATATATTCAAAACAGATCTGTGAATGAAGTGTTGCAGTCATGTACAAATATGTAATTCTTAATGAAAAAGCTATGATTTTTTCTATCGTGGATAAAGTTCAACAGCAAAAAAAAAAAAAAAAAAAAAATCAAATATTCAAAGTCTTTTTTGTTTACTAATGAAGTATATTGACGGGAAGAACCAATGCACCATTCCATTATAGAGATTCTTAGCTTCCTTTTAAAGATTTAGGAATTTATTATATTTGTGTGAGGCCTAGATAAATATTTACTAAAATGATAAATTATTTGTATCTTAAAAAATGCATAATTTTTTTTTTACTTGACTAATTTTTCAAAACAAAAATTAGAGAAACATTGTGCATATATATTTTAGGAATATTTCATTGATGTAATATTTTCAAGAAGCTACAATGAAAATTGTATAAATTACAAAATATTCTGTCAACGGCAGAAAAGTAGTGTTTTTGGATTAAGATCGACCTTCTAATCCTAATCGCCATCTTAATGGGAAGATTACTTACTTACTTACAAATGGCTTTTAAGGAACCCGCAGGTTCATTGCCGCCCTCACATAAGCCTGCCATTGGTCTTTATCCTGTGCAAGATTAATCCAGTCTCTATCATCATATTCCACCTCTCTCAAATCCATTTTAATATTATCCTCCCATCTACGTCTCGGCCTTCCCGAAGGTCTTTTTCCCTCCAGTCTCCCAACTAACACACTATACGCATTTCTGGTTCGCCCATACGTTCAACATACCCTACCCATCTAAAACGTCTGGATTTAATGTTCCTAATTATGTCAGGTGAAGAATAGAAAGCGTACAGTTCTGTGTAGTTACATCAGATAGAAATACGTTTAAAATATTAGCTCTGTACAATTTTCCTTCGCATTTGCACATTGGGCTAATATTAATATTGTTTTATAATGATCCCTTCACGATTAGAAGAAAAAGATAGATATAAGCATTAGATTACACACTAGGATTATGCGTTGGTTTCTTGCTAGTGAATAATGTGAAAATCTTGTTTTAAAGTAATAAATCGTATAAATATGTTCATTAATTTTAATTTCGAGTTTCTTATAGTGAAGTAATAATAATGGAAACTATTATACGAAAATAGCCTATGGATTTGTGTGGAATTCTGAGAGTTAGATACACAAAAAGAAATAATAATGAACTAAGTATTTAAATATTTTAGTTCTTGGCGTTATATATATTTTGTGAAATTCGGGAAAAGATTGTCTTCTTATGTAGATGCATTGTACATGCTTTCTTTTAGTTGATATGGTATTAAAGTAGAAACAGTTATGTTATTATTGAAAGGATCAGAACCTACAATGAAATATCTTCTGACAGGCAGTCTTCAGAAGAAAAAAATAATATGAATAGGCCTACCATGCTGTAAACTTGACTTCATTGTCATTTGGAGGGGACAGAAAGGTTGAAAGTACTTAGTGATTTAAAAGGTGGTGGTGACGACGATATTCAATAATTTACGAAACATTTACAAGAAAAATAGCCATTTACTGAGATGTTGGTTATGCTGAAGTTTAAACATAAGGACCTTTAAGCACTTGCACGAAGCAAATCAAATGATTAAAGTTTTTAGGTTTCTTTAACTCGACATTTAGGGTCGTATTCATAGACACTCTTAGCACGGGCTTCCGGTGGATGATCAGCGAACTAGCGTTTTTCGTATTCAAAAACCAGTGTTAGCGATATGATACGATATGAATCCTGTACAAGTAATCAGTCGATAGCCGGGGCTAGTTTAGCGCGCTCGTAGCGCGGGCTAGCGAAATGTCTATGCACAGTACCCGTAGAGTTTATATTTGATACGAATTACAAACCAGTGGATAAAATATATTCTATATTGGACATTTATTGTAGTAGTTAATTTTGCATTTGATTATAATCTGTGAGTATTCTGAGATAATGTTTACGGCTTTAAAGACGCCATTATCATTTCTAAAATATTATAGTTTACGAATATAGGCCTATTGTATATTGTGTAGAAACATTCAACCGAAAAAACTTCGTGAGGGAGTAGATGGGATCAAAACATCGTCAACTTGTACTTCATGCTACATGTTGCAACTATTCATGAACGCACAGATAATTTTATAACGAGTTCTACCTCTACCATGCTTGTCAATGAATGTTCCACTGTACGTAAGGAATACAATGTGTTTCCAACATCCCGCGCCGTTAAGCCTTGGGTACTGAAGTTGGGGACCACTCCACTAATTTGTGGGACCACCTCCATGACGTGCAATATCACCGGGTCCATTTTTAATTGATTCTCTTCCCTAGTCACATGCGCATCTTTGTGTACGTAACATGATAGAGACCGAGGAAGAAATGGCCGTAGAATGCGTAGTTGCTGAAACTGCAGTAGAAAAGTGATAGAGATGTTCGACTCCAGCGTTGAATTAGTCACTAACATGACGGGCTTATCATTCATGTTATTCTGAAGTCCTAATTATTGAATATTGTTTAAAGGAGATCCACATCGTTAATTCTGACGCCATCTGGCAATGAACGTTATATTTTGGACATATGTTTATTATAAAAATTAATTTGAATAATTTCGAGGAAAAATTGTTCCGGGGCCGGGTATCGAACCCGGGACCTTTGGTTAAACGTACCAACGCTCTCCCACTGAGCTACCCGGGAACTCTACCCGACACCGATCCAATTTTTCCCTCTATATCCACAGACCTCAAAGTGGGCTGACATCAGTCAAGCAACCAACATTTGAGTGCACACTAACTTTGTGTGACTTTAAATTGTGGTTTTCTGTTACGTACAGTGACGTGTATTATGCAAATTAAGCTTTCAGGAATAACTCCCTGTAAAGTTAATTTGAATAATTTCGAGGAAAAATTGTTCCGGGGCCGGGTATCGAACCCGGGACCTTTGGTTAAACGTACCAACGCTCTCCCACTGAGCTACCCGTCACTGTACGTAACAGAAAACCACAATTTAAAGTAACACAGAGTTAGTGTGCACTCAAATGTTGGTTGCTTGACTGATGTCAGCCCACTTTGAGGTCTGTGGATATAGAGGCAAAAATTGGATCGGTGTCGGGTAGAGTTCCCGGGTAGCTCAGTGGGAGAGCGTTGGTACGTTTAACCAAAGGTCCCGGGTTCGATACCCGGCCCCGGAACAATTATTCCTCGAAATTATTCAAATTAACTTTACAGGGAGTTATTCCTGAAAGCTTAATTTGCGTGAAAAATTTGTCTTGATGCAGTCTGTTACTGCAAGAAATTTGTCAGCAGGCTTGACTGCAATCTGTACATTGCAACATTATCTTATAGAAGAAAGGTCTGCTTGCAACGAAGAGCACTATTTTCCTCACTAGCTCAAAAAAAATGGAAGTGTTTTAACATGTCGAATTTTATTTCAAACCTTTGGATCTTCCTAAATATATGTTTCATTTAATAGCTTATTGTATTGTATTGTATTGTATTTATTAACATTCCATGGTATTCATACATTGCTTTACAGCTAGAATATGAAACAAGTCAAAAATTTAATACTATTATAAAGTCTTAATTTATAGTCACGTCTAGATGAAATATATACAGACGAGATTTACAATATAGTCTACTAGTACAATACATAGTTTTAGTATCAATTTCATGAAATGTTATTGAATGTCATGAATTCACCTACAGAATGGAAGGCGTGAGAAATTAGGTACTTCTTTAATTTGATCCTAAATAATCTTATGTTTTGAGTTTCATTTTTTATATCGATAGGGAGGCTATTAAAAATTTTTACTGCCATACAACGCACTCCTTTTTGATAGCACGATAGACTTGCTGAAGGAGTATGAAAGTCATTTCTTGACGTGTATTTATGCTATGCACTGTTGAATTAGTTACAAAGTTTTCACGATTACATACGAGGAAGATTATTAATGAAAAATAAACTGACAAGCCATGGGCATTATTTGTATTTTTTTTTTTAAATAGTCCTACAAGATTCCCTAGATTTGGCACCTACTATTATTCTAACTACTCTTTTCTATAATAGTAATATACTGTTACTATTTGTGGAATTTTCCCAGAATGTTATTCCGAAACTCATTACAGAGTGGAAGTATGCAAAGTATATTGTTTTTAAGGTATTGATATTTACTATCTTTTGCATAGATCTAATAGCAAAACAAGCTGAATTTAGTTTGGGGGTAATTTCTTTAATATGATTTTTCCAATTTAACACATTATCGATTTTTAAGCCAAGAAATTTGGTTGTTGTTGTTTCTAATAGGGGTCTATTGTTAATTATTGCGCTAGAAATTTGCGAGGTTGAATTTGGACAGGATTTAAATTTAATTATGTTAGTTTTGTTACAATTTAATACCAATTTATTGACTGAGAACCAGTCACATATTTTGAACAGACTTTCCTCTGTTGAAGATTGGAATGTGTTGAAGTTATTGGCTGTAGTTACTATACTTGTGTCATCTGCAAATAATGTTTTAAATGGCAGATTTGCAACTCAAACACTACTAAAATCTCATTTTCGATGAATATGCTATTTAAAAGACTATTATTCTAAGTTCACGATTTCTTTTTTTATATGTCATGTAATAAAATTAAAAAGTGAACTAACATGGACGTATCGGATTGAAAATAATAATATAGCGTGGTTTATTCGGGTCATCACAACCACAAATGAAAGGAATCGTGGAGAATGGGGGCTGGAAACGAGTAGGCCTACATGATGCAGGAACCGGGGTGGTTATACGTGACATGCCTCTTAATACTCCAGCAAGAATTCTCGTCTGTAATGACACCTTAAATAAACCAGCAACGAAGAGGACTGTTATCGCGCCGTAATTCAAACCCTTAACAAGCTTTTAAAGTCTGTGTTAACGACGCACTTATTTGTCTCTACATATGAAAAAAAATAATTTTACTAACTTATATGTAATTCTTGCTGAATATTTTATGAAATAAAATTAATAATTTTAAAATAAAGTCTATAGTATTTTTCTGTAGCTTTTGTCATCTATTCTGCTGTCCAAAAATTTGAAATTTAGAATGTATAAAACAGTTATATTACCGGCTTTTCTGTATGGTTGTGAAACTTGGACTCTCACTTTGAGAGAGGAACAGAGATTAAGGGTGTTTGAGGATAAGATTCTTAGGCAAATATTTGGGGCTAAGAGGGATGAAGTTACAGGGGAATGGAGAAAGTTACACAACGCTGAACTGCATACATTGTATTCTTCACCTGACATAATTAGGAACATTAAATCCAGACATTTGTAATGGGCAGGACATATAGCACGTATGGGCGAATCCAGAAATGCATATAGAGTTGGGAGGCCAGAAGGAAAAAGACCTTTGGGGAGGCCGAGACGTAGATGGGAGGATAATATTAAAATGGATTTGAGGGAGGTGGGATATGATGGTCGAGACTGGATTAAATTTGCACAGGATAGGGACCGATGGCGGGCTTATGTGAGGGCGGCAATGAACCTTCGGGTTCCTTAAAAGCCATTTGTAAGCAATTAAGTATTTTCCTCTAACTCCTCTTCATCCTTTGCCTTCTTTATATTAATCAAGCAAATTCTATTTACTTTCTGCTTTCATTTAATCCTTTATCTCTTTACTTTACCTTCATCCTTTGCTCCATATCTTCACCTTCATTTTCCTTTCTTACACTACACTTTCTTGTTAATAGTCTTTTATTCTTCATTTCCATTTTTGCTTCATTTTCAACTCGATCATATTTCCAATTTCTATTCAACTTCAATTTCATATCCATTGTTGTCATTACTGAGGTTAACGTTATTCTCTTCATATTTTTTATCATTATCAATGTTTTTCTCATTTTTCTTCACGTATTCAATTACATATTTAAATTCAGTCCTGTCTTCACTCATTCCAGGTCTAATTTCTTAATCTTTAAATCTTTACTGTAAGATGCAGTTTTCTTGTTTTATCGTCCGTCATTATATCTCGATGATTAAGCTACTTGTCAATTTTTAACGTTCTATTTTATCATTGTGTATATATTATTGTCTTTCATTTATCATATTTACTTGCAAACATCATCTCTGTATTCCTCATCTTTCACTGTTGCTACCTCTCGTCACTGGAACTCTCTGCCGCCTGAAGTCAAGGGCTGCCGAACATTGAAATCTTTCAAATCCAAGTTAGAAAATTACCTTATGACGAGTTGCCAAACTAACTTACTATTTTGGCAAGTGTTGTATTCATATTTCCACGTATTCACATTTTTTTATTATGTTCTAGTGATATTTAACTTATTTTATATTTTTGTTTTCATATTTTCCGATAATGGTATATCTATAATGTGATAAGTTGAGCTATATATAATAATAATTTTCCTTACTGTGTGTACTTAAAAATATTGTATTCATTGTATGCTTTGTACTGCACTATTTTATTACTATTATTATTATTATTATTATTATTAGTATTATTATTATCATCATCATTATCATTATGTATTATTATTATTAGTATTATTATTATTATTATCAATAATTGTCTTATTTTTTATACTTTGTATGTCTCATTTATTTTGACCTGCTGTTCAAAATTTGTTTTTTTTTTCCTTCTTTCTGTATGTTATATATTATGTCTGATTTCTACTTACTTGTTGTTTACATTTTATTATTATTATCTTATTCAGTTTTGTGTGTAAAATTGTAGTGTACTTTGTAAATTTGTAGTGTTTTTTGTAACGCAGTTTTACTCCTGGTTGAGTGTTAGAGAAGGCCGTATGGCCTTAACTCTGCCAGTAAAATTTATTATTATTATTATTATTATTATTATTATTATTATTATTATTATTATTATTATTATTATTATAGCACTCCATTACCTATAGTATCCCCTTAGTTTTAAAATGTCAATATAAAAAAATTGTAATAACTTTCGTTTAATTCTAAATGTCTGCATAATATGGAATAAATATAAAATATAGCTTTTCAATTGTCTTTCAAACCCTTTATGAAGTCCGCGCCTATAAGATTCTCTCAAGATTTTGTAAGTAAAAATACAGAAAGGGGGATCTCATAGCGGAGTAAATGCAGTAGTTTTTTCTTCAAGATTTTGACTATCGAAATACAGACAATCGGAATTAGGGTTGACAGTCCTACGTGCTTCACGCCTTCAGTCTCTCAAAGGGAACTACCTGGTACTGATTTCTGTTACAGCCTGAATCAATTCCAAGGCCACAGTGGCATCGAAATGATTAGGTCAATTGAAAGAAATCTAAGATGCCTTTAGGGAATGGAACCCGAGACCTTCAGCTTTGCACCTTAGAGGGCTTTAACCGCTACGATAACCGTGCCCGTAAATTTTACAATGCCATAATAACCATAATAACAATTTTTCTGCAGAAATGTCCGTTAAGCTGTAGTTTCTTATTGTGCACCGCGTTGAGAAATTTGCAATATTTACTCGTATTAATTTGTGTCTGTAACTTATGCTATAAATTAGATTCAAAACTAATTTCTCATATATAAGACATTTCTTCTAAATGCTTTGTATTGTGACGGAGTGTTACGTGTACAATGCCAAAATGTTGCACAGATTCGACGATTCGTTTTTTTTTTTTTTTTTGTATTCTTATTGTATGACACTTGGTATAATATTGGGTGTCTCACCTACTCCGTATCACGAATTGTTATACCTGGTGCAATTGTAGGTCCCGCGCCGTGACGTCGTGGTCTAAGACATACTGCATAGGACTCACTTTATGGAATGCGCTCTGGTTCGAATCCTCATGGTGGAAGAAATTTTGTCAAGAAATTTCAGCCAATGTATGGGACCTGTGCCTATCCAGCATCGAGATGCACTTGGGGAGCTACAATATGTAGCAAAATTCGGTTACGAAAGCCAGCTATAACGGCTAGGGGGATCATCGTGCTAACCACACGATACTTCCAGTCTAATTGGATGATCGTCCACCTCTGCTTCGGTATGTGAATGTGAGACCAGAAGCCGACTGGTTGGTCTTGGCCCTGAACGGGGTGTAGCGCGACGAATTAAAGAAGTACAATAGAAGGAATGAAAATTATATAGTCCTAAGTTACACAGACAAAATTTTATAGGAGAGAGTATTAAAGGTTTAGAGTCCACTGCTATTAGGTGCGCTATCATAATTTCTTCGGCGTATACTGACGTCTTTTTTTGTTTAATTTTTGTAATATTTTACTACTAGCTTCTCTGTATGTGTAAGAAATCAACTCGCACAAAAAAAGAATTGTTCAAAGTGTGGTTTTGGACTACCCTAACTTATCTCATTCTCACCCCTTCAATTCTGCAATGCTTGGGAAAAGTGGCATAAGTCAATTTTCATAAAATTTATTTTATTAGTTTGTTGACAACTTAAGGAACATCTCCACGTTTGGGAAAAGAGACATAAATATTTCTCCCATTAGAATAATGCATACAGGAAAAAATCAAATTGTCATAAACCAGTGTGATCTAATAGTGCTTGAGAAAAGTGATTCAAGTCTACTTGAGTCATTTTTCTCATGCTTCTTTTGATTCACTTGGCTCACCTGAGCGTTCCATAGTGACATACTCGTGTGTCATTACCCAGCAGTCTCGTGATTAGAAAGAGAAGTGTACGTATATTAGAGAGCTACAGAATAGAGCTTACAACCGGTCAGAGAGCATCCGACAAGGTAGAGCATCCGACCGAATGTTCGAATTTTAACCGGTTGCCCTGGATGTTTTACAGGATAGACAGAACACTGACATTTTATGCGTACACAAACGGAATAACAATTGAAGAAAATTTACCATGCGTAATTTGAAAAATGTATTTCTTAATATACGCCTACAATTGATTGCATACTTTATTACACTTAAAAGCCCATTCACAGTTAAAATTAAACATAACAGTAACATAAACACAGAAGTTTGCGGCCGGGTTATCAAATGGGATCATTCACAATGATTCACATAAAAACTGATATTAACATTGCCGTTAGATTTAACATGAAATTCTGCGAACTTCAATCTTTCATACTTATGCTTACGTGATTTGCAAACAGTACATAATCGTGGAGCGCTGAAGTATACGACAGAATATGAGGAAATGGCGTCGTTGTTTTGTTTCCATGGTTACAAAATACCTTTGCGGTTATGTTTATGTCCCCATCATGAATGATGTGATTTTACCGCAACGTTTACATTCTTAAGTTAACGTTTACGTTATATTTAATTTTCAATGTGAATGGGCCTTTCTTCATAACAGATGAACAAATGGACACCAGTAACAACAAAGGAAATAAGTGTAATGCATAATATGAAATCTGGTGTTTAAAGAAATGCAAGAATCGAACAAATTATAATTACTAAATAGAATAGAAAATAAGTACATAATATGTACATTCTATGTTAACGTTTACACTTTAAATTCAAAATGCATACCTCTAAAACAGTTGTTAATGTCTTTTGATTACTCTAAGCAGATGCATTATTTCATTAATAAACCGTTTTTAAGAAGATATGTTTTGCTCCTGACGATACCAACTTTAATACCTGAATTAATTAATTAATTAATTAATTAATTAATTGATTAATGAGTGAATAAACCAATCAATGAATCCATGGATGAATCAACCTATCAGTCGATGGATGGATGGATTGATTGATCGATGGAAGATTGATTGTAGTGAGAGCAGAAGAATTATTAATTAAATTGTAGGCACACGCAATAATAATAATCGTGTCCTTGCAAGGACTCTTGGGACTCCTGTATGGCTCAGTGTGGTCTGCCTTTGCCGTCCACCCACAAAAAGTGAGAAACGACTCAAATATTCGTTAAACCAAACCTGAGACGGAAGAGTATTGCGTACTGACTAAAGCGCCAGGCGTTCAATGGCAATATATAATTTCTATTTTTCGTAACTGGTTGTGCACGACTATAGTGTATATATTTCAATTCTTTGTTATATTAATATTATTATGTTAAATACATATATGAAATGCTGAGTTCTTGATCGGTAACATTGTTTCTGTTCTGTAGTAGTTAAAAATTCTGTATTATAATAATGTAAACTCCACTAAGAAGACTACTGTAATGTTATTAGGACTGGTCAAAGAGACATATGTCTGTGCTCCAAATGACGTAAGTCATGTATTTTGACATTAACATTATTACTTTTCAGAGTTTTATTATTGTAATGTAAGTACACTCGTGATCAAAATAAACAGTAAAGAGAAATAAAAGAAATACGCCTTTATGTATTCTTAGGACAGTTTTTTCCATCTCCTGTAAAATTAACATTTTGACTTGTGCCACTTTTCCCGAGCACTACAGAATTGTAGATGGGAACGTGCTGGGACTCTGAGTTGCGCCTGCGCTTTAGATCGAACGACTGTCTTGTAGTGTATGGCGTAATGTGAAGATGCTTTTAATTGATATCGAGAGGCAAGGGATTGAGCTCCAATGTTCGGAAAAGTCATCACTACATTTACAATCAGATCTCATGCTTAACTGGGGGAGGTGTGACTACATAAACTCTTGTAACAAAGACAGCAGAGCAGGTTTAGCGTGGCTAAGATTGGGGGTATGGAAGAGTAATAAAATTGTCAACGAAGAAGGGGAGCGTCTTTGTCCGCTTTGCAAAGAAAAGGACTCCTATAAACATATTTTATTACAGTGTGTCGAATTGGAACATGTACGGAGAAAATATCTACCACCCTCGATGCTAAGTCAGAATAGGAGTTCGCTTGCATGTCTTGATCTCATGGGGAATAAAGAATGGGAACAAAAGACAGGATTGTTCTCTTGAAGGCGAGAAAGATTAGAACTTCAGCTGTTGAAGTTTGTGACGCGAACTGAGGAAGGGATAATAGTATCCACCCAACTGTTCTCTTTTATATCTTTTAGGTTAGGATATATTATGTAATGTGTTTTATTGTGCTATTTCCATTTTAATATGAGTGTTCTTTTAGAGAGTAGTTGGATGTAAACATAGGTGGGTGGAACCTACAAAGGAGGACTTGTTTTGGGTACAAAGCATGTACGGTCAGAAGATCCGTGCATTGGATTTTAGAGAAAATTATGATAATATAAAATCTGTATGTATAATATTATTCAATAAATCTATCTATCTATCTATCTATCTATCTATCTATCTATCTATCTATCTATCTATCTGTCTGTCTGTCTGTCTGTCTGTCTGTCTGTCTGTCTGTCTGTCTGTCTGTCTGTCTGTCTGTCTGTCTGTCTGTCTATCTATCTACCTAATCTATCTATCTATCTATCTACCTAATCTATCTACCTAATCTATCTACCTAATCTAATCATCTAATCTATCTATCTAATCTAATCATCTAATCTAATCATCTAATCTATCTATCTAATCTAATCATCTAATCTATCTATCTAGAAACGTCTTAATTTATGAAATTGACCTTGAACATATTTAGGGTTCGTCTTTATTGTCTTATTCTCTCAAGTAATCGGACACACTTTTTAATAAATCTTTACTATATTATCTGCATGAAACATATTCAGGTCGTTAATTCGATGTTACCTATTTGCTTTCCTACAATACTGTACTTCTGGAATCGCCAGCCGTCTTTGCTGAACTTCGAAGTTAAAAGGAAATAAGTTTTCATTTTCTCATTTCAGACGAGTTTTTGTAAAGAGGAAGCATGAAAAAATAATACATTAATTTTTACATTTATACTAATTTTGAGGTTTTCACTTTCTAGACGCCTTTCTGAGTAACTTCGACCTCTTTTTTATTGGTGTCTTAATAGACTTGTCCGCTACCCGCTGTAATTTAAAAGCAGTGTATTTGGAAGGGGGAAGCAAATTACACATCGCCCGGTTAAAATGTTCCTCTTCTCCTTTTAATATTTAAACGAAGAGTAGGGAATGCAATTTCTGAGCTTCGCTACCATATAGTACGTCTAGTGGAAAATATGAGTTCAAAGAAAGAGAGAATCAAGAAAGAACTAACAAAAGGTCCTTTTCAAACGGAATAGAAAAATGAAAACTACATTTCCCCGTGATTTTGTTTTCTTTTATGCAAGTGCTTTCACATTTGAAGGAATTATTTAAATTGGAGAATGTTTTGTGAAATTACTTTCATAGACACACTCAAAACATTCGATCTTGGTTCTTAGTCATTCACATACCATGCACTTTTATTGAGATTATTCTGTGATTACCTTCAAGCTGGTAAAGTGTTTTTGATATAGGCGTATTGCTAATTTATTTTTCTTGTAAAAAGAAGCAAGGTCGTGAAATCATCATGTCCATGTCCTTGTACGTATTTTGCTGTCAAGCCGTTTTAAATTCCTCCTTAAACATTGGAAACAAAGCCAACGATTCATTACTTAGATCAATTGCTACATATTCTTGGGTTGTCATCATCATCCAGCCTTAAAAAATCCTAGTTTCCGTGTTCCTTTGCATGGTCTCCTCTCCGAAATTATAACAATGAAAATACTTTATTTAATGTTTAGAGTTAGATGCTTTTCAGCTTCTCTAAGCTTTGTTGATTTACAAATTATGCAATAGGTTTTCTTCCAATATATATTTTTTCCTATTATTTTATTTCGCCATACTTCCGTTAATAATTTATTACATAAATCAGGGAGAGTCAAGTGACTACACTCTCGTGCGTACGTACAAACCCTCAAGCCCTGACGTACGGCTGCGGGCAAGGGTAGCTGCTTCCACAGTGGCGGAGCTAAGAACTTGTGTTGAACCAAATTTGATCAGAATATAAATTAATTTCAGCTTTTAATTGAAGTATATGTTCACTGTTAATTGCACTATACTGAAAACAGTACTCTATACAATTTGGTACAGTTAACTATATACGAAATAAATAATTTGCATATTTGCACAACAATGGAACAAAACAAAATATACACTTTTATACAGATTAACATACAACGAAATAAAACTGTTCACTGATTGTCTTCTTCTCATTGCTATACAGTTCAATTAACAAAATAAAACAAACGTTGTTATTCAAATCTCTAATAATACTACTTTTCTTTATACATCAGAGATCCGCGGCGATTTTTGCAGTTTTCTGCTAGTACGCAACTTTTCAGTTCGTGAAGCTATTGTTTTAGTACCTCCCAATCGCAAACATGCTTCCAAGTGTTCATCACTTAGTTGGCTTCTGTGACGTGACTTTGTAAACTTCATTGAAGAAAAAAGTGTTTCGCATACGTAGGTTGTCCCGAACATGCACAACGTTCTTGCAGCGAGATTGTGCAGTTTAGGAAACCTTTCTCGTGGAAACAAGTGTAGAAATGGTTAATACTTTTTCTGTTTTGATACATATGCTTCAGCTCAATATCGCTTTGTAAATCAAGTATTTCTAATTGTAGTTCAGCAGGAATATCCAGGACACTCACTGAAAAAGTTGTTGCAAATATCATAAATTCTTGTTCAAGTTCTCTAATATCCTGATATCTACTTTCGAAGTCTTCGCACAATTGTTGCATTATTCTTATATATTCTTCCATGTCCAAGGTTTCTAACAGGTTTCTCATGTACATCCATAAATAAGGCAATTTCATTCCTAAGTGGGAGAAAACGTTCCAGAGCTTTTCCTCTACTTAACCACCTTACCTCGGTATGGTAGAGTAAATCCCCATACTCACTGTTAATATCATCAAGCAGTGCCCAGAACTCCATGTGATTAAGTTCTTTAGAACGTATGAAATTAATTGTTCGCACAACAACATCCATTAGGCCTACATTGCTAAGATTCATGTTTTTAGCACATAAATATTGCTGGTGCAAAATGCAGTGCACCGGTGCCCTCAAGCGACCTCGATAGGTCCCACCACTGATACACTGCAGTGTACAACCACAGTCTACTATATAAGTCGCGAAGCTCAATATGTAATAAAAATGCAAACATGGGTAGTTGCCCACCACTAGGATCGATACTATCGCCTCATCATCGCAGATCTCTCTCCTAGTAGACGACAAAATATGTTACACTTTCGTTGTGTTCTATTAACACCTTCCTTCCATTATTGAAATATTGAATGCATAAAGTTAATTTATTATTTTAATGAAGTATATTAAATTCCACCATAAACTCGAAGATACCTGCAAGAAATAGGTTAATATTATTTTTGTTTGTGCAAAACGAACTGAAATTTACTATAATGGCTTCACTCATTCAAGATTACAGCGATAATTAACTATGAAACCAATAAATATTAATTGTCATTCCCCTTTGCAACAATAATAATGAAAATATGAATTAATGGGTAACTTACGTGTACCGGTACTTGTAGTGTAGGCTTACGTAGTTAACAAAGTGGGATGAGGTTAAGCAATAATAATCACACCAGAATTGGAAATAAAACGTGATCAATAAATTTTATTGTAACAGACTTTTTCTACGTCTCTAGTAGAGTAACAAATGAAAATAACAACAAAATTAACAGCTATAATTAAAAACATATCCTTTGAAAAAAAAGTAGGCCTAAGCAATAATAATCCCACCAGAATTAAAAATAAAACGTGATCAATAAATTTCATTAAAATAAACTTAATTTTTCTACGTCCCTAGTAAAATATTATTATTCCAATTATTATATTTTAGTCATTAACATTTTCATTACAACCAATAACGAACATTTCACAAGCATCAATGTGAAACATGCAACGAGCTAGCACTCGATGGAAATACGACACAGTCCAAAGTCGACCGTGGACAGTCTATTGTTTCTAGTTGCTAACCGCTTAGAGAGCTTTATCACGAGATTTGCAAAAAATCACCTCAAGCTTCGCGACTGTATATAGTAGACTGTGGTACAACTGTACTGCCCGCAGTGGAAGCCGTAAGCAGGCCTGTCCGCCCTCTCGCGATCTTGAGTCGACCTGGAGGAGCCAGACATAAATCAAATTCTTATAATTATTTTCCATGTGGAAATGTTGAATCCTTCAATTTTTTATGGTATTTAGGAGTTCTAGAAGACTATTGGTTTATAGCAGTAAGTTTATACCACACTATTTCGAGGCCTGACATATTATGTTCTATGGAAATGTATGACAGAATTTCCATGACGCATCAGCACGATGCTGAACCGAACTTCTTTCTTACATAACATATAAAAGCGTTGAAAGGTAACAAACATTCGTACTTCATGTGGGATTCAAACCATAAGCGTGTCATTCACGCAACGCTAAAGTTACGATTCTTTATCTTCTTATGTAACAAAATAAGACGTATTTACGTATATCATACAATTAAAACAAAGAAAATCACCTGCAAATGAGCTCAGTAACATACGTATATCTAGGATTGAAAATGTCAGCTGAAAATGAGATTTTTTGTTGTTTCGAAATCATGTCGCGACTATTAACACGTTGTGTTTTTATGCCTAGCTTTCTGCCATTGTAATTCTTCAAAACCAGTGATGTCAATTGATATCCATAGGAGCAAGCGCGCGCTTTAGAGCTCAGGAGAGCCTGAGCGCTTTACAGCGGAAAGGAAAGAGACAGACGAAAGAGGTAGTATAATGCCGCTTGATCGAGCTATATACGGGGATGGCCAGCACTGATTCAATAGATAAAGGGAAGAGAACTTATTAAAAATGTATCCATGTTAATTTTTAGATTTGTCTGAGAAGTATAGGCCTAAGTGCATTATAAGAATGTAAGTTTCAATTTTAATCCTCATTTTTCACAAGTTTCATTTTTTATTCAAAAGAAATATTTTCTCAACTTATTTTATAGAAAAGTGAAATTTTCAGATATAGGCCTATTTATTTAGTAGCCTTACAAATTGTTTTTGTAAAACTAATATACGTAAATACGTATTACTGAAGATAGTGTATCGAAAATTTTGAAAATATTCGAATGGAAATTCTTTATAAGGAAATGAATTAACAAAGCAACTACTGTTACATCATAAGCAAAACATATGTGCGTGTTGTAAAAGTGTAAGCTCTATAGCTTCAGCAGATTTCGAGAAAATAATTTAATATTCTGATGTCAGGAAATTTCTAACCAATATCACCTTAAAAGCATAATGCGATAAGAGTTTTGTTATGTAATATTAGTTACACTTAAAACATATACAGAACCTAGGTAACTTTGCTTTGTACTGTAATATTGTTCTGATTAGTTTATTGATTACTTTTATAAGGCTGAAGGTACCATCAATATCAATTTCAATTTATCATGTCATACTCAATCTCTTTATATATATATATATATATATATATATATATATATATATATATATATATATATATCACTTTCTTTATGATTGATGTATTTCATCCATTTAGTACAGTATAGTTGTACTACTATGGTATTTATGTGAATATTTCTTCTTAAATCTTTATTATGTTATTAACATTTAAAACACAACTGCAATATTAAGAAATTGGTATTAGTACTTTTGTTTTACAGACAATATAGATAATATCAAGCAGGAAGAAGCCGTATTAAAAAAAAAAACATAAAATTTCACGTTCCGTTTGAAGTTTGTGCACCACTGTTTTCTTAATCCAACAGGTTGCTTATTCATATACACAACCCTTCCTCTTTCCAAACTTAGCCCTTGATGCCCGACGCACGACGTCAAGGTCAGAAAAATGCGCTTGCTTTGACATTACTGCTTTAAACAATCATACAGTTAATACATATATATATATATATATATATATATATATATATATATATATATGCTATTTTCCTTTCATTTTCAGCATTTTTTGTAATATCCCTTTTTTCTTTTTCCTTCCATATATCCATCACGATTCTCTCATCATCTTCCACGTGGAATACCTGGATATCTCAATGGGTGATGGGAATTAAGGCCCCTTTCATGCAATCTGTTCCTAACAGTCGGGATAAACGCAACCACATTGCCAACGTTCTGCAAAGTATTTATTTTAACATATTAGCACTTGAAGTCCTTTCTCTCAAGGCTCTTAGGCACAGAAATTTTTTCTTGTGTGCCACTTGTGCAATAGAGGAGGCAAGACCTGTCCTGTAACATTATGGCTTATCATGTGCCATGGCTATATCACCAATGGGTATGGAGGGGGGAAAATAGGTTTTAGTCGGAGTTGAACTTCCGTGTCGTTAGATTCATATAATATTGACCATCATGAAACAATGTCTCTTTCTGATAGCTCATTATTTCCCCTCTCGCACAGCTCACATGCCAGGTCTCGCTTCGTCACCTATAATTCACGGTTTACCTGGCTGTCGTTCCTCTAGACCAGGCATGTCAATTGATACCCACAGGAGCAAGCGCGCGCTTTAGAGCCCAGGAGAGTCTGAGCGCTTTACAGCGGAAAGGAAAGAGACAGACGAAAGAGGTGGTAACTTATATGCCGCTTGGTCGAGCTATATTCAGGTATGGCCAGCACTGATTCAATAGATAAAGGGAAGAGAACTTGTTAAAATTGTATCCATGTTAATTTTTAGATTTGCCCGAGGAGTATAAGTGCATTATAAGAAAGTCAGTTTTAATTTTAATGCTCATTTTTCACAAGTTTGATTTTTTTATTCAAAAGAAATATTTTCTCAACTTTTCGTATAGAAAAGTGAAATTTTCAGGTATAGGCCTATTTATTTAGTAGCCTTACAGAATGTTTTCGTAAATCTATTATATCGTAAATACATATTAGGCCTACTGAAGATAGTGTATTGAAAATTTTGAAAATATTCGTATGGAAGTTGTTTGTAAGGAAATTAATTAACAAAGCAACTACTGTTACATCATAAGCAAAAGATACGTGCCCATGTGTTGTAAAAATGTCAGCTCTATAACTTCAGCAGATTTCTAAAATTTATTTAAAATTCTGATGATAGGCATTTGCTCGCAAATATCACCTTAAAGGATAATGCAATAACAGTTTTGTTATGTAATATTAGTTACAATTAAAACCGATATAGTACCTAGGTAACTTTGCTTTGTACTGTAATATTGTTTTGATTAGTTTATTGCTTACTTTTGTAAGGCTAAAGATACCATCAATATAAATTCCAACTTATCATGTCATGCTCAATCTCTTTCTTTGGAATATCACTTTCTTTATGAATGATGTGTTTCATCCACTTAATACAGTATAGTTGTACTACTATGGAATTTATCTGAATATTCCTTCTTAACTCTTTATTATGTTATTAAGATTTAAATCACAACTGCAATATTAAGAAATCAGTGTTAATATTTTTGTTTTACAGACAATATAGATAATATTAAACAGAAAGAAGCCATATAAAAATAACGACAAAAAACACTTTCTGTTTGAAGTTTGTGCACCACTGTTTTCTTAATCTAACAGGTTGCTTATTCATATACACAACCCTTCCTCTTTCCATACTTAGCGCTTGCTGTCCGCGCACGACGTCAAGGTCAGAAAAATACGCTTGCTTTGACATCACTGCTCTAGACTGTCAAATTCGGATATCGACCCCACATTCTTGACATTATGCTCTTTTCTAGTATTCAGAGCCCTCCCTGGATCAGCTTGTGTTCCACCATTTTAAGTTATACCAATCGCCCTAAATATGTCATCGCGGCTTAAATGACGACGTTAAGGATCCTTTTCCACTGTCTTAATACTGCAATGCTTGGGAAAAGTGGCATAAGTCAGTTTCCACAACATTTTTTATTAATTTATTGACAGCTTACGGAACATCTGCTCGCCTGGGAAAAGACAGATAAGTATTTCTCCCATTACAATCATTCAAACAGAAAATTAAATCCACATAAACCAGTGTGAAGACATTTTTTTTCCTTCTCCTGTAAAATTAACATTTTTGACGTGTTCCACTTCTCCTGAGCACTACAGAATAGTCCTTTATTATTTACACTGTTAGTTACCAAACCCCTCCATTACCAATAAACTGATTAACCTATCTGAGTCACTGAAATAAGAAATTCATATCTAATAATGTCAATAAACTAGAAAACTGGTTATTTATTACCCGTCCAAGGCGAGTAAGGGCCTGGGAGATGAGCGCACCAATTGTGTTTACGAAGATACCGTCCAGCGGGCGGTAGAGTCAGACTATAGAGGCACCTGAAGAACCAGATATAACGCTACGTCATATGATGCGACCACGCAACATATTTATCTGGACTTCACAGCATCAGAAAAAATCTTGTATCATTACATAAATAAATAAAATTTAAATGTTAATAATTATTAATGAAAATATATTTAGTTACACATAATCTGAGTTACTGTACTTGTTGTAAATAATATATTTCATTAAACACAAAATAAGCGTTTCGTCGATGCATTTATACTCGTAAGACAAAAAGAATAAAACTACCATTATCAAAATTATACAGTAATTACACTTTGAACATAATTCACTGAAATAATATTAATGTTTTTATATAGGCACAGTAGTTCCTGTCGCACCCTGAAAGAAGAGAAATTGAAGAAAATTTTATTGTAGTAGACAAAAAATAACCCATACGGAATCATCTGTTTATAGCAAACTAGCTGAAAGCACCCGGCGTTGCCCGGGTTGTCCTTCCCCCCCCCCCTCCCATTAAACTGGTTGTCAGACTTTTCGGAATTCTCAGAAACTCAACTATAGACAAACAAAACGAATTGTCTTTAATAAGCTTTCCTCATCCATCAAGATGAATCTTTACATAGCGTCACTTACATGAATTAATGAACTTCTTAGCCAAATGCCTGAAAGGATTAACTCAATTTAAAACAACTGCAGATCAGGCAACGAAAGAAAACATTTCATCACGTGCCTTACTTTCAAATGTTTTTTAATTTGTGTATATATACTGTATACATATATATGTGTTTATTTATTCTGGCGTAGTTATGGCCACCACGCCTTCTCTTCCACATCACCAGAAATACAAATAAAATAATAAAAAAATTAAACTATAAATAACGTAAAATCAAACGAACATATATGCTACAGTCACACAAACTTTAAATGAGTTAGCATTGTCTTGAAGTTCAGCAAAACAAAAACACACCCCTCGGTCCTTATAGGTCCACTCAGCATTGTATCGATGTTCTACAGATCTTAGATATTATCCCTGCCGGTCAGAGACTGTTAAATTTCAATTGGCTTATCATAGTCATGGGAATCAACGTATTACGAGTAAAAATCATTACAACCTTTCTGTCGTCTCCTTTCCTCCCTCCAAATGTGACGTTGCACAGACACAGAGATAAAATAATTATAAGATTTGCACTTTGACCTGAAGCTGTGCATTTCACGCAATTTTATGTCTGTGTGTGCTTTCACTTGAATTTCAGAGACAGCTGAGGATAAAGAGGGAATTCCCTTGTTCCCAGTCTGAACCCGTTGGGGTGTCATCGAGAGCCAAAATTTCTCTCTATCGGTCGAACCAGAGAATCAATATAGGTCTTTACGTATATAATTTAATTTATATTGGAAGATTTTTTACCCCTTGACCACTGTACGCCTATTTTTTATATGACTTGAGAAACTATATTTCACAAATTTAAAACATATTATATTAATTCTTATTTTATACACAGAATACAGATGCAATATAAACTCGCAATAAGTCATTTTTTAACATAAAGACTAATACTCTGAGAGATTTATACCTGTTTTCTTTTTTTTTTTTTTAGAAATTAAGAGATTTCCACAATGCATAACATACTATATTGACAACGTGATTGTACAGTTGGAATTTTGCAGTAACACATTTTCGGACATGAACAACAATATTTTGAGAGACGTATATTTTAGAATTAATAAAGTGTTTATTTTTAGTCGCCTTACGTACATTCACATATTACATTAGAAATACAACAAAAGTATCATTGAATTGCTTTTTGATGTGCGTAATTTTGAGCGACTGTCCTTGAGCTTAATTTTAGTATGGCCATTACAAATGCTAGTTGCATTGAAATTGCTGTTACTTAAAATCGAAAGGCATGTTAGTGGGTATTATCCTTTCGTTTGCCAGTTAATATTGTATCTTCTATTACTACGTTTTGAATGAGTTTTTCACACCAGTTCTTTTTCCATTGAATAATTTTGGTGGGTCAGTATTTCACAATAGTACTGTTGGTAATTCAGTATTAAGTGTTAAATTATATGGTACCATATATTATTATTATTATTATTATTATTATTATTATTATTATTATTATTATTATTATAACAATAAACATTGAACTGTGTCTTCGTTTTTCCTTTCCCATAGTTTCAGAAGTTGATTGACTAAGAATGCAGCAATCATTGCCTGGAACGTAATCTAGCGCTGATTCAAGCTACAGCCTACCGACCTTGACTTCAAGTCAGATGGTAGGACAACAATTCAGATAACACATTGACATATACAAGAGCACGAATAATATATCCAGAAGGCAGTTTCAACGCAAAGAAAATGCTTGTCAGCATGTGTCCTGAAGCTGCTAAAGTTCTCACAATTCCGCGTAATTAACAAAATGTAACCAACGGCAGAGTTCCAATACCGCGTAAGTGACATGGCCAAATGTCTACAGCCATGATCATCCATTTTCACTTAGTTACAAATTAGTTACGCTATTTCATTGCCATACACCACTTTTCAAAACTATTGCGGTATTTTTATGGGTTTTATTCGGTTTTTTCCGTCTCCTGTAAAATTTAACTTACATTTTGTCAGTTACGCGATATTGGTTCTTAAGCGACGTTATACATGAATGTTTGATCATATTTATTTCTATTTTTTATTTTTTAATTAATTTAACGTCCATTTGCACAATTTTAATGTAGCCTATATTTTTCTCCTGGTTATGAAGGTTAAATGTGCAAACTTTGGTAAATATCGGTCAAAGCGTATAGATTTGTATAGAGAAACATACATACATACATACATACATACAGCCCACACCTGTGGAGTAACGGTCAGCGCGTCTGGCCGCGAAACCAGGTGGCCCGGGTTCGAATCCCGGTCGGGGCAAGTTACCTGGTTGAGGATATTTCCGGGGTTATCCCTCAACCCAATACGAGCAAATGCTGGGTAACTTTCGGTGCTGGACCCCGGACTCATTTCACCGGCATTATCACCTTCATTTCATTCAGTCGCTAAATAAATTAGATGTTGATACAGCGTCGTAAAATAACCCAATAAAGTAGGCCTACATACATACATACATACATACATACATACATACATACATACATACATACATACCCACATTCACTTTTATTTGTTAAGATAATAATAGTCATTAAAATCTTGATTTTAATCTAGGGAGCAAGTTAATTTGCCTATTTTATAACTTATTAAAATATAAATACTTACAAATCGGCCTCGGTAACGTAATCGGTAGAGCGCTGGCCTTCTGTGCTCGAGTTTGCGGGTTCGAGCTCTCTCCTGGTCGATGGCGTTTGTGTTAAATGCAATAGGCTCATGTCAATAGATTTACTGGAATGTAAAGAACTCCTGCGGGACAAAATTCCGGCACACCGGCGACGCTGATATAACCTCTGCATTTGAGAGCGTCGTTAACCATAATTTAAAATTAAAATATGTACAAATAAAAACCTAATAAAATCATTTACTTATGTTTATTCCTTTTGCTTTTCTACAAGAATAACCATTTTCTTTCTACTATATAGGCCTAGTAGCGTGCAAATTAATCCGAACACAACATATTTTTACATTTTCTGTCATTGTTGGCCTCACAGTTGCTCATACCGCTTTAATTGACATCTGTAGTACGTGTAATTCCATTGTTGAAGGTCTGTCATTATTTTTTTATAATATGTGACATTTTGCCTGTCGTTTTGTACTTATAAGCATTTCAGTTGTGTTGAAGACTTAATACTGCAATCCTGTGTACATTCTGTCGTCTTCACAAATGGATACAACTCCACGAAAACGGTCTAAAATTATAACATTAGGAGAGCATTCTTCTATGACACAGAGGTAAATTGCTGCAGAATGTCACATCGGTTTGGCTACTGTTCATTCGATCATAAAACGATACAGGGAGACTGGAACCATCACACCCCAGAAAAAAGGAAACTGTGGCCGGAAAATGAAGACTTCACTGCAGATGATCGTTTAATTGTCAGGAAAAGTAAATTAAATCCTAGACTAACTGCTGTCGACTTAACCCGCGAGTTAATGGCTACCACTGGGGCGAATATTCACGTCACAACAGTGCGGCGTAGGCTTTTGGAAGCTGGACGAAGGGCTCGTAAGCCTATTAAGAAGCAACTGCTAACCCCTGTTATGTGCAAAAAAAAACGCTTAATGTGGGCAAAATTACATCAACACTGGACAGTGGATGACTGGAAGAATGTACTTTTCTCGATGAGTCTCATTTCGAGGTCCACGGCCATCGTGTTTCTTACGTACGGAAAGGATCCGAAAAAGTAACAGCAGCTCATCTCCAACAAGCACCCAAATACCCCCCTAAGGTAATGTTTTGGGGTTGTTTTACACATGAAGGGCCTGGAGCATTAATACCTATCAAGGGAATGATGAATTCTGACAAATACATATATTCACTTATTGGAAACCAGAATCGTACCCCAGCTGCAAAAATCATTTCCGGATGGCAGAGGTGTGTTCCAACAAGACCTGGCACCATGCCATACGTCTCGAAAAACTACAGAATTCTTCAACAAGAAGAATATTCAGGTACTCCCCTGGCCAGGCAACTCACCCGACATCAACCCCATTGAGAACTTGTGGTCAATTTGCAAAAGAAGAATGCAAAAAATGGATTATTCTACAAAGGAGAAGATGATTTCTGCCCTCATTGGTGTATGGTTTCGCGATGAAGAAATGAAGAATATTTGTGGGAAATTAGTGGAATCCATGCCAAATCGTCTCAGAGCTGTTACTAGGAACAAGGGAAGCCACATAGATTACGGAGGTATGTCTTAGATCCTTTTTTTTTATCCCGTTTGAGTGTTTTTGCATAAGTAATTACGTTGTTCGGATTAATTTGCACGCTACTGTAGAACATCTTAACAATACCTTCACTAACTAGTTGATGTTATTCTTTAATATTATAGAATGCAACAACAGTGGAAATATAAATCTTAAAAGCTTCTTCATCAATACAGGGACATCAATTTATTTTTACTAACATTTCTAATATTAACCTGGCTATACTTTGTTGAGAACCGAAAACACAGTTTCCTACCCCCTTCCACGCCTGGAGTACGATGATACTGGCGTAATATACAAACACATCACTTCACTAGGTATAGGAGGGAAGAAAAGTAGTTCATCCATTTACATAAACTAGGAAATATCACGCTTTTGAGTTTGATAATTTCCATTAGGTTTTGTTTAATCAAAATACAGTACAGTATTAACAATAAGTATTTTTACTCACGAACTGAGCTGTCCGTGTGGACGTATTCATTATGCAGTATATATTGTACTGTCTACAGCACATTAGCATACACTATAGGGAATGAAGTTAAATTGAAAAAGAACCATAATATGGATATTTAAACACATTTTTTAAAATGGTGGCCGTTCATTTCGATACAGGCTTCAGTTCTTTTGTGCATCTTATCGCACTATAGACTATTGCATCTAATTTCAATTGCCAGTTTCGTCCTTCGTACCAGTAACTCATGTTGAAATAATTCTGTACCTACCCTATAAAGAGTACCTTACGTACTGTAAATTCAATCTTCACTTCCGTCCGATCCGAAAAGATAAAATTACTCAGACATGCTATCTACTGTCCGTCCAAGTTGTTATGTCGGAGGGTCGTAGAAAGGGAGGGGGGAAATCACGTGACAGTTAATTACATAACTAGGCCCTTTTATTTAAGTTATTTTAAGCAGTTGTGTGGGTATAATATTACGTAGACTTTCAATTCCTAACAAAAATTAATGTTCTTAGAAATGAGCTAAGACAGCCCAGCCATTAGCCTTTACAGAGAGGCGAATAGAAGCAGGTGGGGGAAATCGGGGTGCGACGTAGGCAAATGGACGACAGTATTGGAAGCTCTATCGTCACTGGAAAACGCGAACATATTTTTGAAACGCACTGTTTACTATGACCGTAAGGCTATTTTTTTTATTTTATTGGGTTAATTTACGACGCTGTATCAACATCTAGGTTATTTAGCGTCTGAATGAGATGAAGGTGATAATGCCGGTGAAATGAGTCCGGGGTCCAGCACCGAAAGTTACCCAGCACTTGCTGCTATTGGGTTGAGAGAAAACCTCGGATAAAACCTCAACCAGGTAACTTGCCCCGACCGGGATTCGAACCCGGGCCACCTGGTTTCGCAGCCAGACGCGCTGACCGTTACTCCACATGTGTGGACCCGTAAGGCTTCTATGACTATATGCGGTCTTGGATCTGTGTGGAGGACGGTTGAACTTCATTAGTAAAGGGGGTAGGAGTGAAGTGCATTCAAAAACTCGGGTAGAATAAAAATTGAAGTAAAAATAAAATGATGTCCCTGTACATTGTTGGTACCTGTTAATTTAAGTACTGACGCATAAAATCTTAAATGGTCAACATAATATTTCTCCTGTACATGATATAGTGATGATACTAATGGCATATGTCGACATAAACCATTAATACCGACAAAATGTTAGAAAATAAGACATAAGGCAAAATGATCATTTTACTTTACTAAGACTTGCATTCCACCCAGACACAAGTCCGTAATTAATACTAAATGAAAGATTAAGTTTTTCTTTTTAATAGCTTTTCAGAAACTAGAAATTAAAGAAAAGAAGTGGCTTGAGCCCCATTGACCATGCACCAGCGAATTATTGAAAAAAAAATAAACATTTTACTTTATACGCTAATCATTAGACCTCTTGCGGCTCGGTGAAAAATGTAATCAGAGATCCAGTTTTTTTACTGGTTATAGTATAGACTTACGTTTTGAATTTAAATTCTTTTTTCGATACATCCACAGGCCGACTGAGACGGAACACGAATGTACTCACAACCACAGCAGATAAACAATTTAGTTCGCAGTACCGCCGAGTCCTCACTCGCCTTGGACGGGTAATATTATGGTGTAGTAGATAGGAAAATGAATAACTCACTATAAAGAATTTATTTTTATAAAATTTCAACTGTTCCTTAGACAATTTTGATGTATGTGTGTATTTATTGAAGCATGTTTTTGAATTATGTTATTTTTTTTCTTTTCACACAGAATATGATCAAACCTACGAAGTAAATTTATGTACGTATACTTGCATGGTTAGGGACGCATTGCATTATTCAGTCAGCTATTACATAGAGATGAAAGTGGTATTTGCTACAACCATCTATGATCCCTCCCGTGCTCCTCTGCTAATAAATAAATGACAACGGCATCGTATTCTATTGGAGTAAGTTATTGCTCTGCGTAAACATTCGGTTATATGACTTTCAGTTTTTCCTACCGGACTCAGCTGCGACGTCATATCTCCGTAGAGTGGTCGAAAGCTAACGAAAGGAAATGAAATATGAAGAAGTACCTTCATTTCCCATAACTATAGTCCTGGAACACAACTATGGTCTACGATACAACCATTCAAAGAACATTGTAGAAATAACATAGACCGTTGGTAGATAGCTGCAATGACTTGACTTCAAACTACAGTACAGAAAAAAAAGAAAGCAGATAAACTAGGTACTACATTATGGCGTACAAAATTTTATTGGTTGTACGACAGTCTAGTATACAGGGTGATTCAGACCACACGTAACAGTCATTTATTTCGGAAACTTAGTGCATTAAAATTTTCGAGGCAAAAATATTTATTACTAAAGCACATGTGAACTTTCATCTGAGCTTGATTTCATCAATGAATCTTAACAGGAAGTAGAGTCAGTGGCGTATCACTTTAAAATTTCAAATGGGAATAGTGGTCAAATATGGTACCATTTGATAGAGCTATTCAAAACAAACAACGTTCAAAGGAAACGTTTTTATTAATTCCTACTCTTTCAATGAGAAAACGTAAAAAAAGCAATGGGTGATTCTGACCACCGTTGTCATTTATTTCGGAAACTAGTGCATTAAAATTTTCGAGACAAAAATATTTTTAACTAAAGCACATGTGAAATTTCACTTGAGCTTGATTTCATCCATCAATCTTAACAGGAAGTAGAGTCAGTGGCGTATCACTTTAAAATTTCAAATGGGAGTCCGGTCAAATTTGATACTATTTCATAGAGCTCTTCAAAACGAACAACTTTCATAGGAAACGTTTTTATTAATTCCTAATCTTTCAGTGAGAAAACGTACGAGAGACCTGCCAGTCACTTGACCACGCCGAAGTATTAGGAGTCACTGACAGTGTTAGAACAAGAGTAGGAGTGTGTGCTGCTCAGAACGGCAGACAGTTTGAACATTTGTAAAAATTAATGACATTGTCCAGTTTTCAGTAACATCTGTCAACATTAATTGTCTTGTTTACATTTTCGTATTGTAAACATTTCTCAATATTGATGGCATTGTCTTTTCGTAAGTTTTCTCATTGAAACAATAGGAATTAATAAAAACGTTTCCTATGAAAGTTGTTTTTTTTTAAAGAGCTCTATCAAATAGTACCAAATTTGACCGGACCGGACAAATAGTACCGGAAATTTTAAAGTGATACGCCACTGACCCTACTTCCTGTTAATATTGATGGATGAAATCAAGCTCAAGTGAAAGTTCACATGTGCTTTAAATAAAATATTTTTGTCTCGAAAATTTTAATGCACTAGTTTCCGAAATAAATGACTGTAACGTGTGGTCTGAATCACCCTGTATACAGTCATGAAGCTGAATACTTACTAAATATGCAAACATAGACAGTTGAAATATGCATCCATAGATAGTTGCTAGCCACCAGGATCGCTACTATCGTTTCATCACAGACTCTTTCCCCAGCAGACGATAAAATGTATTGTACTTTCAATATCGTGTTCTTTTGAAAAAAAATAACACCTTCCTTCCACTATTGAGATACAAAATGCATAAGGTTCATATATTATTTTCATAAAGCATATATTATATTTTATAAACTCACCTTCCTGGATATTTCGGAAGAAGGATAACTCTGACCTCTTTTTCTTAGAATTTATATTGCAACAAACGTCTCCTTGCCTCGTATTATTATTCAAATTATTCTATTTTTAGCCATTACAGTTAATACAACCGATAACAAACATTTCACAGTTTACACAACTTTTCACAACAATGCGAAATACGGCACAGTCAATGCCTTTTCGATCTAGACCAAGCCGTAATGTACAGTATGTTCAGGTTTTCTGTTTCAGTGTATGTAGCTCAGTGAAATATTATATTAAGTTATACCTTTATTGCGTATCATTGCTAAGTTTTATTTAGTGTAATGTGTCTATAAGTTCCGTTTACTTCTTGTTGCATAATATGTTGAAGGAAATAATTACAAAACTGTGTTATTTTAATGTGAAGAGAATTTTACGTGTTTACATAATTTGTTCGCATCAACATTTTAAGTTTAGAATGGAAGCTATTTTGAAGTTCAATAAAAACGAATTTATATTGTGATTTTAATTTAGCTCATCTACCCTCCTTAATTGTAGACAGAAAATTTACCATACCACTCCTATGAAATTAGTGTCCGTACGATTGTGTTACTTCGTCTCTTAGGTAGTAGATAAATACAATAATTCAGTACGTACTAGATTGTAGTATTAAAATACAAATAGAGTGTGACGACATGACATTATGCTTAGTTATAATGTATAATTGCTAATATAAAAATATAAGTTAAATATAGTAAACATAACCTATAATTTCCATATGACATAACACACATATGTAGTGGCAGGGCATTGGAGACCACTAAAATTAGACAGAAAGGGGCAACTGGTACAGTAAACATAACCTATAATTTCAACATATCTAAATATCCGTGCGGTGCAACTAAAAATTATTGAATCGTGCATAAATGAATGTACAAGAATTTCGCATTAATTAATCGAAATAAAGCCAGGTATTACACATACGAACAACGTAATTTTCACACCAAAAATAATATTACACCTTAACTCGCAAGGAATTAAGTCTGAAGTGTCTCCTAATCATTGTTTTAAATTTTATTAATGCAATTACACTACATTTTAGAGAAATATATGTTACTCTTTATGCATTCCAATTAATTTATATGGTTGAAACGCCGCCCTTCGTGATCGGGTTAAGCGAGTCACATGGCCTGCCTTACGGCCTGTATTAGATCATGACAGTGACACAGTCTATTGTTCCTAGTACTCACAGCGCTCCAAGCGGCTAGCAACTATCGCGAGAAATGCAAAAAATCATCCCAAGCTTCGTGACTGTACATAGTAGACTGTGATTGTACCGTGGACCATAGTTGTGTTCCAGAACCATAGTTATGGGAAATGATGGTAAAGCATTTATAAACCGCTACCTCCAAAACAGAGGTCGTAAAACTAAGGTAGGAAAATATAGAGAAAAATGAAATGACATATGAGCTAGTAAGTGTCCTTGCTCTTTTACGTATAAATAAGTATGAAACGTGTTCTCCCTGACTTTGACGTATTTAAGATGTCGTACTAAAACCATGAATTTCAAGTACACAGACGCTTTCAAACGTGAACAAGTAATGCGAACTAGTGTATACATGTCCCAAGTTGGAAATTCCGTGCATCCTGGAACAAGTTTATGGCCTGTGTAAATACTTAAAATTGTTTTATAACTAACTGTGCACTTGTATCTTGTTTTGGTATTGCAAACGGAAAACTTAAGTCATTGAATTTGTCCGGAGATTCAGAGGACAAACAGAAAATATACTGTCAAAACAATATATACCGTATATACTATATCTTTAATTCATGTTTATCTGGCCATATATTTAAAGTTCATATGAGGAGAAAGTAGAATTTACATACAGTAACTTGAATATAATTGTTTTCGTTACTATCGCACTGAGGTAACAGATTAAAAACTCGATGAGACAAAGTTGTAATTTATTTTTACTCTTTCTCTTCCTTTATTCACAACATTCATGTAATTAAGTGCCTACAAATGATATTACCGCCACAGAAAGAAATCATAAACAGAAACTAAATAGGATTTCTGGGTCAAGTGCTACAAATAACCGATGAAACTCTGTGGTGGGCATAAAAATCTGAAAGCTAACATATCGCATGTAGAGAAAAGAAGGAAAGTAATACAAAGGGAGAAAAACGAAGTAAAAAAAATTTAGAGAGAACGATAATAAAGTAGGTTACAAATTGGGGAATGAGACAGAACGCGAAGAGTAAAGAGGAACAGAATTTTAAGCACAATTCTCTCTTGCTAGACCACACAGGAGACGCCATTTCTATGTTAGAGATAATAAAACTTGCGTATGTAATAAGCTGATTATACAAAACATATCGCACAATAGGACATCGCTGTCGTCAGATACATTCAAGAGTTGATTTATAAAGAATTTAAAATAACATTCCAAACAAATATACGGAGAGAGAAATAATAATAATTATATTTCACTCTTTATAATTACTATATTTTCAGATCATGTTACAAGTATGTTTTACGGATATAAGTTACTACAATAAAGAACAAATTTAAATCACTCGGTTGTATGTTACTTGAATCGCACTGGAGAGCCGAAATGAAAATTAACCATAAATTAGGTCTAAAGCTACTAGTGTTGTACAGGGACATCATTTTATTTTTACTTCAATTTTTATTGTACCTGAGTTTTTGAATGTACTTCACTCCCACTCCTTCCACTAAGGAAGTTCCAACTCCACACAGAACCAAGACCGCAGATAGTAAGCAGTACTGAGTTACTGAGTATAGTACGTTCCAGAAATATGTTCGCGTTTTCCAGTGACGAAAGAGCTTTCAATATTGAATCATATTTTCGCACAGGTACTGTCCGTTTGCCTACGTCGCATCCCGATTTCCCCCACCTGCTTCTCGCCCCTCTGTAATAGCTGGGCTGTCTTACCTCTTTTCTGAAAACATTAATTTCTCTTAGGAATTGGAAGTTTACGTAATATTATACAGCTGTTTAATTTAACTTAAATAAAAGGGCCTCCTTAAGTAATTAACTATCACGTGATTTCCTCCCTTTCTACAATCCTGCGGCATAACCACTTGGACGGACAGTAGATAGCATGTCTGAGTAATTTTATATTTTCGGGTCGGGCAGAAGTGAAGATTGAATTTACAGTACGTAGAGTAGGTACAGAATTATTTCAACATGAGTTACTAGTACGTAGGACGAAACTGGCAATTGGAATTAGATGCAATAGTCTATAGTGCGATAATATGCACAAAAGAACTGAAGCCTGTATCGAAATGAACGGCCATCATTTTCAAAATTGTGTTTAAATATTCATATTATGATTATTTTTCAATTTAACTTCTTTTTCTATATTGTACTCTAATGTGCTGTAGACAGTATAATATACACTGCATAATGAATACGTTTGCATGGATAACTCACTTCGTGAGTAAAAACACTTATTCTTAATACAGTACTGTATTTTGATTAAAGAAAAACCTAATGAAAATTATCAAACTCAAAATCGCGATATTTCCTAGTTTACGTAAATGGATGAACTACTTTTCTTCCTTCCTATACCTAGTAGAGTGATTTGTGTTTTACGCCAGTATCATCGAACTCCAGTCTTGGAGGGGGGAGCAAGCGGTGTTTCCGGTTCTCTAAAGGTATAGACAGGTTAATATTAAAAATGTTAGTAAAAATAAAATCATGTCCCTGTATGTATAAGTATACACACATCAAACGCAGCCAACTCCGGACTTGTCACAACAAAAGAGAACAATTCGAAACACTTCGTTTCCACGAAACTGTAGTACTATGATTTTTGCCAATAATTTTGCTATTGCAATTGTAATATGTAACCACAACTCTTTGAAACAGTATTAAATTGGAATATGAAACGGGATGGACATGGAAGATTATAATGGTGGTTATATCCAATTTAATTTTGATGAGTTTGGCCGGTTTTTCCATGACGCTACTCATTTATTCTTTATATCATAATTTCTATATGATTTTCAGGAGTCCCAGTTGATAAATTTAAAAAATGCGCACTCTGCTTTCTCTTTCACTTCTATGTTTATGATCACCAATGAAAATTTCTCACTACGCCTGTTTTTTCATTGAATGAATTTGGAAAATTCTCAAAAGGTTGTTAATGCATAAACAGGGACATCATTTTATTTTTACTAACATTTATAATATTAACCTGGCTATACCTTTGGATAAACGATTAAGAAACGGAAACACGGTTTGTTACTCCTTCCACGACTTGAGTTCGATGATACTGGCGTAATATACAAACATATCACTTTACTGGATATAGGAGGGATGAAAAGTAGTTCATCCATTTACGTAAACTAGGAAATATCGCGATTTTGAGTTTGATAATTTTCATTAGGTTTTTGTTTAATCAAAATATAGTACAGTATTAACAACGAGTGTTTTTACTCACGAACTGAGCTTTCCATGCGGACGTATTCATTATACAGTGTATGTTATACTGCCCCGCACATTAGCGTACACTATAGAGAATGAAGTTAAATTGACAAATAATCATAATAAGGATATTAAAACACATTTTTTAAAATGGTGGCCGTTCATTTCGATACAGGCTTCAGTTCTAATGTGCATATTATCGCACTATAGACTATTGTACGTAATTCCTATTACCAGGTTCATACTTCGTATCAGTAACTCATCTATACTAATAATAAATCTGTAGCCGAAATTTTTCTGGTAATTTTCGATTTTCCAAACATAATTGGTCCTAACATATATAATTAACCACCCTGAAACCGAAAATCGCATTTTTAATATTTTTGTTTGTATGTCTGTCTGTCTGTATGTATGTATGTATGTATGTATGTATGTATGTATGTATGTATGTATGTATGTATGTATGTATGTATGTATGTATGTTTGTTACCTTTTCACGCGATAATGGCTGAACCGATTTCGATGAAAATTGGAATATAAATTAAGTTCGTTGTAACTTAGATTATAGGCTATATGGAATTTAAAATACGTTATTTAAAAGGGGTGTTATAAGGGGGCCTGAATTAAATAAATCAAAATATCTCGCTTATTATTGATTTTTGTGAAATATGTTACATAACAAACGTTTCTTTAACAATGATTTCTGATAAGTTTTATTCTCTGAAAAATTTTGATAGGACCTATATTTAATGAAATAAATGAGTTTTAAAATTAAAATAACTGCCATCTAAGGCGGTGTATTGAAATAAAAAACAAATGACTTCGTCTATAAGGGGCCTTGGGCACAACAATCGAAAGCTATGAAACATAGCCTACAGACAATGTTTCTGTGTTTGTATGAAGTAATATCAGAAGCTAAATTAACCGATTTGTATAATTAATTATTATTTCATCATTGGAAGGTGTAGTTTCTCTGGATGGACATAATGCTATAATGTTATTACAGTAACTTGTGAGTGAATTGAGGACAGGTAAGATTAAAATAGCTTCTTATGCACAGAAAACTTGATAGGTTATTCTGTATATTCATTTCCTGTATTTCTTATTATAATGTTTATGAACATATTCGTTTTTATGTCAGAGAATTAACGAACAACGAGAGTGTATTGATTTAGTATGCAGTAATAGTACGTTAGCTTAGCAATCCATTATTTTATAATTCAAATTTTAACTATGCTCAATTGAATCGTGTTAAAATACATAAAATATACATGCAATAAATGCAATGCAAAAAAATTGGGTAATGAGCCAAGCAGATTATGTTGCGCTGTTGTAAAAGTTGTTCCTCCTGAGATTCAAGAGCTCCCACATCAAATTAAAAATTTTCTAGTTCGAGTACATCCGTTATCAACATACTTTTTCATAATATAATATAATATATACATAATAATAAATCTGTAGCCAAAATTTTTCTGTTAATTTTCGCTTTTTCAAAAATAATTGGTAATAACAATTAAGAACATGTTAAAGGAATTGTCATTGCACCAAATGAGTGGTCTCTGGATCAAAATGATCGCATTTTAATATTTTAAACACAATTTAAATTAAGTAACATATTAAACGATTTATCCTTCTATCAAACACGAATGTTCCCTGGATCAAATGTCCTATTTTAATTATGTAATTGCTTTATATTTATTTCTAACGGGTGCAGCGGAGCGCACGGGTACGGCTAGTGTTGAAATAATTCTGTACCTACTGTATAAAAGAGACCTTACGTACTATAAATTCAATCTTCACTTCTGCCCGATCCGAAAAGATAAAATTACTCAGACATGCTATCTACTGTCTGTCCGAGTGGTTACGTCGCAGCGTCGTAGAAAGGGAGAAAATCACGTGACAGTTAATTACTTAAAGAGGTCCTTTTATTTAAGTTATTTTAAACAATTGTATGGGTATAATATTACCTAGACGTCCAATTCGTAACAGAAATTTATGTTCTCGGAAAAGAGCTAAGACAGCCCAGCCACTAGCATTTACAGAGAGGCGAATAGAAGCAGGTGGGGGAAACCAGGATGCGACGTAGGCAAATGGAAAATGATGCAATATTGAAAGGTCTTTCGTCACTGGAAAACGCGAACATATTTTTGGAACGTACTGTTCATTATGACCGTAAGGCTACTGTGACTGTATATACGGTCTTGGATCTGTGTGCAGGACGGTTGAACTTCATTAGTAGAAGGGGTGGAAGTGAAGTACATTAAAAAACTCGGGTACAATCAAAATTGAAGTAAAAATAAAATGATGTCCCTGTATAAGCAATGTACTTGGATAAAGTTGAATTAGTAAAAGAATTGCAGTGGAGCATAAATTTTAATTAGCTGCAGTTTAATATATATCACAAAAATTAAAGATATATAAAGATGGTCTCACTAAATGGTTTCTTCCGAGGTTTTCCTCAGCCGTGGGACTGAAGCCAGATGGTCTATAGCGAGTCCTCGGCATCACTTAATTTCACCCATTTCATTTGATTACCAGGTTGGGTTTTTCCGAGGTTTTCCCCAACTAAAAGGCAAATGCCGGATAATCTTTTGACGCATCCTCGGACCTCACCTCATCATTGTAGAAAATTACTAAATTGTAAAACTGCACAAATTGTAAAATATATTGTAAAAATTGTATTGTAAAATTTTGACTTGTTCCACATCTTAAAGCTTCATTGCTCATGTAAGATCTATGGAATATAATAAATGAAAGATTGTATCCATAAGAGATGCAAAATGCTCACACAAACACACATACGCAAACACATACACACATATACGTAATGTTATTAATTTCAGGAGTTTTACTCCTTGAGATATTTCAAACAAAAAAGTTTAATACAATCTTTCTCGCCTTTCCTTTCTTTGCGATTTAAGCATTGTTTTACATGAAACTTTCGTAGTGTGTTTTCGGAAAGCCATTGATTTAATTCCCAATATGCTCAGTCAGTTTAAGGGAGTAGTGTGTTATGTAAATGATAGAAAACATTTTAATTTTGCCGTTTAAATGTGCAAAAACGTGATTCGAACAAATGTAAGTTTTCATTCTGCAAAGGAATTTCACAATGTTACATTTGTTCGGAACAAATTTCTGCACATTTAAAGGACAAAACTGAAATTCTTTAAATCATATCTTTTCATACTAGGTCAATCTCTTAAATTAACTGAGCATATTGGGAATTAAATCAATTTGTTTGCCCAAAACACGCTATGAAATGTTTCACATAAAACAATTTTTACCTCAAAAAGATGGAAAAACGAGCAATATTGTATTAAACATTTTTGTTTGAAATATCTCAAAGAATAACCACCTGAAATTAATGACATTACTTACGGTACATTCTGTATATTTTGTATATGTATTTCCTATATGTGTACCTATTTATTGTAAATTCTGAGCGGTATTTTAAAAATAATAAATGTAATAATTATTAAACTCTTAGGACTGCTGGTATAAACGTATAATACTAATTCTCGTACACTAGCCTTTTCATTCTTTACCATAGCAATAAAGTAATCCAATTCTTTAAACAAATCTCTTTGTACAATATGATTTGATTGCAAAATTTATACTGTTCATATACACTGTTCATTATCTTTTTGTTTATTTTCGTACCTCCAGATACAATGTAATATATTGTGTACTTTGTTTGTAATCTTCATTGCTTGTATTGTATTTTTCTGTTTGTGAATATTGTGGTCCCGAAAAGACCGAGCAGTTATGCGACCTAAAATAAATCTTAAAAAAAAGTTTGAATTCAAAAGAACAAAAACAAACTGGAAGCAGTTAAAATGATGTGTTTCAGAAAAGCAGAAACTACACAATTTTGAACGAGAAAAAATTAGCATAGTGTAAAAAAATTAATGAAAGCAAACCTCACGTATACAAGATATTTTAGAAATAAACAGGACAAAAACTCCTATAGCCCGACCACTGACATTAAAACCTGCGCCACAAACCAGTGTTCGTTGATGCGTAGGTTGTCAAAGTGGGGATTCTGTTGTGTTGTAGATGCGCTCCCTGATCGATTTCTCGCAGCGAGTACGTTCTAAACTATTCGAAACAGCACTCGTATTCGCGTCCAATCTTTCACTTTTCAATCAACTATTAATATTCCATTTCCACTTGTTGTGCATAGTTAAAACAGATTGTAATTTATAATAATGGAAGGGAAACCAAATGTGCGCGGCAGGCTTTTGAAAAGTGACTCGCGTAAAATTATTTGTAACTTTGCGAAGTATTTAAGGGGTTAGGTACAGCTTACAGCAGTAAAATTCTTGGAAATATTCAACATTTTTTCCTTCATTACTGTATCTTTTACAATAATGAAAATTGGTATATGCAAAACACTGTCCTTCTGCCATATTAAAAAAAAATATTTTTACGATTTAAAATAATTGTATATAATTTTTTTTACAAATTCAAATTGGTGTCAGTGATGAAGCGTTTCCCTCATAATTCATATACTTGTTAACTTTTTGATGTTCTCTCTCTCTTTTATTTTATTACTGAAACTAAGGTTTACATATCATGCTCTTTCATCCATAAACTTAATAAATAACATTTTTTTTTATTTTGTTTTAGAAGAAAGTACTGATATTTGACCATTTTTTTAAATCAATTTTTTTATCACACAATCTATCAAAGGTAGAGAAATGATCTTGCATCATATTGTAGATATAACATATATAAATACACAAAAAATTTTATCACAGAATGTTGGATAGTTTTTGGTAAATGCTTCGTCACTGCACAGTGAAATGAATTAAAAAAAATGTAATTTTTTTTTTAATCGTAAAAATATTTTTTTTTTTCATATAACAGAAGGACAGTGTTTTACACATACCAATTTTCATTATTATACAAGATACAGTAATGGAGGAAAAAATGTTTAATATTTCCAAAATTTTACTGCTGTAAGATGTACCTAACCCCTTAAAAGAGAAAAAAAAAATGAATTTAAGTTTAAATATAATGTTGTTACATCAACGGGAGTTTCGGCCAGCTTGATAAAAAACGTCTTGAAGGAAGGGACAGTGTCATTGTCTACCATAGTTGGAGTCTGACTAGTGTAACCCGGCCTAGCGAGCTGCTCGTATAGTGGTGACATCTCCCTCTCCATGGCCACGTGAGTATTGGAAAAGTAGAGTCTTTTTGTAGTGGGTCGAGCTATAGACAAATAATGATTAGAAACGAAAATGTTAGAGGTGGAAAGGAAAATCATCGAAAAGTACTCTGAAGTGGGCTATATATGATATGGATTCAATAGTGATTCATTGTGATGATAATATGATGATAATGTGACATTGAGACGGTAATGTTAAGGAAATATATATATATATATATATATATATATATATATATATATATATATATATATATATATACTAGATATAAATGAAAAAATTGTTCAGATTCTGCTCAAACATGTAAAGTACATAACCTTATAAAGAACTTAGAAATTTAGGGTGCCGAATGATAGGTTTATATTACTTCAACTTAAAGGTAGTGTTTTATCATCAAAGCTCTGAACTGTGACAGATCCAGAAAAGTCTCTTTGATATCAGCGATTTTGACACAGTGTGATTTTTGTTTTCGGATTATTCTTGACGATTGTGAATGTTGTAACGCCCTGACATTGACAGAGCCATTCATTAAAGATGATGGCAATATATGACACATCCCAAGGGTAACATCATCAGTCGTGTTGAAGTGAAACGAGTTTATGTGGCATTCTGCATTGTCTGTGATGTCTCGGAAAAAGGATCATAGTTCATCAATAGGGACCGGATTTTTATGTAATTACATATTACATTCCTTTCAACCTAACCGTATATAAATAACAAATCTTTGTGAATCTTGTAATTACCATTAATATAATCAAATTTGACACTACATATTTTTTACATATTTACCCCACATTACATATTATGGCTTGATATTACATAAATCTACATATTTAGGGGGTTTATTCATTTTTACTTCTCTAAAAGGGGATGGGACTTCTGTTAGGGAAGTTTACAATTTGAAATGCACAGATTTGAAAAGCCTTTTTACCTACCCAACAAAAGATATATTTCGGCACGAAATATAACGTCCTTAGTTCCAGGCAAACAGTCTGTAAATGCCTATAGTTTGAGGTTTTAGTAGGTATAGGGAGCAGCTAAAATGCATGTGTCCCACATCTCTCAATTTCTCCTAATCCAGTAAAGCGAAACAGTGCTTGCAATACTGTTGTGTCATTCATTTCATTCAGTTCTCTAGTTTTAGTACTTACAGTATAAAGTGCAAGTGAGTTTATCTACTGCTTTTAACTAACTAAAATGGCCCCTGTATCTTCAATCCTCACGACAAAAATAAAATTATGGATTGTGATGAAAGAAGGTTTCACTACAGATGGAAAAATTGCAATGTGTCAAGTATGCGGTAAAAAAGTCGGGTGCTCTATGAAATCACAACTAGAACGTCTTACCTATCCTATACCTGCCACATATTGATATTAAATATTTTCATGATTTTACATACATATTTTGGTACATATTCAGCTTACTTTTCTTACATAAATATGTACATATTTCATATCTTTATATTACATAAAAATCAGGTACCGAATAATTTTGAGGGAAAAATTATTCAAATCAACTTTACAGGGAGTTATACCTGAAAGCTTGATTTGCAAATCCGGTCCCTATTCATCAACTTCCTAACCCTAGTGATCAGTGATCACATACTCATTTAGTTCCGGTACGCGTGAACATAGATGGTTTGTTAATAATCCACTTAATAAAAATGTATTTTATTTTTGTTAACCTGCATGTCGAATCCATGATATTTCCAGAGCAAAACTGCAATCAAATATAAAATGAAACATGTCTTCAAATTACGTTGTTCGACCTGTAACGTTTTCTAGCCTATTTCCAGAATCTAGAAAATATTAACTATGAAAAATCAAGAGCATATACAGAGAAATTAATGAAATACTTACATATTGCACCTTAAAAGAAACTGAACTGAGACTATGTATAATATTAAAAATACCTATTTTGGCTAAGGGATAAAAAATTCGTAGGTAAACAAAGTACAAAGCTAAATAATCAACGTCATACCTGTTTATTAATCATATATTTTAACACAGGTATTCTTTTACAATTGAGCACAAATAATTTTACAATAAAAGCGACGAAACTCTTGATTACAACATAAAAGTGCGGAAGATAATATTTAAGTGGAAGGTATAGAACACATCAACGTGATAAAAAAAAACATGAAAGCACAGAGTTTCTTGGTTTAGAGTGAGATAATCAGTTGAACTGGAACACACATATAGAATAGAGTGCATTATTCATAAATTGAGCTGTGTTTGTTCCGAATTGAAATATTTATATTGTTTTGGATATAAAAAATACCATAAAATGACATACTTAGCGTACTTTAATTTTAGAATTATATGCATTAATATTGTGGCCAAACTCATATGAAACCAACATTTATTTTGCAGAACAAATCTGTAAAGATAATTATAGGTGTGTATAAAAGAACATCGTGTAAAAAGATTTTATAGAATTTGAAAATATTGACCTTGCCTTGCGATGACGTTTTACATTAAAAATAAAGAGATATTGAATACAAATGAATATAATCATAATTTCAATACATGAAAAAAATCAGATCTTCATCTACCCCTTAATTAGTCTAAACTGTTACAAGAAAGTCCACTATTCATGTATTACGGTCTTACACTCCATAATCATCTTTTTAAATTTAGTTTATTTTACGACGCTTTATCGACTATTATTATTATCTAGCGTCTGAATGAGATAGTGATAATGTCAGCGAAATGAGTCCAGGGTCCAGAGCCAAAATTTACCCAGCATTTGCTCTAACACGGGCCAGCTCATTTCACGATGAGATGGGCTAACCCTTAATCCATCTAATCTTCTTGAAGATTAGAAGGGCTAAGAGAAAAAGAATTAACCAAATATCTACATACTCATACCTTCTTCTCAACTGATGAATTGTTTATGTTTGTAAATTGAATTAATCTGCTTGCTGTGTATTGTATTTTTTGTAGAGCCACTAACGTAGCTCAGTCGGTAGACGCGCTTGTCTGCTGGTTCGCAACTGCGCTCGGGCTTGGGTTAGATTCTTGCCTAGGTTAATTGCTATTTGGTTGGGTGTTTCCGAGGTTTTCTCGAACCGTAAGACAAATGTCAGGTAATCTATGACTATTTCTCGGCTTCATCTCACCTCATCTTGTCAAGAAATTATAGTAACCTTGACTTGTTCTATATCTTAAATCATCATCATCATCATCATCCTTCACGAATTAGGCCTCTGTAGACCTATTTCGGCCCCATCTAGCAGTCTTCTAAAAGGTCTTCCTAGTCGACGATGTCCTCTAGGTTTATACTGCATCATAGTTTTTGGGATTCTTGGATTTTCCATTCTTCTTACATGATCTAGCCAATTTAATTTGTATCTGTTGATTTTTCTTCTACTGACTCTACTTCCAATTGTTCTAAAATTTCTTCATTCCTTTTTCGGTTTAAGAGAGTATATCCTGCTTTCCTCCTGAAAAATTTCATTTCCGTTGCTTTGATTCTGTTCATGTCTTTTTTCCTTAATGTCCAAATCTCGCTTCCGTATAAAAGGGAGGGTAACGCTAGTGTATTATATATTTTTATTCTTATAGATTTTTGTACTAATTTAGCTTTTAATGTATTGTTTATTATTCCTAGAATTTGTGTAAATTTGGTAATTTTCTTGTTCACATCTTTTTCATTTTGATAAGATATTTCACAACCCAGATAATTGAAATTTTGTACTTGTTCGAGGCATTGGTTATTGTGTATTATCTTACTTCTGACTGTGTCTTGTCCTAAAAATCCATTACTTTCGATTTTTGTGCTGAGTTTTCCATCCCAAAATCTTTTAATATTTTATTTAATGTACGTATATAATCCTCTTTGTAAATTATCCTCTCAATTGGAAATTATGACTTGATCATCGGCATAGACTAAGGTATTTAATGTTAGAGCACTGGTTATTTTGAGTCCTGATGTGTAGATTTGGTTCCATTTTAAAATAATTTCATTTATATAAATATTAAATAAAGTTGGTGATAGACGACAACCTTGTCGAACTCCATTATTAATTAATTTTCTTTCGGATATACAGTTATTTATTTTGACACTTATTTTGCTGTCTGTGTAGATTTCTATTATATTTTGTAATAGCAAATTTTGAATATTTTTATCTTGTAATATGTCGAATAAATAATATCTTAAATCTTTAGTGCTAGTGTAAGATGTATGGAATACAATAATTGAAGTGAAAATTAAAAACTAATAACGAAAACATAGACTAAAGAAACGGAAAATATTGAACAATTTAAAACAAAAGAGACAAATGGTGGGGATTTTTAAAAATAGCTCTGAAGGTTAAATGTACCTGAAGACATCGTTCAAATTAATGAAGGTGGTGATTATTAACGTACTATTAGACCTGTATCATAAATCACTAGCAATGTTTCACAATATTACCTGTTGAAAGTATCTTGGCATAAATAATGTATCTCTCTTACATACACACATGGCTAAATGTAAGCTGCACAGGAAGATGCAAATCTACTCCGAGATACAAGAACGGAGAGGTTTTGTGAAAGTGTATTGGCTGGCAATTCTTGTTATTCTCTTTCTACGAAACGATCGTAATACTCGCTTCAGAAGCTAGTAGATATTCTGAACTGGTATGCGATTTGAAAGCAGTAAGAACGGGAATTTTTCTACCTTAATCCCTCACTCAATCCTCGGAAGCTTTGGAATATGTAACAAAACAGCAGTGGAACGCGAACTTCAAAAGAGAAGATAGAAACGGTAGAAGGATACTGCATATAGGAGTTTCCATATCAATGCGTTCTCAAATGTTAGCTTTACTGAATTTTGAAGTAACAAAAGAAATCTTCTTCACAAATAATGAGGTTGTAAATTGTAAAGGATAATTAATTTCTTGAGCTAGTTAATTCGATAGTTTTAAAATTATTTTATTGGTATCAAAACTTTGAAGTATATTGTATTGTATTGTATTTATTAACATTCCATGGTATTCATACATTGCTTTACAGCTAGAATATGGAACAAGTCAAAAAACTTAATACTATTATAAAGTCTTAATTTATAGTCACAGTCTAGATGAAATATATACAGACGAGATTTACAATATAGTCTACTAGTACAACACAAAGTTTTAGTATCAATTTCAGGAAGTGTTATTGAATGTCATGATTTCACCTACAGAAAAGAAGGCGTGAGAAATTAGGTACTTCCTTAATTTGGCCCTAAATAATCTTATGTTTTGAGTTTCATTTTTTATATCGATAGGGAGGCTATTAAAAATTTTTACTGCCATACAACGCACTCCTTTTTGATAGCACGATAGACTTGCCGATGGAATATGAAAGTCATTTTTTTGACATGTATTTATGCTATGAACTGTTGAATTAGTTACAAAGTTTTCACGATTACATACGAGGAAGATTATTAGTGAAAAGATATACTGACAAGCCATGGGCATTATTTGTAGTTTTTTCAAAATAGTCCTACATGATTCCCTAGATTTGGCACCTACTATTATTATAATTACTTTTTTGTAATAGTAATGTACTGTTACTACCTGTGGAATTTCCCCAGAATATTATTCCAAAACTCATTACCGAGTGGAAGTATGCAAAGTATATTGTTTTTACGGTATTGATATTTACTATCTTTTGCATAGATCTAATAGCAAAACAAGCTGAATTTAGTTTGGGGGTAATTTCTTTAATACGATTTTTCCAATTTAACACATTATCGATTTTTAAGCCAAGAAATTTGGTTGTTGTTGTTTCTAATAGGGATCTATTGTTAATTATTGCCCTAGAAATTTGCGAGTTTGAATTTGGACAGGATTTAAATTGAATTATGTTAGTTTTGTAACAATTTAATACTAATCTATTGACTGAGAACCAGTCACATATGAGAATGAATGTTACCTTTAAAATTATAAAATTGACCGGAATGGATTTGCTGTTGAAATGATAACTATGGCGCTTTCTGGGAATGGAAAATCGCATGATATATCATCCAGATTGAAGTTCTCATTTCCTTTTATATATTTATTTGAAGTTAACCGGTAGAAAGATACATAACATTTTTTTGACATTCATTTTCTCGATATTAAACTAAAATTCGGCGGTTAAGCTTTTTAATCTCTTAATATTCTCATTATTCGAAGTCTTAGAATATTACTAATTGCAACAGGTTATTTTGATTCATGACTTTAAAGACGGTACTGTGTTATTTAGAACCGATGGAATTAGTGATGTGAAGTGGTATTTGGCAAGATGAGGTTGAGCATTTAGTTATTAGAATAACTAACATAAGTCTTACATTTTGGAGAAATCTCGGAAAAATATAACTACGTAATCAGACTAATTGAAAACCGCAAGTAGAACACAACTACGGATCAGCAGGCAAACGCGCCTGTCGGTGGTCGTAACAGCATCAGCAGGATAGGTTAGGTCTTTCAGATCTCCGCACATCTAGATTATTAACATCATAATCGCTACATTATGATGCGTATCTACATTACAATCAGACTGCGGCCTAGAATCACCGATTCGCGAGACTGAAGTTTGGAACAAACGGAGTAGCAGCCTATACATGACGTAATTACCCATGGGGGGGGGGGGGAATGGCACTCTGAGAGTACGGTTTCGTAAGAAATTACATTACTGTATTTCTAATTCTTCTTGGCGTGTGTCCTTGCAATCACCACATGTGCTTGAGTTCCTATGAATAAACTAGTAAAATATATTTTATTTTTATATTTACTTATTTTATTAATTATTTGTGTTACTGTTAATTTTGCTGCTTATACAAAAGTTCGCAAAGGAATATTTTCTTATTAAAGAAAGAAAAAACACATTGAATTTTGCAAATTTTAGAAAAGTATAAGGACAGATAGAACTCGATTCTTTCAAAAGCAGTGTAATAACAAAAGACACATAGAAAATATTTAATTATGCAGTCAAAACTGGCCATCTACATCGAAATCAGACATAAAACATGAAAAAGAATATCATCGAGATTTGTGTATAATGTTGGTACATACCAATATCCCTTTTTTTTCAATATTTCAAAGCGTTTCTTGAAAGAAGTTTTCTTTTGATATGTTTCAAATGTACCTTGTAATTCGGTGCATTGAATTGTGAAGAAATGTATTTTATGTAAGTACTCTATATTTTTTTTTCTTTTCTGCTGGCACATAAATGACTACATTATATTTTTAAAACTTGGACAGTATAACCTAAATTGAAACATTTAATGTTAGGCAATTATATTTACTGCTAGAAATGTATTGTACATATTATATTTGTAAACGTGAACATTATGGTGCGACATCATAGTTATAAATGCTCACGCCCCTACAGAAGAGAAAGACGACTATCTAAAGGATAGCTTCTATGAGGAATTGGAACATACTTTTGATCAGTTCCCTAGATATCATATGAAAATTTTATTGGGGGATTTCAACGCTAAAGTAGGACGGGAGGATATTTTTAGACCAACTATTGGAAAAGAGAGCCTACACGCAATTAGTAGTGACAATGGAGTTAGATTAGTCAACTTTGCCACATCGAAAAATTTAATTGTCAAAAGTACAACATTCCCCCATAAGGATATACATAAATATACTTGGACTTCTCCAGATGGATTGACACACAACCAAATAGATCACATCTTGATAGATAAACGGAGACATACTAGTATAGTAGATATTCGAACTTTCAGAGGTGCAGACTGTAATTCTGACCATTATTTGGTGATTGGAGAATTAAGAGAAAGATTATCAGTAGCCAAGCGAGTAGAGCAACAAGTTAATATTACTAAATTCAATATTTTGAAATTAAAGGACGAGGAAGCTAAGCAAAATTATCAGGTCGAAATTTCGAATAGGTTTGCCACTTTAGAAAGTTCCGACGAAGTTGAGAAAGAATTAGATGTTAATAGCGTGTGGGAAAATATCAGAGATAGTATCAAAATTGCAGCTGAGCAGAGCATAGGTTATTATGAAAGTAAGAAAAAGAAACCGTGGTTTGATGAAGATTGTTGCATGGTAGTAGAAAGAAGGAAACAGGCAAAATTGAAATTCTTACAGGATCCAGTTGAGGAGAATAGAGATAATTATTTCAATGAAAGACGGGAAGCAAGTCGTACACTTAGGAATAAAAAGAGAGGTTACTTGAAGGAAAAACTGAATGAGGTAGAAGCAAATAGTAAGAATAAAAACATTCGAGATTTATATAAGGGTATAAAGGAATTTAAGAACGGATATCAGTCAAGGGTAAACGTGATCAAGGATGAGAATGGTGACTTGCTTGCAGACTCTTCATCAATCCTAAACAGATGGAAAAACTATTTTGCGCAACTACTAAATGTACATAGGCCAAATAGAAATGATCGGGATGATATTGAAATACAAACTGCTGAGCCATTTATACCCGAACCCACGATTTCAGAAGTCGAAATTGCGATAGAAAATCTGAAAAAGTACAAGTCTCCAGGTATCGATCAAATTCCAGCAGAATTAATACAAGAGGGTGAAAGTGCATTATATAGCGAAATTTATAAACTTGTACTTGCTATTTGGGAAAAGGAAATTGTACCAGAACAATGGAAGGAGTCCATAATTGTACCTATTTTTAAAAAGGGGGACAAAACCAACTGTGGTAACTTTCGAGGAATATCACTTTTGTTGACGTCGTACAAAATTTTGTCCAATATTCTTTTGAGGAGATTAACTCCGTACGTAGATGAAATTATTGGGGATCATCAGTGCGGTTTTCGGCGTAATAGATCGACTATTGATCAGATTTTTTGTATTCGGCAGATAATGGAGAAAAAATGGGAGTATAAGGGTACAGTACATCAGTTATTCATAGATTTCAAAAAGGCATATGACTCGGTTAAGAGGGAAGTATTATATGATATTCTTATTGAATTTGGTATTCCCAAGAAACTAGTTCGATTAATTAAAATGTGTCTCAGTGAAACATACAGCAGAGTCCGTATAGGTCAGTTTCTATCTGATCCTTTTCCAATTCACTGCGGGCTAAAGCAGGGAGATGCACTATCACCTTTACTTTTTAACTTCGCTTTAGAATATGCCATTAGGAAAGTTCAGGATAACAGGCAGGGTTTGGAATTGAACGGGCTACATCAGCTTCTTGTCTATGCAGATGACGTGAATATGTTAGGAGAAAATACACAAACGGTTAGGGAAAACACGGAAATTTTACTTGAAGCAAGTAAAGCGATCGGTTTGGAAGTAAATCCCGAAAAGACAAAGTATATGATTATGTCTCGTGACGGGAATATTGTACGAAATGGAAATATAAATATTGGAGAACCCAACTACGTAATCTAGCTACCGAAGAGAGAAACAAAGGCAACAACGTCAAGGTGGGATATCAGAAAATACTGATAAATGATAGATGGATACGTTGGAACGAGCTGCCCCAGGCAAAAAACCCGCCTCAACCACGGAACCTGCCCCAACCAAAAAACGCGCAGCGGCCACAACAACAAATCAGCATCCCAGGAACAAGCACTATGCAACAAACAACAACTTAGAACCACCAAGAGCGCCAACGGAATCTCACAACACACCAGTACAGACACCACACCAACGTACCACCAGACAAGAATTCAGAATAGCCACACTAAACGTGAACACACTCAGGACAGAAGAAAGAGAAGAGGAGCTAAACTATGCTCTAAAAAACATTAACTGCGATATCCTGGGCCTCTGCGAGATCAGAAGAATGGGGGAAACTATAATCGAAAAGAATAACGGCGACCTCTTCTGCTACATCGGGCAGACCAAAGGACAGAAAGGAGTGGGATTCCTGATAAAGAAACACATCAAACCCATGGTGAAGGAAATCATAGGGGTTTCAGAGAGAATAATAGTTCTAAAGATAAAGACAGCGACATGCGATGTAACTATGATACAAATATATGCACCCACAGAGAACCATAGTGACGAAGACAGCGAAGACTTCTACAGACTGCTAGAAGACACAATTGAGAGACACAGATCACACAGGAACTTCATATTAGGCGACTTCAACAGCAAAGTAGGGAACAAACTCCACGCACAAGAGGACCCAGTTGGGCCGTACGGCTACGGGACAAGGAACGCAAGAGGAGAACGACTGGTACAATTCGCCACAGAACAGAGAATGGTGATACTAAACACGTTCTTCAGAAAGCGTAGCGAAGCAAGGTGGACCTGGAGACACCCCAACGGCACGACAAAAAACGAACTGGACTACATACTAACCGACAGCCTAGCAGGTGCGAGGGACATACAAGTCGTACCAAACCTGAAATTCTCGACGGATCACAGAATGGTACGTGCCACAGTGAATATAAAGAGAAACAGAAGACATTTTGGGAATACAATAGCGAGCACAATTGACAGCTTAGATAGGCACACTTTCGGCCTTGCACTACAGGAACGACTACAAGAAATGGACCTATCCTCCCAGCGCGACCCACAGGATCTATACAACTCCATCGAAGAGGCCCTTACCCAAGCATCAATCACAGCCAGGAGAACAAATGGAACTAGAGAAAACAGTTCCAAGCTCAGCCCGTTAACAATTGCATTAATTGAACAAAGGAAGAGATTATATCCAAGCAGGGATGAAAACGAGGACAATAAAAACCAGTACGCAGAGATTGATAAGCAAACAAAAAGGGCGATCAGAAGGGACGTACGTGAACACAACACAGAGGCAATAAGAACAATACTGGAATCATCCAAATCAACAAGACAAGCAAGAAAACAGAGAGGAAGTGGGAAGCAATGGCTCTTGGGAGCACGGGGACCCAGAGGCAACCGTCTAACAGAAAGAGAAGACATTGTGACGGCAGCCACAAACTACTACAGATCACTATACACCAGCTCCAAACAGGAAGCGAATCCAAGCGACAGTATTCAGATGAACAACGTAGACGACATCGAGGTCCCACCAATACTTCAAAGCGAGGTCAGGACAGCGATAGGGGAACTCAAACCCGGAAAAGCGCCCGGAGAAGACAACATCCACAACGAACACCTGAAACTCGGTCACGACTCCTTGCTAACACCGCTCACCGCAGTCTTCAACGAAATACTCAAATCGGAGACAGTACCCCACCAATGGAAGACAAGCAAAATTATTCTACTCCACAAAAAAGGTGCCAAGGACGACCTGAACAACTACCGTCCAATCAGCCTGATGTCAAATGTCTACAAGCTGTTCTCTAAGATAATCACAAGGAGACTCACGAAAGTACTGGATGACAACCAAGCTCCAGACCAGGCAGGATTTCGCTCAGGTTACAGCACGGTGGATCATCTACAGACAATCAACCAGGTCATAGAAAAAACGGACGAATTCAATATTCCCCTCTATCTTGCATTTATAGATTTCAAGAAAGCATTTGACTCGGTAGAACACTCCTGTGTATTACAGGCGCTGAGCAACCAGGGAGTCGAGCACAAATATATCAACATCCTAACTAAGCTCTACGGAGACTCGCACGCCATCGTGATGACAGAACGAGAAGGACAAATATTCAGAATAGGAAGAGGAGTCCGACAAGGGGATCCGATCTCACCAAAGCTGTTTACTAGCCTCCTGGAAGACATATTCCGTAAGCTAAAGTGGAAGAAAAGACATGGAATCAATATAAACGGATATCGGCTGACGAACCTAAGATTCGCGGACGACATCGTACTCTTCGCTAAAAACGCCACCGACCTACAAGAGATGATACAGGAACTAAGCGATTGCAGCGCACACGCAGGCCTAAGCATGAACATGGAAAAAACCCAAGTCATGACGAACAGCCAACCACAACCCATCCAAGTCAACGCAACCAGTTTACAGTACGTGGAAGATTACATCTATCTGGGCCAATTGGTCGGATTCAAAAGCTGCATGACGAGAGAACTAAAAAGAAGAATTGCATCAGCATGGAGAGCTTTCTGGTCACTGCAATTCATACTCCTTGACAAGAAACTGAACCGCAAACTAAAGCTGGAGGTGCTGCAATCCTGTATCTTCCCAACCTTACTTTACGGCTGTCAGACCTGGAAACTGACCGTGAACCAGAAGACGCAGATTCAGATCTGCCAGCGCAAAATGGAGAGGAAAATCCTAGGACTCTCCCTCAGAGACAAGATTTCCAACACCAGACTAAAGCAGATGACAAACACCAGAGACATGGCACACCAAGGGGAACGCCTGAAATGGAAATGGGGAGGCCACGTGTCGAGACTCCAAGGCTGCAGATGGGCGCATATTTCCACCACGTGGGATCCACGCATCGGGAGGCGAAACCGAGGAAGACCTGGGACCAGATGGGCGGACTTCTTCAAGAGCCTAGCTGGACCCCTGTGGTCCAGAACAGCCAAGAACCGAGAAGAATGGAGATCGCTACAGTTTGCCAGTATCGAGTGAGAGTGCAAGTGTACACACACAAACGACGAACAAAACTTATATAGAACAGAATCTACCGTCATGCGGATTAGCTCACCGCATGATCTCTAAAGAGCTCCCCTTTTAGGAGGCCATAGCCCTTCACGGGAAATCCAAAGGCTATTTCATTCATTCATTCATATCCTTCGAAGAGGTGGAAAAATTCAAATATCTTGGAGCAACAGTAACAAATGTAAATGACACTCGGGAGGAAATTAAACGCAGAATAAATATGGGAAATGCGTGTTATTATTCGGTTGAGAAGCTCTTATCATCCAGTCTGCTGTCCAAAAATCTGAAAGTTAGAATTTATAAAACAGTTATATTACCGGTTCTTCTATATGGCTGTGAAACTTGGACTCTCACTCTGAGAGAGGAACATAGGTTAAGGGTGTTTGAGAATAAGGTGCTTAGGAAAATATTTGGGGCTAAGCGGGATGAAGTTACAGGAGAATGGAGAAAGTTACACAACACAGAACTGCACGCATTGTATTCTTCACCTGACATAATTAGGAACTTGAAATCCAGACGTTTGAGATGGGCAGGGCATGTAGCACGTATGGGCGAATCCAGAAATGCATATAGAGTGTTAGTTGGGAGACCGGAGGGAAAAAGACCTTTAGGGAGGCCGAGACGTAGATGGGAGGATAATATTAAAATGGATTTGAGGGAGGTGGGGTATGATGATAGAGACTGGCTTAATCTTGCACAGGATAGGGACCGATGGCGGGCTTATGTGAGGGCGGCAATGAACCTTCGGGTTCCTTAAAAGCCATTTGTAAGTAAGTAAGTAAGTAAACGTGAACATTTATTTTGTGTCCTACTGTGACTGAATGTTTACATGTTGAGGCAAGGAGTAACTGCACTCTCAATCTCCCATTCCCCTCGACGTACTCAACAGAGTGGTCAGTGCGTTCGTGACTTAATGATTTAGGTACTCTGCGCCGCAGTCTGATTATAACAATAATCAATATTGACTGTATTTCCATCGCCACGTTCACGACTTTTAATAAAATCAGGACTACCCAAAAATTACAATAGCATTACACTGAAACATAACCATTATCACTAAATCATCATCACCTAACCGCCACAACTTTCACAATCTTCAAGGTCTATCATTTACTTATTTATGGCTTTTTTTTAATCCACACTTGTGAAGTAATGGCTAGCGCGTCTGGCCGTGAAACCAGGTGGCCAGGTGGCCAGGGTTCGGGGCAAGTTACCAGGTTGAAGGTTTTTTCTGGGGTTTTCCCTCAATCCAATATGAGCAAATGCTGGGTAACTTTCGGTGCTGGACCGCGGACTCTTTTCACCGGAATTATGACCTTGATCTCATTCAGACGCTAAGAGAGTATATCATCGAAATGATAGCCGTCCAAATCTTGGTTTTAAAATATCGGCATCCTAATCAATTCAAAACGATAAAAATTTATTTAAAATAAATAATATACATTGAATATTATAAAGATGAATAGAGATTGTGATTGATGATGTTCAGTGAAGATTTTAAAATGGTTGATGCAATTGTCTGAAGAGTCTTATCGGGAACCTTTAATTTTCTGAGGATCTCCAATATAAATTTGGGAATTGTTCCTCGCGCACTAAACATAAGTTCAATGACATTCCAATCTTGAATATTATATTTATGACTGAGATCATCACAGCATGGAAGGTAAATAGCGCGTTTCTCTTCATGTACCTGCTTTGGTTGATCTTCATTAATTTCGAACTTTACAGTGGGGTCAAGAATGAGATCAATTTTTTTTTATCTCGGTCAATTATTATGATGTCAGCACGCCGTGTAGATCCTTCCGTAGAAAGACTTATTCATATACTTCGTATTCACCATGTTCCCTGAATCTGTTAGCAATTATTGAGCGGACTGTGTTATGTCTGTCAATTCGCAGTAATTCGCCCTGAGGGCAGAAACCTAGCACGTGGGGTAACGTTTCATGCTCATTGCATCTGCTCCAATGGGTATTGCTAAGGCTTCTACCGGGGAGAGATCTAACTGCGATAACATTGGTGCTTATTTTAATGGCCTCGGTCCATTGGCCACAAGATAGATCTTTCTTATTGCTGATCCAAGTGTTACCTTTTTTCCAGTGAGAGTAGAATGTAATTCCTTTACCTTTCCCAGGTTATGCGCTCCACTGATTATAAGAAGTGACACGAAGTTGTTTACGGATGTTACGTGGATTAATGGTTCCAATATTGTTGACATTAATTGGTAAGTGGTGAAAACTGTCAGTAATTTCGGCTTGAAGGTTCCTAGTTTGATTAATATAAGGGTTGTTTTCTTTAACTAATAATCTGCAAACATTAAGATGTTGGAGAAAAGTTTTCCACTCTGCTTTAAAAATACCAAGTTCTCTCAAATTTCGAGGTGCATATAGCATTGCATCCTGTACATCTGTCGGTAAGCCAACGATTTCCGTGACAGAACTACGGATAAGTTTATCAATATCATTAAGAAATTTTAATTTAAGATCCTTTAACGGTTCACATTGAAACGGATAGATATGCTGAGGCAAATTTATTGGTTTAAAATATTTAGTTTTTGATCAGGAATGAGCAAAGGTGATGACACTAGGTGCTTAAGACTATTTGTCAATTTTTTAATAATTTCTGTAGAATTAAATTTAATTTCTTTATGAAAAGTGATTCCCTAATATTTGATATTTTCATTAGAAGTCAGACAGGATATTATAGATCCATCTATTAACTTAAATGTCTGTTGATAAAGCGTCGTAAAATAACCTACTAAAATAAAAAAAAAATATGACTTTTAAGGAACTCGGAGTTTTATTGCCGCCCTCGCATAAGCCCGCCATTGGTCCGTATCCTGAGCAAGATTAATCCAGTCTCTGTAATCATATCCCACCTCCCTCAAATCCATTTTAATATAATCCATCCATCTACGTCTAGACCTCCCCAAACGTCTTTTTCTCTCCGGTCTCCCAACTAACACTATAAGCATTCTGAATTCGGTCATACGTCCTACATGCCATGCCCATTTCAATAATAATGGAATAAATGCGCACAAGTCCAAGAACCCGGGAACAACTGTGTGTGTGTGTGAACTGTGCGAGCAACCGTGTGACCGATACCACGTAACCAAGTGCAAAAAACGAATGAAATCCCCATGCCCATTTCAGAAGTCTTGGTTTAATGTTCCTAATTATGGCAGGTGAAGAATACAATGCGTGCAGTTCAGCGTTGTGTAACTTTCCCCATTCTCCTGTAACTTCATCCGTCTTAGCCTCAAATATTTTCCTAAGAAACGTATTCTTAACAATTCTTAACCTCTGTCCCTCTCTCAAAATGAGAGTCCAAGTTTCATAACCATGCAGAACAATCGATAGTATGACTGTGTTATAAATTCTAAATTTCTGCTTTTTTTTTTTTTTTTTGAGAGCAGATTGGGTGACAAAATCTTCTCAACAGAATAATAGCAGGCATTCCTCATATTTATTCTGTGTTTAATTTCCTTCCGAGTGTCATTTATATTTGTTATTCACAACGAACACCTGAAACTCGGTCACGACTCCTTGCTAACACCGCTCACCGCAGTCTTCAACGAAATACTCAAATCGGAGACAGTACCCCACCAATGGAAGACAAGCAAAATTATTCTACTCCACAAAAAAGGTGCCAAGGACGACCTGAACAACTACCGTCCAATCAGTCTGATGTCAAATGTCTACAAGCTGTTCTCTAAGATAATCACAAGGAGACTCACGAAAGTACTGGATGACAACCAAGCTCCAGACCAGGCAGGATTTCGCTCAGGTTACAGCACGGTGGATCATCTACAGACAATCAACCAGGTCATAGAAAAAACGGACGAATTCAATATTCCCCTCTATCTCGCATTTATAGATTTCAAGAAAGCATTTGACTCGGTAGAACACTCCTGTGTATTACAGGCGCTGAGTAACCAGGGAGTCGAGCACAAATATATCAACATCCTAACTAAGCTCTACGGAGACTCGCACGCCATCGTGATGACAGAACGAGAAGGACAAATATTCAGAATAGGAAGAGGAGTCCGACAAGGGGATCCGATCTCACCAAAGCTATTTACTAGCCTCCTGGAAGACATATTCCGTAAGCTAAAGTGGAAGAAAAGACATGGAATCAATATAAACGGATATCGGCTGACGAACCTAAGATTCGCGGACGACATCGTACTTTTCGCTAAAAACGCCACCGACCTACAAGAGATGATACAGGAACTAAGCGATTGCAGCGCACACGCAGGCCTAAGCATGAACATGGAAAAAACCCAAGTCATGACGAACAGCCAACCACAACCAATCCAAGTCAACGCAACCAGATTACAGTACGTGGAGGAATACATCTATCTGGGCCAATTGGTCGGATTCAAAAGCTGCATGACGAGAGAACTAAAAAGAAGAATTGCATCAGCATGGAGAGCTTTCTGGTCACTGCAATTCATACTCCTTGACAAGAAACTGAACCGCAAACTAAAGCTGGAGGTGCTGCAATCCTGTATCTTCCCAACCTTACTGTACGGCTGTCAGACCTGGAAACTGACCGTGAACCAGAAGACGCAGATTCAGATCTGCCAGCGCAAAATGGAGAGGAAAATCCTAGGACTCTCCCTCAGAGACAAGATTTCCAACACCAGACTCAAGCAGATGACAAACACCAGAGACATGGCACACCAAGGGGAACGCCTGAAATGGAAATGGGGAGGCCACGTGTCGAGACTCCAAGGCTGCAGATGGGCGCATATTTCCACCACGTGGGACCCACGCATCGGGAGGCGAAACCGAGGAAGACCTGGGACCAGATGGGCGGACTTCTTCAAGAGCCTAGCTGGACCCCTGTGGTCCAGAACAGCCAAGAACCGAGAAGAATGGAGATCGCTACAGTTTGCCAGTATCGAGTGAGAGCGCAAGTGTACACACACAAACGACGAACAAAACTTATATAGAACAGAATCTACAGTCATGCGGATTAGCTCACCGCATGATCTCTAAAGAGCTCCCCTTTTAGGAGGCCATAGCCCTTCACGGGAAATCCAAAGGCTATTTCATTCATTATTACTCCAAGATATTTCAATTTTTCCAGCGCATCAAGGGATAAATTTCCAATTTTTATATTTAAATTTCGTACAATATTCTCGCCACGAGACATAATCATATACTTTGTCTTTTCGGGATTTACTTCCAAGCCTATCCCTTTATTTGCCTCAAGTAAAATTCCCCTGTTTTCCCTAATAGTTTGTGGCATTTCTCCTAACATATTCTCGTCAACATCATAGACAAGTAGCTGATGTAACTCATTCAATTTCAAATCCTGTCTGTTATCCTGGACTTTCCTAATGACATATTCTAGAGCAAAGTTCAAAAGTAAAGGTGATAGTGCATCTCCTTGCTTTAGCTCGCAGTGAATTGAAAAAGCATGCGGCAGAAACTGACCTATACGGACTCTGCTGCACGTTTCACTGAGACACATTTTAATTAATCGAACTAGTTTCTTGGAAATTCGTTTAAGAGAGAAGTTTCATATCATGTTCTTATTGAATTTGGTATTCCCAAGAAACTAGTTCGATTAATTGAAATGTGTCTTTGAGAAACTTACAGCAGAGTCCGTATAGGCCAGTTTCTATCTGATGCTTTTCCAATTCACTGTGGGCTAAAGCAGGGAGATGCACTATCACCTTTACTTTTTAACTTCTCTCTAGAATATGCTATTAGGAAAGTTCAGGATAACACAGAGGGTTTGGCATTGAACAGGTTACATCAGCTTCTTGTCTATGCGGATGACGTGAATATGTTAGGAGAAAATTCACAAACCATTAGTGAAAACGCGGAAATTCTACTTGAAGCAAGTAAAGGGATAGGGTTGGAAGTAAATCCCAAAAAGCCAAAGTATATGATTATATCTCGTGATCACAATATTGTACAAAATGGAACTATAAAAGTTGGAGAATTATCCTTGAAAGTGGTGGAAAAATTCAAATATCTTAGAGCAACAGTAACAAATATAAATGATACTCGGGAGGAAATTAAACGCAGAATAAATATGGGAAATGCCTGTTATTATTCGGTAGAGAAGCTTTTGTCATCTAGTCTTCTGTCAAAAAATCTGAAAGTTAGAAGTTATAAAACAGTTATATTACCGGTTGTTCTGTATGGTTGTGAAACTTGGACTCTCACTTTGAGAGAGGAACAGAGATTAAGGGTGTTTGAGAATAAGGTTCTTAGGAAAATATTTGGGGCTAAGAGGGATGAAGTTACAGGAGAACGGAGAAAGTTACACAACGCAGCGCTGCATGCATTGTATTCTTCACTTGACATAATTAGGACCATAAAATCCAGACGTTTGAGATGGGCAGGGCATGTACTGTAGCACATATGGGCGAATCGAGAAATGCATATAGAGTTTTAGTTGGGAGGCCGGAGGGCAAAAGACCTTTGGGGAGGCCTAGACGTAAATGGGAGGATAATATTAAATGGATTTGAGGGAGGTAGGATATGATGGTAGAGACTGGATTAATCTTGCTCAGGATAGGGACCAATGGCGGGCTTATGTGAGGGCGGCAATGAACCTCCGGTACCTTAAAAGTAAGTAAGTAAGTAAGTTTCTTGGAAATACCAAATTCAATAAGAATATCATATAAATCTTCTCTCTTAACCAAGTCATACGCGTTTTTGAAATCTATGAATAACTGATGTACTGTACACTTATACACCTTTTTTTTCCCAATTTCTTTCTTTCGAATACAAAAAAATCTGATCAATAGTCGATCTATTACACCTAAAACCAGACTGATATTCTCCAAAACTTCATCTACATATGAGCCGTTCAGAGAAAAAGTGGTGTAAGTCAAAATTGGGTAATGAGGTTTAAAGTAAAAATTAAATTCTGTAAAATACAACGTAAAGTAGCAATTAATATGTCTTTCTAGCTATCCACTGACTACTAATAGTTTAAATAAATTGAATATTAATTGCTACTTTGCGCTATATTTTACACAATGATTACTTTAACCTTCATTACTCATTTTTGACTTCAGACAGTGTGGGTTTGTATTTGAATTTCGTCCTGATCATTTCTATTTGGGCTATGCATATTTAGTAGTTGCCCAAAATAGTCTTTCGATGTGTTCTGGATTGAATGAGAGTATGCAAGCAAATTACCATTCTCGCCCTTGATCAAGTTTACCCTTGCCTGTTATCCGTTCTTAAATTCCTTTATGCCCTTATATAAATCCTTAATGTTCTTATTCTTTCTATTTGTTTCTGCCTCATTCAGTTTTTTCTTCAAGTAACACCTCTTTTTATTCCTAAGCGTACGAATTTCTTCCCGTCTTCAATTGACATAACCATCTCTATTCTCTTCTACTGGATTCTGTAAGAATTTCAATTTTGCATTTTTCCTTTTTTCTAATACCATGCAACAATCTTCATCAAACCACGGTTTCTTTTTCTTAGTTTTATAATAACCTATGCTCTGCTCAGCTGCAATTTTAATAATATCTCTGATATTTTCCCACACGGTATTAACATTTACTCTTTTGCAACTTCTACGGAACTTCCTTAAGTGGCAAACCTATTCGAAATTTCGACCTGATAATTTTGCGTAGTTTCGTCGTCCTTTAATTTCAGAATATTGAATATTCTAATATTAACTTGTTGCTCTACTCGCTTGACTACTAATACGGTAGTCTTTCTCTTAGTTCTCCAATTACCAAATAATGATCAGGATTACAGTCTGCCCACTGAAGGTTCGAATGTCTACTATACTAATATGTCTTTATCTACTTATGACTAGACTTCGAAATTGAGGACCCAGTTGGAGAGATGCAGGTTAACTGATAGAGGAGTACTGAGCGGAAGTGGAGGAACAGGCTCAGGCGTGTTCACTTTTTTCATCTATCGGATCTATCCTTTGCGCTGTGCCTAGGTGTGGTTGGAGGTTTCGTACGTATTAGCACTGAAGCTGTTGGAGTTGACAGAATGTGAATTCATTGCTATGTCAAAATTCATTTGGAACAAATTTTTAAATATACGTTGTTAACTTTCCAAGAAAAAAAAGTCTTAGCTTACGAGAAAAATCTGTTGTTATATACACACATACACACTCTTCATTATGGCTTAAAATTTATGACATGATTTCAAAGCATGTATATGAAAAAATTGTAACATTTAAATTAATTTAAAAACAAAAGAAATGTGTAGAATACACCATTTAAATTGCTATCATATTTTTACTGATAAATTTTAATTATCTTACGATTTGGTAATATTTCATTTAAATTCATTTTATTCTCAGTTTACTATAAAGTTACCGGTAACCTAGAAAACTTTCATTCTAACTTCTTACTAATATTAAATATTTTCGTTTCATGTATAATGTTATCTTCCTTTCTTGGAAATAATTTATTAAGTTACTGTATACTCAGTTTTCCCCCCGAACATGAGTTTCACCAGTACGGAAGTTAGATTTATATTAAATAGAACATACATATTGTTATCTAAGAGTTGTTTCTTTAATATTAATCTTATTATTTTAAGACAAATTTTCCCTTAACTCATTAAGAGCAAATACTGGGCACTTTCGATGCTGGACCCTGGGCTCAACTCGCTGGTATTATCGCCTTCATCTCATTCAGGCGCTAGATAACCATTGCAGTTGATAAAGCGTCATAAAATAACCCAATTAAAAAATACAAGTTTATTTCTGTTACATAGACTTTATAATTATTCTATTTGTGTCGCTTCTTTTACTCATACGTAATTCATGTACATTTACGAATGCATGCTCTGATAACAAATTATTATTATTACTATTATTATTATTATTATTATTATTATTATTATTATTATCACAAAGTACGTTTGTGAATGATATTGCTACACATAACTGTTTATAGACCTACGAAAAATGTTATTTTTCTAAACCTGAGAAACGATAATACAATGTATTCTATCCAACATAATATTTACGTTTGTCATTCAAAGGAAGATTTATTTTTCTATTACGTCAGGCATGCCAAAACCCTGCACGTTGTGCAGTCGCGCACATTGTGCAGTAGTCTCTGTGCGATGTGCACTTTCTATTCCCCTACCTGGAGGGAGTGAATCGCCTTGGAGGGGAACGCAACAGGGCTATACAGACCTGCAACAGCATATCAGCTTTTCTTTCAGTAACGCAGTTTCAGTACGGGTGCTCATTTGGCTGTGTCTGTGAATGAGTTATGATTAGACTTCGTGGAATTGCCACGAGAATCGCAAGGTTTACTGTGCACGCGGTATAGACTGTATGAGAAGGGGGTGTCGTGCAAAGACTGGAGTATGCCTCTGATGTAAACATTGAGCAGTATACTGGGGTTACAATAAAACCTGTATCCTGCATTCAAGAAATATAATGAATGATCATTGAAGTAGGAAATGCCTAAACATGTAAATACACAATTATTTTATGGTGAGACATATTAACTCTTAAAATTTAATGTAAGATACTCACATCATCTTTGAATATGTGCATTGCAGTGAAGAGTTACGTACATTTTTAGCAACTGCAAAGTAACCTCCTCAGATGGTCACTTAAACAGTTTTTATTTTCGGAAAAAGTACGTTCAACATCACACGATGTAATACGTACATATTTGAAGAACGGGAAGTCACTACATTTTAGTACACCAACTTCAGATATCTTGTCGTGACCTGATGGTACATCATTTATAATACGAAATTGTGAATAGGCAGAATTTTTAGCAATAATGTTCCTCAACATACCCACTTCACGTTTTCTGAAATCAGTGAATTGTTATTTTGGATAACGGTTTGTGATACTTTATCCACTATATTAAGGGCTTCAGAGAGTTGTAATTTAGACGATTCTAACAGGATGATGCTTTTGGACACGATTTTAAAATTAGAATCAATGAACAGAATATCTTCCAATAGCTGTTCAGAAGGCAGTAATTTTACAGCTGCTACAGCGGAACTGTCAGTGCTATCCAATGCATCAATTACGTCCATTATTTTGCCGTAATGTTCTTCATAATAATTAACAGAATCCAACCACGTTCCCCAACGGGTGAAGACTGGCTGCGGGGGTAAGGGTATTCCAGGGGCAATTATTTGTAACAGCAACACTCTCATTGTAGTATGTTTGATTGAATTCTTGTCTGCACTGAACAAATGTTAAGCTTTGACTATTCCAACAACAGTAATGCAAAAACAAGTGCTTACATAGATATACATTAGCTGTAGCTGCTCTATCTATTTGGACCGGTCACAACTCTTAACATGAACTGCTTATACTACGAGATCGGGCGGTCGCTCACCTCCTCTATACTACCGTACATCGGCAACCTGATTGCATGCTGCGTGTGGCAATTCAACGAAGTCTAGTTATGATAAATAAAGTGAGGAGTTCACCGATAACGAAGTTAAACTTCGATTTGCATTTCGATGATTGACTAATGTTCTGATGGGTATGTTTTCTTTACGTATTTTCCATGTATTAATCATAGAATACTTTCAAAATATATTAACTTCGCCAATTTCGACGTTTCTTTCGTTATTATTCTTTCATTTCACAACAAAAATGACGTGATAGAGAAAATCTGAATACAGATTCGGATTCAGGGCACTTCCATTAACTAAAAAGAGTCATTTTTGCTCATGAATCATAAAAAAAGTTTTAAAACGCATAACAATAATACTAATACTTGTTGTACTCTTAACAGCTTGCTGTACATTTAGTAATCAGTTCATTAATCAGTGTAAAGGCATTTAAGTTACGTATAAACAGAACTAACAACGCGTGTTTGTAGGATGAAAGTTAAATGGATTTCCTTCCAATGGGGAAAGTTCCTTGCACGACAACAAGGGGATGAAAATATCCAGACACTTTTACTTCATCGTTGACATTTTGCCGTGATGTTACTCAACGCTGAAGCTATTGAGTCACTCCACAACAATGGGTAGGGGGTGGCTTCTAGACGCGAGAGGGGCCGTGTAGTTATTTATTGCGCTAGGGAAGGGATGAATGGGGCAATTGCCTCGTTAATACACTACAGTGATGACTGAACCGGGTTGGGAAGGAGAACCGGGCACTGACTCATTACAACAAATGATAGGATTACATCTCGGTCGGATCAGCGTGCAGTTGTAGACACTACTGTGCATCTGCGACTAGTATTTAGTGTTCATTGCTACGTACAATACAAAATAAGTGCATATCACTCATATAGCACAAACCAGTATGAGCAAGCTTGTGTTTGCAATTTTCTGTTACAGTGTCTAACAGAAGTTTAACGTCACTATCTCGTATGAAATAATAATTTCCTGGTATTATACAGGGACATCATTTTATTTTTAATAACATTTTTAATATTAACATGTCTATACCATTGCATTAATGATTGAGACCCGGAAACACAGTTTGCTACCTCCTTCTACGAGTGGAGTTCGATGATACTGGCGTAAAATACAAACAGATCACTTTACTAGGTACAGGGGGGAAGAAAAGTAGATCATCCATTTACGTAAAGTAGGAAATATCGCGATTTTGAGTGTGATAATATTCATTAGGTTTTGTTTAATCAAAATACAGTGCAGTATTAACAGTAAGTGTTTTTACTCACGAACTGAGTTATCCATGCGAACGTATTCATTATGAAGTGTATATTATACTGTCTACAGCACATTAGCATACAATATAGAGAATGAAGTTAAAATGAAAAATAATCATAATATGGATATTTAAACACATTTTTTAAAATAGTGGCCATTCATTTCCATACAGGTTTCAGTTCTTTTGTGCCTGTTATCGCACTAAAGACTATTGCATCTAATTCCAATTACCAGTTTCGTCCTTCATACTTAGTAACTCATGTTGAAATAATTCTGTACCTACTCTATAAAAGAGTACCTTACGTACCGTAAATTCAGTCTTCACTTCTGGCCGAGCCGCACAGATAAAATTACTCAGACATGCTATCTACTGTCCGTCCAAGTAATTATGTCGCAGGATCGTAGAAGGGGGGGGGATCACGTGACAGTTAATTACCTAACGAGGCCCTTTCATTTAAGTTATTTTAAACAGTTTTATAATATTACGTAAACGTCCAATTCCTAACAGAAATTAATGTTTTCAGAAAAGAGCTAAGACAGCCCATCTTTTACAGATGGGCGAGCAGAGGCAAGTGGTGGAAATCGGGATGCGACGTAGGTAAACGGACGACAGTACCTGTGGAAAAATTATGGTTCAATATTGGAAATTTTCGTCACTGGAAAACGCGAACTTATTTCTGAAACGTACTGTAATCACTAACTCAGTACTGCGGCCTTGGTTCTGTATGGAGGACAGTTGGAACTTGGTTAGTAGAAAGGGTGGGAGTGAAGTACATTAAAAAATTCAGGTACAATAAAAGTTGAAGTAAAAATAAAATGATGTCCCTGTATAAAAGAGTACCTTACGTACTATAAATTCAATTTTCACCTCTGTCCGACCCGCACAGATAACATTATTCAGACATGCTATCTACTGTCCGTCCAAGTGGTTATGTAGCAGGATCGTAGAAAGATGGGAATCACGTGACAGTTAATTACTTTTATTTAAGTTACTTTAAACAATTGCGGGTGAGGGAAATCGGAATGCGACGTAGACAAATGGACGACAGTACCTGTGCGAAAATATGATTCAATATTGAAAGCTCTTTCGTCACTGGAAAACGCGAACATATTTCTGGAACGTACTATACTCACTAACTCAATAATGTTTGTGTTTACTACAACCTTAAGGCGACTTTGACTGTATACGCTTGGTTCTGTGAGGAGAACGGTTGGACGTTTACTAGTAGAGGGGGTGGGAGTAAAGTACATTCAAAACTCATGTATAATAATAAAATTGAAGTATAAATAAAATTATGTCCATGTACATTTGTTAGTATACTTTTCGAACATCTATGCAGTGGCCATCAACTCAGGTGCTCTTTCGAGACAGTAAGTACGCCCGCGAGCAAGCAAGCTAGCCGTATGCAAGATTCCAAAGATATTGGGGGGGGGGGGGATAGAAGGAGACACTTGTCTTGCACTAACTTGAAGTCGGTTTGAAGGAGGGACATACCAATATTATACAGGGACATCATTCTATTTTTACTAACATTTTTAATATTAACTTGCCTATACCTCTGGATCAACGCCGTTTGCTACCCCCTTCCACGTCTGGAGTTCGATGATACTGGCGTAGGCTTAATATACAAACAAATCACTTTACTATGTATAGGAGGGAAGAAAAGTAATTCATCCATTCACGTATACTAGGAAATATTGCGCTTTTGAGTTTGATCATTTTCATTAGGTTTTTGTTTAATCAAAATACAGTACAGTATTAACAAAGAGTGTTTTTACTCACGAACTGAGATATCCATGTGGACGTATTCATTTTGCAGTGTATATTATACTGTCTACAGCACATTAGCGTACAATATATAGAATGGAGTTAAATTGAAAAATAATCATAATATCGATATTTAAACACATTTTTGAAAATGGTGGCCGTTCATTTCGAAACAGGCTTCAGTTCTAATGTGCATATTATCGCACTATAGACTATTGTACCTAATCTCAATTACCGTAGTTTCCCCTAACTATTGTCCACATTTGTCACATTTTTCTTTGTATATTCAGTACTATTCATCCAGATTAAATGAAATTTTGGCTTCGGACTCTTGTAAGTTTATATTAAATAAATATTGGCATATGTGTTTAAAATTATTTAATTACAAGTGTTAAAAAATAATAAGCATTGGTACATAGTTGTATTCTGAGTTTCCCAACTATGGTCCACTCATATATTCATGCTTGAAAGCATGAATGGACTATAGCTGGAGCCGTAATTATTCGTAAATCAATACATTGAGTTTCTAATTTAAGGCTAGAAACATAATCTAGCACAGAAATATTAAAAATAAATGAAAAGTACATGGATTCTTTTTATTAATACACATTACATAAACACTCAATAAACAAGTGAAATGTGAAAGTCATTTTTCTGAAATAATGAACAACTACACTCACCGGCAAAAAAAACCGGGCCACCTAAAGTTTCTCAATTTTTTATGAGGTCAGAATCAGAAAATCCGTTATGAAAAATGAAGAAAACATTGCTTCCCAGAAAAACAAAACTTATTCATTATCATTTGCGCTATTATTTTCAACGCCAAACAATGGATATAATTAAAAGGTGTAAAAACGTACAAATTATATCAATTTTCTTCCAAATGTTCAACTGATTTTGTGGCCACCCAGATGTTGGTAATAGCGGATATTACCTCCCCGTGACTGTATGACTGTTACCAGTCGCCGATTCAACACTTCGATGAGATTCTGGATGTCAGTATGGTCGATTCTTTTCCATTCTTTACTTAGAAAATTTCGGAGCTGCTGTAAGTTGCTGTGAGGAGTAGGCGACTTCTAACTTGCTTCCCTAGCAGTCACCACACATGTTCAACAGGGTTTATATCAGAACTTCTTGCTGGCCACGCCATCCTATTCAATCCAACGTCGTGAAGGAACTCATACACGATTCTTGTAGCATGATGGCGTGCATTGTGATGCGATTAACAGGAACGTTTCACCAATAAGTAGGGCATATGGTCCCGTATGTTAAATTAGACCTTCTTCGATGTATCTTGGAGCAGTCAAAGCACCATCATTAATGAAAACAAGTTCTGAGTAAGCTTCATACGAAATGCCACCCCATACCATTACTGATCCACCTTGGAAACTGACACGTGAACTGAAGGAACATGAAGAAAAACGTTCTCCTTCTCTTCTCCACACTATTTCACGTCCATCTATAAACTAAATCTCGACTTATCTGTGAAGAGCACTCGTCGCCACTCCCCCAGGTTCCAATTAGCATGATTGTGAGCAAAACGTAATCGTTCAACATGATGTTGCTGGAGCAATTCTGGGCCTTTAACTGTCTTCTGGAATCAGCCCACATTCATCCAGACGTCCTCTTACAGTTCTCTCACTCACGTTAACTTGTCTTATTTTCTGGAAGGCTCTTCTGGTCTCAATAGCTGTGGAATGGCGATTTCTTAGTGTGTTTAGGACAATAAAATGGTCGTCACGAGCCGAAGTTACTCGTTTTCTCCCTGAACCGGGTCTCCTGGAATAAACCCCTGTCTCTCTAAAGCTATGGTACACTCGTTGTACGGTCGATCGAGGAATCCCAAGAACTACAGCCACATAACGCTGACTATTCCCATCTTCTATAAATGCAACCACTTTTGCTGAATCGGTAGGACTTAGCGACATTTGTATACAATGAAGTACTCCAATACTGCCTTAAAAGAGCTTACCAGTCTGTAGACATCTTCAGCTTAGCTCGAAATGAGTCCGAGAAGTTTACACACAATATTACAAGAAGAACGAATCTTCTATTCAGATCATTGTTGGCTATTATGTATTCAGTATTACATTGTTACGTATCACAAAATAAGTGAATAACTAAATGAACCTCAGCACACCTACAATTATTTTAAAAATTCTTCAATTTTCAAAAATTTTAAGGAAAATGTAGTTGGCCCAGTTTTTTTGCAGGTGAGTGTATAATCAAAGGACAAAAGTACGGTATCAAAATAAACTAACACATTCTTAGCAAAATATAATGCAAATAAATTCACTGATAATGTTTATTTATCGTACTGAGAACTATATTCATTACGCTTATTTCGATCCTTTGAATCTCCACTTCTGTTGTAATTCTGAAATTGAATCATAATCTGTATCCAATTCAATTCCATCGCTCTCATAGTCACTCACAGGGACGGTTGAGATCCTTCTACCCTGATGTTTTCGTTTTACCGGACCATCATTCGTGCTAGTACTATTGATGCTGGAACAGCCTGTTTCTTTATTTCCTGGACTATAATGTTAAATGGCGTTTTAGAATATACTGAGATACCGTATTTGCAGAAGTAAATAATCACATTGATCACATTTTATTGAAAGAAATATTTAAAAATGAAATACAACTATGGTCCACGAAAAATTGTGGTACATAGTTGAGGACTGACTTCTAGCCTTGAGGTTAAACATTTTTCACGCAGAGTCCTTAACCTCTGCCAGTGTAATTATTACGTGAAAGTAAACACTATATAGCCAGGTTTAATTGTACAAAGAATCATATATCTATAACGTACCAGTTTTTTAGAGGAGAGCTTAATAAAACAGACAATCACAAACTGAATGAATTCGTGTCTTCACACATTCAATAGAACGATGCACACTGACCTTGTTAAGCATCCATATCATTGCCACGTGTAATGGTAGATAGAAGCACCTATGGGGAACATAATTCCATCACAGTGGCGCCTTAAATGGCAAACACCGAACTCTTGGGGGACTAAGTAGTACATAATGCGTTTTGGACCATAGTTGGGTGCCTGAACCATAGTTATGGGAAATTACAGTACCAGTTTTGTCCTTCGTAGCTAGTAACTCTTGTTGAAATAATTCTGTACCTACTCCATAAAAGAGTACCTTACGTACTATAAATTCAGTCTTCATTTCTGCCCGATCCGAAAAGATAAAATTACTCAGACATATTATCTATTGTCCGTCCAAGTGGTTATGTTGTAGGATCGTAGAAAGGGAGGATATCACGTGACAGTTAATTACTTAACGATGTCCTTTTATTTAAGTTAATTTAAACAGTTGTATAATATTACGTAGACGTCCAATTCCTAACACAAATTAATGTTCTCAGAAAAGAGCTAAGACAGCCCAGCCACTAGTTGGCGAATAAAAGCTGGAGGGAGAAACCGGGATATGACGTAAGCAAATGGACGACAGTAACTGTGCGAAAATGATTCAATATTGAAAGCTCTTTCGTCACTGGAAAACGCGAACATATTTCTGGAACGTACTGTTTACTATGACTGTATATGCGGTCTTGGATCTGTGTGGAGGACGGTTGAACTTCATTAGTAGAAGGGGTGGGAATAAAGTACATTAAAAAACTCAGGTACAATAAAAATAGATGTAAAAATAAAATGATGTCCCTGTAGATTTATAGTTCACATATTGCCAAGCAGGCTTACAAAATTGGCGTACTTGAGAGTCGGAATGATCGTTCGCTTGATTTTGGCCCTTTTACAATTGACTTTAAAAGCTTTGTATTTGCAGTCAGTTTCGTGTACCATACAGTTAGGCTAACGCACGAAGTGAATGAATGTAACTACTATGAAGATTAAGCTTACTATAACTAATCGAGCACTAAAATTATACTTATTTATTTTGCTAAACAACGGGAATAAATTCCACCATGCCTAATAAAATTGTGCTGTATAATACAAATCAAAATACATAAACACATTGTCTGAGGATTCATTCATTCATTCATTCATTCATTCATTCATTCATTGTTCTGCCCAAGGCAGGTCTTTCACTGCAATTCCACCTTTCTCAAATCGTTCCTATTTTCCGCCTTAATCTCTGTCTCCTCATATGATCCATATATCTTAATGTCGTCTTTGACCTGATATCTTGTTTTACCCGGAACTCTTCTCCCGTTCACCATTGCTTTCAGTGCATCCTTCAGTAGGCAGTTTCTTCTCAGTTAGTGACCCAACTAATTCTTTTTCCTCTTCCTGATCAGTTTCACATTACGAATGTGCGGAAATAAGAGTCCCTATATATGTTACTTGTTCAACACCTGCTATTTGATTGCTCAATTTTCGGAAGAGTTCGCCTGCTTTACTGTCACATGTTATCTCATGTTCTGGACAATTTGAGAAATCCCTTGTGTTTTATGTTTAAAAAGAAATTCTGTTCAAGAGAATTTCAGAAATTCATATCACATAATCACACTTCACTGTAAATGATTAGTTTATGTGTTCCTGCCATAGAACAAGCTGTAATTAATGCAATTAGTAAGAGTATATGAATGTGTTAATTTTATATATATTCAGGTTTATCATAATTAATTTAAATGCCACGGAGTAAAACAGGCTGTAATAAAAGGAGATACTACTACTACTACTACTACTACTACTACTACTACTACTACTACTACTACTACTACTACTACTACTACTACTACTACTACTACTACTACTACTACTACTACTGCTGCTGCTACTACTACTACTACTGCTACTGCTGCTGCTGCTGCTGCTACTGCTGCTACTGCTACTACTGCTACTACTAATAATAATATCTTTATGCAATAATTCTTTGTTTTTATGTCTTGTGCGTATTTTACATAAGATGTCTATGTTGTATGTGTTGAATATGCATTTGTATGTAATATATTTATTTCATTTCTTATCTATGTATTAGTATCATATATATCTGTGTTTTTATGTCATATACGTCCTTAAAAGTAATACATAAGTTTCTATGAAATGCTTAGGTTTTTTATGTAACCTGTCTCTATGTTATGTCTTGGAAAATTATTTCATGTTAGCTAATATGTCTGTGTTTCATATATTTTGTATCTATTTCTATGTATTATATATATTTTCTCATATCTACGCATAGGTACTATATAACATAACTATGAGTCCACACCTGTGGAGTAACGATTAGCGCGTCTGGCCGCGAAACCAGGTGGCCCGGGCTCGATTCCCGGTCGGGACAAGTTACCTAGTTTTTTCCGGTGTTTTCTCTCATCCCAATATGAGCAAATGCTGAGTAGCTTTCGGTGTTGGACCCCGGACTCATTTCACCGGCATTATCATCTCCATCTCATTCAGACGCTAAATAACCTTAGATGCTTATAAAGCGTCGTAAAATAACCTACTAAAATAAAAAAAAACATAACTATGATTTTTATTACGTCATACACATTTACAGTAATATAATATGTCTTTTATGTCATATGTATATAATGCATATATTTTATGTAAGTATTTGTATATGGTTATAATATCTATGATTTAATTAGAGCCCTAATATATCTTCGGGTAAAATAGAGTTCAATAAACTTGGAAAGTGAATAATAAAATAATAATAATGTTACTTGTGGACATTTGTGCGAAATTTTTGCTACACACAGGTGGACTCGCATCAAGACTAGTTCCAAATTTCAATTCCGTATCTGTACATAAATTTATTAGAAATAAAAACTTAAAAATAGGTAGTGACTTTCCGCCAACTCTGTAGAAACACATTCAAAAGAGTTTTCATCAATATACTTTTATTTTAAGAAAATAGAATGTGATAAATATTCGTTAGTTAACATTTTGTGCAATCCATTATTAAAGAAATTTCATGGCATAGGCCAAACTTTATTTGATAGAAGACTGGTGGCGCATGAGTTATTCTTATATAAAATTATAAATAATGTGATTATTAGTGTAGTACTCTCAACGCAAAACATTGAAAAACATGAAATATTTACTAAAGATGTTATTAATTGGTCCAACAGAATTATATCTGTTATAATGACAATTAATATTTGAGGAGAAAAATTCGCTCCGGATCGAACCCGGGTCCTTGGTTCGACGTACCAAGCGCTCTAACCACTGAGCTACGCCGAATTCAATCCACAGCACCGGATCGAACTCTCCTCCTACAGTGTGTACAGGGAAACACTTCACTTTAGTATCTGTTACTTAGATTTTCATACTCTATTTATTTGCTATTAACTGAGTTTATAAGCATCTAATTGTAGATTATTTTCTGAATTACTGCAGACAAAATAGTGTTGAAATTATTATCTCTAATTTTAAAATTATGTATTAAATTTTCTTGCCATTCCTTTATGACATCACCAATATTAATATTAAACTGAGCCGGGGGACATGGGGCAAACGTGTTAAGCACCTTTATTTTTGTTCAATATTTTATCATTATTTGATCCCACTTTGTCAGTCATATTTGTGCCGAAGTATAGCCTATAATACAGTTTTCATGATATGTTCTGGAGCGCCGGTGTTGTTCATAATTTCCTATAGCTTTAAGTATCCTCAATAATCTACCGGAAGTCTTTTCGTAGTCTATCTCAATACATATAATGTGAAAAGGCATTTTTTAGGGTAACATCTGTTCCATTGGTGACCAATTATCGTTTGATTTAGCAGGGAGTCGATTTTTTGTAAGTGAAAGAAATGGGGGAAAAAGTCATGTCTGAAGCTTTGCGGGAAATATTGGTATAACAAAATGCAGTAAATCTAATAGAAAAATAGAAGCATTACTGGATGTAAATAAAACTTGTGTGACGAACACAGTGTAAAATATTGAAGAAGGGGATGCAGTGACTGATAAATCGCATAGTGGCAGACTAGAGCACAGCCTCTGTTCGAGACAGGCTTATCTGCAGACTGGCAGAAGTGAATCGAGAGTCATCTCCTACACCGGTAAAGAGGGAGTTTGAAGACCCAAGTAATAAAAATATGTCAACAGCGAACATTTCTCGCCGACTGAGGCAACATGAGCTCTTTTCTCAGATGACTGTTAGAAAACCACTATTGAACAAGACCGTCAAATTGCAATCATAGAAATTGGTACAGAAGAAAGAGGAATTGGTATGCAGTATGTTAGGGAAAGATTATGTTAATTGGTGATTCAAGTGTTCAACTTAAAATCTATGGAAAATATTTGAAATGTCATATCATTCACTTTTGTGCACCCGTCCGGCAAGTAATGAATTTTCAAGAACTTCGCTAGAAGATTCGGAAATCTGGAAAAAAATATATTATGTTCCAGGAATGCAGAAAATTGATCCTGTGCAAGCGGAAACGTGTCCGAATATATTTGAAGATCAAAGCAGGCCACATTGACTATTAAAATGTGTGAAAATAGGACATTTTATCTTTTATTAAGTTAAGTTATTTTAGGATTCTAAATGAAATGATATAAATTAAGTAAAAACTGGTGGATATACCTTTCAACTTAAAAACATGGAAGGCATTTATAAAGAAGAAAGGAGGCCACATTGACTACTAAAGTGTATGATGATAGGAAAATTAAAATTTTGATTTTAAATCCCGAAAAGACGAAGAATATGATTGTCTCGTGTCCAGAATATATGTATGAAAAGAAAATCCTTTGAAGAGGTGGAAAAATTCAAACATTTTGGAGCAATAGTAACAAATATAAACGGCACTCGGTAGGAAATTAAATGCAGAATAAATAGCTACGGGAAATACCTCTTATTATTCGGTTGAGAAGCTTCTGTCATCCAGTCTGCTCTCAAAAATATTAAAGTTAGAATTTATAAAAGCTATATTACAGGCTGTTCTGTATGGTTGTAAAACTAGGACTCTCAGTTTAAGAGAGGAACAGAGGTTCAGGCTGTTTGAGAATAAGATGCTTAGGAAAATGTTTGGGGCTAAGAGGGATGAAGTTAGAAGAGAATGGAGAAAGTTACACAACGTAGAACTGCACGCATTGTACTCTTCATCTGACATAATAAGGAACATTAAATCCAGACGTCTGAGTTGGGCAGAGCATGTAGCACGTATGAGAGAATCCAGAAATGAATAAAAAGTGTTAGTTGGAGACCGGAAGGAAAAATATCTTTAGGAAGTTCGAGAAGTTGATGGGAGGATAATATTAAAATGGATTTGAAGGCGGTGGGATATGATGATAGATACTGGATTAATCTTGCTTAAAAGGATAGGACCGATGGCGGGCTTATGACAGGGCGGCAATGAACCTCCGGATTCCTTAAAATTCTTAAGGAAGTAAGTACGTATTTTGAAATTGTAAAAGAAATTGTATGGATTAAAAACGTATAATCGGTCAGATGTGCCTTTCAAATTAAAAGGTGTGGAAAAAATATATGAAGTAGACTAACCATATTTAGTATTAAATAATAATACTTTATATTGAATAAAACTGTTTTTACGTACAGATAATATAATTCGTTTACTTTATAATTTTTAATTTGAAACACATATTATAAATTTTATGTAAAATTAATAGATGTACGCTTCGATCTTAAAGCTATGGATGAAACTTTCAGCAGCATAGACAATATTGTTATAAATGCATTTGAAATGATTACGTTTAAAGTATGTATCAATTTTCCTAGTCATAAAAACGTATCACATGTCGGGTGGTCTTAAACTTTCGTTAGGTACTATAAAATAGAACCATAATGGTTCAGTGGTTTAAAAAGAATGGGTGGATTAGTCTAAGTTCATCACTCTCTACATTGCCGTCATCATATCATCTTCTTCATCATTACTGCTGATATCCGTTCCGAATTTTCCACTGCTTCCTCGGACGCTCAGGTCCTTCTCTTAATTTTGAGTTATAATTGCGGTAATCTACGACTATTCCTCGGTCCTTTCTCACCAAATACCATCTCGCTATCACCAATTCCATCGACACTAAGTGTAAATCATCTGTAGCTGTTACAGCGTTGTTGAATTACCAACTAAAAATAAAAGATTTTTCAAATTTTATTTAGTCTGGTTAGTTTTTATGTTCTTCCTCCTCCCTTTGCTGAAAACCTTGAATATTTAAAGTTCTCTTTAATCTTCCTTCAATGTTCCTTGTTTTTAATCACAAGTTCATTGAATTTTATGCATATTATACGAAATGTGCTCGTCATAGATCTATTTATGTTACATATTATGAAGTAATACTAGATACCTGTTAGAGATTATAAGGTACCTACATATGTCAAAATATTTTCTTTCTTTTTCGGTAATGGAAAACGAAGTTTTTGCCACAGATATCTGGATAAATAGTCCGCAAATACATAAATACAAAAACCGCCTACATTTTCAGGAATAGCTTATATTTTTCCTCACTTAATAAGCGGGTCAACTATTTCACCACTTTTTTCAAACTTATAGAGAAGTATGATAAGTGCGATTCAATTATTGATGTGATAAAAAATTAAATAACAGTAGGCCTATATGAAACAATTCTCAGTAATTCATCATGGAAAAATTAAATCAGTGTAATAAATATGATAAAATTATAACGAAATAAATTAGAGAATTATTTTAGGAATATTATATCTGCTTCACATGACTTTTCTGGGGTATAATTTTGAAATATTGTGAATGTTAAACGAATAATATAGTAAATTTATTTTTGTGTAACAATTGTTAAATACAATGAAGTAATTATTCAAATTTAATGAACATACATTGCTGTAATTGCTATTCGTTTCGTACTGCCTGGAAAATCTGTATAATTAAAAGCCGTGCAAAACATATTGTTCTAAAAATATTAATTCTAAAATTATAATTATATTTTCGTTTCGTATTTTATAAATTACACAATTTTTGGTACAATATTGAGTATCTCTTATTCTATTTAATCATTCCATATTATCTAGGTTTTGCTGCTAGTGAACATTCTACTCTAACCGTCTTCTAGAATAAGTATGCCTAGCAACTTCTGAAACAAAGATTTGTACTATAAATCTCACAAGAATTGTCTGCTGTCGAATCTCCGTTCCTTTTATGCGACTGTCTGAAGAAGACTGCAGTGTAGTTTCTGCTTTCTGTGAAAGTTCTTAGGTGCGTGTGAGGTCTGCATTTGAATGCAATTGTAATGCATTTCTTTATTCATACTTCTTTGTCAGCCGTAAAGCGTATTCAGGGATGGTGTGATAATCAAATTACAATACAGAAAGTGTGTCCAAATGAAACAAGCTTTATAGGCGTTCCTTTACACTACAAATAACATACCATAATATCTGCTCCGACTTGAATACACATTCCCTTTGGTAAGAAAGTAACAGCTCATTCAACTACAACTGAAGCTGTGAAATATCTCTCTTCTTTTTCAGAAGTAAGATTCTACTATCTTAGGTCTTCTTTAACAAAGTGACGGGTATATTTTATACCATTTCCGTCTAAAATTATTTTCTATTTACATTCCACGGATTCAATCTCAGAAAGTTCGCCTGACTGTAACATAAATAGAAGTAACGAGTTCGTATATGATGTAGGCCTATGATATGATATATGATACGATGTAATATGATATATGATATGATATATGATACGATATTATATATGATATATGATATTATATGATGTGATATGATATATGATATGATATGATATATGATATGATATGATATGATATGATATGATATGATATGATATGATATGATATGATATGATATGATATGATATGATATATGATATGATATGATATGATATGATATGATATGATATGATATGATATGATATGATATGATATGATATGATATGATATATGACAAATAACATTAAATATTTTTCTCTACATATTCGGTCGTACAGACCCTTAAAATTTCTTTATTCGGACTAGCAGTTCCTTATTTACACTACTATATTTACAAACTTTATATATTGACGTATCGTGACCTGATTGTACGTTCATGTTCTTGCATGTCCCTTCACTTTCACTCATCACTCCTAATTTATAACACTTATTATCTTACTACTCTTTTCTTATTCTCATCTACATCTAACACTTCTTACTATTATATTTCCATCCAACTTCACTCAATCGTTTCTCGTAACAGAACTAATACTTTCTTCCAAATAAATTACTTTAATTTAAACTTTAAATATATGTATATATGTATATGTGTATATATATATATATATATATATATATATATATATATATATATAATATACCCTTGTAAACTTGTTCCAGGAAAAATTGAATATTATTGAACAAACTTCGTAAGGTGTTCGGGTCTTTTTTGACAGATTTATTAGGCTGTAATTATTTAAATACTTCTTTGCACACATTTCTTGCTAGGATTTTATCTGCCTTTATCAAATTATATTCTGGCAAAAAATAAGTTTCTTATAATTAGTTTTTCAACAGTAAAAATAATAACACTATAGCTGTTCGTGTCTTTTTAGATCCTGTGTTAATAATTGTCATGTTGCATTTGAGTTATTTACCCAAAAATGCAATTCAAATTCAAATTGACAACAATGTATATTTAATGTCTATTGTAATAAGCGGTAGGCAGTTGTGGAAGTCATGGTTGTTATGAGCACAGCACTGATTTTCCGTCCTGTCAAGTTTCAAATATTCATTGTACTACGCAGTTTTTTACTTCTGAGGTGTGTGAAATTGTGGGTTTGTTAGTATTTTGTGAAAGACATGTCTTACTTACAAGATGGCGAATTGAAAGAACTAGTGGGCATTTCAGATAATAATGGGGTTGCTTGATAAAATGAAAATCATATTTCAGAAGAGAGTTCTCATTTCTCAGGAGAAGAAACACGCGATATTTCAAAATACAGAGAAAACAGTGACAGTATCAAGCTTTCGAACGATAAATCAATTCAGTGGAAAACAGAACCTGTGCCTCAGTTGGGACGGCATGCTGCACATACACAATGTGGTAAGCTAACACCAGGTCCAACAAGGTATGCTACTTCTCGCATCACAAATTAATTTTCTGCTTTCAATTTGTATTTCCCTCCACCTATTGAAAATATTATAGTAATTCATTTAGTGTTCTGCCCAAGGTGAGGTCTTTCACTGCAAACCCAGCTTCCTCCAATCTTTCTTATTTTCTGCCTTCCTCTTCGTTTCCTCATATGATCCATATAACTTAATGTCGTCTATGTTATCTTCTTCTATTCCGAACTCTTCTCCCGTTCACCATTCCTTCCATTGCACCCTTCGTTAGAGAGTTTCTTCTGAGCCAGTGACCCAACCAATTCCTTTTCCTCTTCCTTATCAATTTCAGCATAATTGTTTCTTCACCCACTCTTTCCAACACAGCTTCATTTCTTATTCTGTCTGTCCACTTCACACGTTCAATTCTTCTCCATATCCACATTTCAAATGCTTCTATTCGCATCTCTTCATATCGTCGTAATGTCCATGTTTCTGCCCCATACAAAGCAATTCACTACCATCTTCCTTAGTTCTTTTTCCTATGAACAATCTAATGCTGAAGTAAGACGTGTTTATGGAAATGGATAGAAAAACCTGGATACAGTCGATTTAGACACTTACATAGATCTATTGCTACTAGCAGGGATCTATTAGTCACACAATGAGTCTACTGAGAGTTTATGGGATGAATATAAAGGATGGGCCATTTTCAGAGCTACAATGTCACTAGAGAAGCTCAAGATAATTTCAAGGGTTATTCGATTTGATGACCGCGAGACCCGAAAAAGAAGGAGCGAACAAGCTAAATTTACACATATTAGAGAATTGTGGGAGAAATGGGTAGAGATATTGCTCAAATTCTTCACTCTCAATATGTTCGTCACAGTAGATGAGCAACTTATCGCATTTCGGGGAAACTGTCCATTTCGCTTGTATATGCCGAGTAAACCGGCAAAATACTGTGTAAAACTCTTGGTACTTTGTCACAATTATACAAATTATATATGGAATATTCAGCCATATACTGGAAGAATACCGGGTAGTGCCCTTGAAAGAATCAAGAATCAAGAGTTAAGCTGAATTTATCTTGTGGCCTGAAAGGACATAACATCACTTGCGGCAACTTTTTCATCTCCTATGAATTGGGACAAATGCTGTTGAAAATAAATATCACTATGATTGGAAAAATGCAGAAAAACAAGCCTTCCATTCCACCAAAATTACTGGAAACAAAGGGAATTCCAATTTACACGTCCACGTTTGCTTTTACCAAGGACAAGACACTTGTATAATAAATTCCTAAAAAAGAAGAAACAAAAACAAATGTGTTCTACAAACGATGGGACAATCAGTGAAGACACCAAAAGAAAATCTCAAATTATTTTGGACTGTAGCACTACTATACGAACTGTGGACATACTAAACAAAATGGTCACCTATACAGCAAAACGAAAGACAAAGAGGCGGCCTCTTGTATTCTCGAATATTTTTTAGTTGGTTATTTAACGACGCTGCATCTACTAAGAGGTTATTTAACGTTGATGAGATTGGTGATAGCGAGATGGTATTTGGCGAGATAAGGCCGAGGATTCGCCATAGATTACCTGGTATTCGCCTTAAAATTGGGGAAAACCTCGGAAAAAACCCAACCAGGTAATCAACCCAAGCGGAGATCGAACCCGTGCCCGAGCGTAACTTCAGAACAGGAGGCAAGCGCCTTAACCGACTGAGCCACGCCGACTGACATATCAGCATATAACCCGTGTTATTCAAAGTAGAATCTTAAATGGAAACCAAATACCCTACAAAAAATGAGACTCTTCTTTGCATCACTCGATGGGTTGCTCATTGAAGAAGAAATAAAGAGCGTGCTCATCTTCCGAGATGAAAGGTTGCAAGAGACGTTGCAGAAAGAATGCAAGCACCAAATGTATCCGTTCCTTCGTCGTCGAATGAAAATTGCACGGGAAAAAGAAGAGGGGAAGGTGTCATTTTTGTGCAAAGACAGACAACAAAAGTTCAGTAAAGTGTGTTAAATGTAATAGATTCACCTGTAAGAATCATCCTACATACACTTGTGAAACCTGCATGTAATAAATTGTGAACAATGCATTGTGTGATCATCATAATTGAAATTTGAACATTCTGTATTCATTGAGAGAGAATAATAAGAATAATAATTGTTAATTTCAAGAATACTAATAGAGTATGTAACTTCAATATACAGGGACATCATTTTATTTTTACTAACATTTTTAATATTAATCTGGCTTTACCTTTGGATTAATGATTGAGACCCGGAAACACCGTTTGCAACCCCCTTCCACGACTGGAGTCGATGATACTAGCGTAAAATACAAACAAATCACTTTACTAGGTACAGGAGGGAAGAAAAGTAGTTCATCCATTTACGTAATCTAGGAAATATCGCGATTTTGAGTTTGATAATTATCATTAGGTTTTGTTTAATCAAAATACAGTACTGTATTAACAATAAGTGTTTTTACTCACGAACTGAGTTATCCATGCGAACGTATTCATTATGCAGTGTATATTATACTGTCTACAACACATTAGCATACAATATAGAGAATGAAGTTAAAATGACAAATAATCATAATATGAATATTTAAACACATTTTTGAAAATGGTGGCCGTTCATTTCGATACAGGCTTCAGTTCTTTTGTGCCTATTATCGCACTATAGACTATTGCATCTAATTTCAATTACCAGTTTCGTCCTTCATACTTAGTAACTCATGTTGAAATAATTCTGTACCTGCTCTATAAAAGAATACCTTACGTACTGTAAATTCAGTCTTCATTTCTGCCAGACCCGCACAGATAAAATTACTCAGACATGCTATCTACTGCCCGTCCAAGGAGTTATGTCGCAGGATCGTAGAAAGGGGGGGAATCACGTGATAGTTAATTACTTAACGAGGCCCTTTTATTTAAGTTATTTTAAACAGTTGCATAATATTACGTAGATGTCCAATTAATTCCTAACAGAAATTAATGTTTTCAGAAAAGAGCTAAAACAGCCCCCCCACCTGCTTCTGCTCGAGAAGCAGGTGGGGGAAAGCGGGATGCGTCGTAGGCAAACGGACGACAGTACCTGTGCGAAAATATGATTCAATATTGGAAGCTTTGGTCACTGGAGAACGCGAACATATTTATGAAACGTATTATAATCACTAACTCAGTACTGCGGCCTTGATTCTGTGTGGAACTTCGTTAGTAGAAGGGGTGGGAGTGAAGTACATTCCAAAACTCAGGTACAATTAAAATTGAAGTAAAAATAAAATGATGTCCCTGTAGAATTAAAATAGAATGATTTTTCCATAAGAATAACTTATTAGGATAGAAAACTAATTGGGGCTTAAGTGTATATTCAAAACCAACGCCGCAGTAGGGTTAAAACATATTATTAAAACTTATTGTAGAAAACACTCCTAGAACTTAATCACTAGAGCATTAATTTTTAGCCCCATAACACGACAGACAGCGAATGTTAAGTTAGCTGTACAGAGTATGGATGACGTCACTTGACCTTGCGTACGTACGGATCACACAAAATAGTTGCGGAGTTGTAAGACAGACCGTCCACATAGCGCACACAACGAACGTACCGTGTCAGTTATCTTTAGTTGTCCAAGATCAGTGCATTTGCAATGCCGAAAGCAGAACGTCCTTTACAGAACTGTTTGAATAAGATGTGTTCTGTGTAAGACGTCAATAAGGGGAAGTAAAAGTAAGTACTTGAAACAACATTGTAATTCGAAGAAACATATTTACCATGACAATCAGGTTAAGGACTCGGAATTGTACAGATATTTGTGTGAAATGATGGTTAAATGTAATATACATTTCACAAGTTCGAAAATAGTTATTTTAAGGATTTTCTGGAACAATTTTCACAACGAATCGTTTGCTAAGTGTTGCAGGTCTTGGTAGTTTCAGGATTCTCTAAAACAATTACACGTTTAGAAGCTCGCGATCTGAAAATGTCAGGTGCCCTTAAGTTAATAGAAGAACTTGAAAAAACGTGAATGTTCTAGATGTACATGGCAATATTGCTGGCGAAAAAGTTAAGAATAAACTTACACAACATTCATGGTTATTCGGCATTGTGGCAAAAAACTGGCACAATGGGGAGTAAAAGACAGTAACGTTCCTTATTTCCTGTTTGCTCCAGTAACGTCTTGTGGTGTTGAGAGAAGTTTCTCTAAATACAAACTGTTGTTGAGTGATCGCAGGAGAAGCTTTAATTTCGATACTTTGCGCATGCACTTAGTTATAAACAGTTGAATTTCATTTGTATCGCTCAAGAATGATTAACAGAAGTGACTCACTTTATATTAATGCCAGTGTACGTGTCCAGTGTGTCCCAGCGGATACTCCACCCCTTCCATCTGATGTTAACAAACAACGACGTGAACTCCATGTGCACATAACTTAAAGGTAAGGGGCTAAAAATGAAAAAGGGCGCAAATAGCCATAGCAGCTGACGCGCCCTTCTTAAACCCTACTACTACTACTACTAAAAATGAATGCTCTATTAATCACATATACACTCATTCCATAGGAACATTGGCTGAACTTGGTTTAAAACTTTAATCCTAGAATCCATTATGTTTATAAAAACAATTCCGTAAACTTGAGCAAGTGTATCTATTCAACTCTGTCTTTTCACTATATAGATATCCCTGCTATTTTTTCCCCACACGATTTCCGCGGATTTTAAACTGTTTTCCTTCCCTAATCCTCCCTAGTTTCACGCTACTTACTCGATTTGTATTCTTAATATTTCCCCTTCTTTTTCAGCCTTTCCTCTTCCCCCACTATCTCTTTCCTTGGTTCATCAATCTTATTCCCCTTCTGACTTTCAAGTTAGGATCTCCACAGCTAGCGTCATGGCAGACTCTGCTAATTTCTCCGCTTTCCTGCATTCTCGCACTTCTGATTTGGCCTTGGAGTGACGTCATTACTGATCGCATCCAGGTGTCTCTTCTGCTCTTTTCTGCTTTGCTTCTTTCAATCCCTCTCTCTTTTTTCCTGTTGATATAGAACTCTGTGAGATCGTTGTCGCCTGATTGGAATTTGCTGGCATTATTGATTTCTGCAGATATTCTTTCATCGCAATATCGTGTATCCTTATCTTTATGCCTTCTGCAACTTCACAATTTCTTTTCATTGAATTTTTATTTACAACACTCCTTACTTTCTCCTTTATCTCTGCCCTTTTTATTTCAATTAAATTCTCACCATTTTCCGATTCATTCATGTTTTTCAAACAAAATTCAACATCGAATAGTTCACCATTAATTTTCAAATTATTTTGAACTAATCTTGCGTAATGTCCATCATTCCTAGCTACTTTCATAAAAGGCACTAACATCTTTCTTCTATATCTCACCTCGTAGGCTATTCAAAATCTTCCTCGTTACTAATATTCGAGACTTTTAATGCATTCTTACTGTCCATAACCTTCTCTTTGAACATCAGCCAGTCTGACCAAAATGGACCTATTATCCCTCTTCCCCATCCTGTACACTTCCTTCATTTTCCATTTCCAATATCAATTCCTAACCACTCCCAGTCCAAACACTGTTCTTTTTCCTGTTCTTCTATACCAAAGAAGATTAGATTGTTTCTCATTTTCTCTTCTTCAAAGTGTCTCATCTTCATTTTTAACATATTGTTCTCTTTTTGTAGATCTTCTTATTTTCTATTAATTTTGTCGATGCTCTACCTTAGGCTTATGGTATCCATTCTAAACTGATCCTTCATCTCACTTAATGTTCACTTCAAAACGAGTTGCGTATATTATTGCACTTTGCTACGTTAGTAGGCTCTTGGTCACTCACGTCTTACTCGTCTTGTTGCTCGTTGAGGAATGAGTTTTATATTGTAATGCTTTAAACAGGGTGTTTCATAATTCAACCGAAGGGTTGTGGAGGGATTCTAGGCAAGTGTTTTTAAGACAGAGAACTAGGGGTCTACGAGTTCAAACTTGCACTTAATGGCGTAAAATACTTTTGTGCGAGATCGTGCGTATTTGCTTGTTTTCCGCACAGAACCAATACGCGGTAAGTGTGAAATACCACATTCAATATTCCCAACGTAACACACATAACAATTTCCCTCTTCTTACCGCTTGAGCGCGACATTCATTTTACTGCTTTAGGCTTTTAACATATTATTTTTAGAGACGTTTAACACAGTAATAATTATAAATTGGAAACTTACCACTGCAATTTCACCTAAATTGCAATGTTAATTATTGTTTTTAAATATTTGCAAAAATTAAGTAAAGTCTACTACTCCACGAAACTTATTGCATTCCTGATACAAGTAACATTAAGGAAGCCGTGAAAAAATCAACAAGATTCCAGATGCCGATGTTATTACTGCAATATGTTATATAAATAATATTGTTAAAATATTAAAATGAAAAATAAATCATTACATAACCTTACAGTTTGTTTTAAGTTCGCATTTATAGACTGGGGAAAAAAAAAAGACAGACGTATATCACGGCCTGTTGGAGTATAGTAAACACAGAAAACATTTTATAGCAACAATGTTGAAGAAAGATATTTTGGTTTTGCAAATTTGCCGTCATTGAACAGAAACCAACATGGAGATTTCATTGCAACTAATTAGAAATTCGTCTTTCAGGTATGTAAGAAACGATCTTCGCACAAAATAATGTACGATACACGAGCGGTATGTTTGTTTTCATGTTCTCGGAAATTAAAAAAGCTCAACTACGTTTCGCTTTTTCAATCTTTTCCTCGAACATGAAAACGTCAACTTACCGCTCTTGTAACGTATATTACTATAACAAATGATAACTCAGATATTTTTTGTCGGAGACCTTGAATTCTCGATCTCAAATTTACTTCGTCTTATTTAAAAATTGTTGCAAGTACTACTACAGTTAATTCGACACTGTAACACATTATATTTTGTTATTATTTTGAACTGGCAGTAACTTCATAAGCATCATTTATAGGTACTTTAAACTTTTACAATCTCACTAATAAAATTTCCTTATAGATATGTTAAAAAAATCGTATAGTTTTACACGTGCATAAGGCATGTATATTTTTCTTACCAATAAATGCTACATTGCTGGCGTTTTACTATACTAGTGTTAACTAGTATACGCCATAACTTCATCATTTTATTACATCGTAACTCCTTCTCGTCACATATCGACTGAATCTCGTTAGATTTGTATAACCCGATAATCGATATTACATAAGTGTTTACTGTTTATATAAGATCGCGAAATGTTTAGACAGCATTTCTCAAACTTTTTTGAAGTGGGGACCACTTTTTTAAGCCAGAACAGTTCCGCGGACCACCTTCTTATTTCCTCCGAAAGAAAATGTATCATTTTTGTAGCATATTTTAATACCAGTATACTTATATTTTAAAATAGAATTAATTAATTAAAATTGATTTATTTCAATTAATTTTATATTAGCATTAACTAATTAAGTTAATGTTAATAGAAAAAAATTCATTTTCGTTTTTTTAATAACTCAAGGCTATTAGAGTTTGGATAATCTTTAACTTATTAATTATATAAAAAAATTAATGTTGGTACCCAAATTAATAATTCGACAGGTTTACTTTTTACACTTGCTATTTTCGTCTCTAAGTACCGTTTCAATTTCGTGGGTTTCATACACTCGTTTCAGAGCACTTTGTAACAGAAAACGCACTGAGGTCTTGGTTCACTCTCATTGCCACACCAAGTAAATCCAAGTTCCAAGTAACTCTTCTCATATTTACGAAAGATTTTTTTAACAGCTACCACTAGCACTAGATACGTCCTTAATGGCACTAGAATCACTGATATTAATATCACACACAGCTTCTGAACTATAGCACTGCCTAAATGAAGCGTATTATCACGTTTTCTCTTTTCAAAGAACCGGATCGAAGCCAGTTTTCCATTATGTATAATGGGCGCACTATTTAACAGGGACATAGACAACTACAAGTGTGTACCACATAATTAAGAACGATTTCAAACAACTAACTGCTAACAGACGAATCAACAATGCACAGAATTTGTTATAAGTTGCTTGTGATTGGCTACAAAAGATATAATTAGAAGAGTATTGTAATTTGAATTTCTCGATCTGATTCATCCGGATTTTAAAATAGGCGGGGTCTAAAATGTCTTATATCGTCATCTGGAAAAAAACAGAAATAAAAAAAAAACAGTTTTCAACAAGTAAAGATACAATTCGGCACGTTCTATTATTGGTGTACGATGTACAGTACGTGACCATTTCAATGTGCAGAGTGGGTGCCAGAATAGTACATTATGCAACGAGACTATAATGATAGTAATTAAGAAGCGAGTATGTTTTGTTATGAAACGAGCGCAAGCGAGTTACATAATTTTCATACGAGCGTCTTAATTACCATTATAGGCAAGTTTCATACGACTTTTTATGCTCGACCATATTTCTAACTTGAAATTATTCAGAAGTATTCATTTTATTCGCGTCTCACTGAAGAGCAGAAGTGACCTTGTGCAAGCTCGTAAATTGTGAGATGTGCGCAGACGCGAAAGTATTGATTTTTTTCGAGGAACAATAATGTCATTGACCTTGATATAATTTAGAGAATAACATGCACTAATTTTGATATAACCTGGAAATTGATTTAGAATTGAAAAACGAGATGACAAATTGAATTTATTTGAATATTATTTACAATTAACGCTAATTATTACAGTAACAGAACATAACCTTCTGCGACAGTATTGGATTTCCAGCCTCCGTGACGTTTCCCTCGTTGTCTTTCGATTGCATATCCGAGAATAATCGAAAACCTGAACTTTAATGAATAGATGTACTTTAATGACATGCATTAAAGGACTGCTACCAGGTGTATAATTGCTACATTTCGGCATGGTCGAGCATAAAAACTATTAAGGAAGTCATAAATGCATGGAAAAGTTCGGTACTTTGGTCCTCTGTTATGAATTCGGGTGGTCCCTGGCTGGATTACAGTATAAGCGCGGGATGTGCAGGGAAAAGATGGCGAGAAATACCACGCTCATATTGCTTTAAATATCTCTTTTGTTGCTAAGTGTAGTCGGAATTCGGTAGACGGGTAGGGTAATAAATTTCATAAAATGTCAGTACTGGAAGAAAAAGTGAAAGGCGATTATCATGTGTCATTTCCTATCTCTGAGATTTTCAGCTATAGTGTGATATGTAATTCGTTTGAATTTTATTCGTTCTTGTGTCTTTTTTGAAGGACCACAAGGACAGACCTCGAGGACCACAGGTGGTCCGCGGACCATAGTTTGAGAAACGCTGGTTTACAGCATAAATCTGACTCCGAAAGAAATGGGAAGGAGGAAGAAAATACGATCTCCAAATTAGGTCAGTACAGAAAAAATTAAGTACCATATACATTACTTTAATATATATTATCATTGTGTGTATTAATAAACTTCTTTCATAATAGGTAGGCATTATATTAATATTTTATAATAGCATAAATGTATGTTTTGATCATAAGTAGGACGAGATATATGCGGCACTTATTCTGGCTATAAGAACAAAACGGAGATATTGTAGATTATTGTTTAGTCAACTGTCCGAAGACAGGTCTGAACCTCACAAGTGATACCAAGAAGGACCACTTATAAGGCAACTAGGTCAGAAGATAATGGGATGGTCAGTTTCTTTTCCCCTCCATTGCATATGTCGCCGACTAGCTACATATTACACTAGTCAAACTTCAGATATAAATGTCTAAATAATGGTTACCGAAAGAAAGAAATTTTCTTTCATTAATTTATTACAAATAGAAAGTTTGTTTTCTTTGTACTCAAGAAAAACATAATTTAACCACCTATAATATTCAACTCCTAAATTTACACTTACAGGCACATGGATTTCCACTCGAGCGAGAGCCCTGCTTTCTTATACTCGTATTTATGAAAACTTGACACCATTTTGTGACTTCTTTGGTGTAGCTTTTGCAGAGAATTATAACAAATGTTGATTCAAAATATTACTTGTAATTATTCAATTTAGAGGCAAGTGCATTTAGTAACGAAAGTCAAGCGTGCTTTAATCCATTCTCTACCCTAACAGAACAGCGAAAGATATATTAAAAACAATAGGCATGACCCACTCATTTTTTCGAATTCGGATACAAAATTTATAATATAGTCACCGTATTCATAGATCTATGCCTACTTAAAATTAAGTCAATATTTCATTTCTTCCTCATGTGCGAAGATTTCGACGTGTAATTCAGAAAACTTATAGATCCGCCTGCTTCAAATCTTCTTTTACAATATCAGCAACAATTCGTACGTATTGCATGGTGAATCTACATTTCCCTTAAAATTCTCATCGTTAAATTTAAATGGGTACAAACTAGTTTTGTACTGTTTTTTTTTTTTCTATTTCCAAAATTGTTTTGCCCATCCCATCAATATCTTCAATGCCCTCTGTACTTATTAAATAATGGTTTAAGGAGTTAGGTACAGCTTACAGCAGTAAAATGTTTGGAAATATTCATTTTTTTCTCCATTACTGTATCTTGTACAATAATGAAAATTGGTATGTGTAAAACACTTTCCTTCTGCTATATGAAGAAAATATTTTTACGATTTAAAAATATATGTATATATATATATATATATATATATATATATATATATATAAATTCAAAATGGTGACAGTTCGCTGTGCAGTGATGAAGCGTTTCCCTCATAACTCATAAACTTGTTAACTGTTTCAAGTTCTCTCTCTTTTATTTTATTGCTGAAACTCATCTTTACAGTAGCATGCTCTTTCAACTACATTCCTTAATAAATAATATATTTTTTTTTAATTTTGTGTTAGAAGAAATTACTGATATTTGAACATTCCTTAAATGAATTTATTTTTTATCAAACAATCTATCAAAGGTAGAGAAGTGATCGTGCATTATATTGTAGATGTGACATGCATAAATACACACAAAAATGTTATCACAGAATATTGGATAGTTTTGAGTTATGTGGGGAAACGTTTCATCAGTGCACAGTGAACTGAATTTTGAAAAAAAAAAATAAATAACTAAATATTTTTTTAAATATATTTTTTTTCAAATGGCAGAAGGAAACTGTTTTGCACATACTTACTAATTTTCATTATTGTACAAGATACAGTAATTAAAAAAATAGTGAATATTTCCAAAATTTTACTGCTGTAAGCTGTACCTAACCCCTTAATCTACTATTTCGGTTGTATAACTTTCTGTACAGGTGATAGTTCGCTCAGTTTTCAAAAAAAAAAAAAAAAAAAAGAAGCCGGGAAACAAACGATCAGTTGTTTACAAAGTTGGCCATCTTGTTCTTCTGTGCAAAGTTTATAATAGGGTGACAGGTTGTGTAACGATTATCATATGTAATTTATTGTACACCATTTATGTATAAAGTAGCTTATACACTGTTTAATAGTTACGTCTTACGTTCCAACCTTGTGTCAGTCCTGAATAACGTTTTATACTGTAACCATATATTGTTTATTAGTAAAATGAAAATGTATACCTCAAACGAAGTTGTTATTCATATATAATGCTTTTTAACTACTGTAAGTACACATGCATTATTATTTAATTAAGAAGTTATTTCTAAGAAGATAGAATGTCAGTTTTCAGAAAGAATATAATTTTAACAAAAAAATGTACCTTCAGGTTCCTGATTGATATAGTTTCACGCTGAATGTTGTTGCTCTTGAAGATAGGTAATTGTAATATATGGATGGCTCAATGACGTGATCTGCCTTTTATATACAAAAGTAGCAGTCATCCTCCCACAAAGACAGTGAAACGAATTGAGCCTTCGGTAAACCGAATAATAATGCAGACCGCATGGTGGAAGAGCTTTTCATACTGCCTACATCGTCAGGCGCCCAGTTATATTATTCTCAACCGGTTTTGCAGGACTTTAGTCTACAATCCCCCTATAAAGAGACAAATTTCTTCGGTTGAATTCTGAAACACGCGGTAGGTCTATATATAATACATTATAATGACCCAGTCGTGGTTAAGTTACTTTAGGTGACGTGTTCTTTCCAAATAAACAGAGAATCTTACTTTCTGTGAATCGTGTTGTGCAAAGCGCTTGGAAGGTAGTTTTATTAAAGCATTTCTGTGCAGGTATTGCGCATAATTAGTAAAGCTAATTAGATCGCGTAATTAGATTCACAGTAATATATAGAGATGTTGATTGTATCTTGTTAAGTCGTGGAAGTTCTTTGCGCCATGAACTCAAACAAAAGAAGTACAGACAATGAAAATATTTCTGCTGAATTTTTAAATCTTGACACCCATAGAGAAAGACATGCAATCATAGCCCATCTATTTCGTAGTCCCGAATAATGTTCTGTCTCTTCAGAAGAGCCTAGGCCAGTGATGTCAAAGCAAGCGCATTTTTCGACCTTGACGTCGTGCGCGGGCATTAAGTGCTAGGTGTGGAAGGAGGAATAAGCAGCCTGTTGGATTAAGAAAATAGTGGTGCACAAACTTCAAACGGAACATGAAATTTTATGTCGTTATTTTTATATGGCTTCTTTCTGTTTAATATTATCTATATTGTCTGTAAAATAAAAGTACTAACACCAATTTCTTAATATGGCAGTTGTGTTTTAAACGTTAATAACATAATAAAGATTTAAGAAGAAATATTCACATAAATTCCTTGGCAGTACAACTGTACTATACTAAGTGAATGAAACCATTCATAAATAAAGTGATATCCCCCCCAAAAAGATTGAGTATGACATGATAAGTTGGAATTAATATTGATGGTATCTTTAGCCTTATAAAAGTAATCGATGAACTAATCGAATCAATATTACAGTACAGAGCAAAGTTACCTAGGTAATGTATATGTTTTAAGTGCAACTAATATTTCATAACAAAACTCTTATCGCATTATGCTTTTAAGGTGATATTGGTGAGTAACTTCCTATCATCAGAATATTAAATTATTTTCTCGAAACCTGCTGAAGCTATAGAGCTGACATTTTTAGAACACATGGTCACATATATTTTATTTATTATGTAACAGTAGTTGTTTTGTTAATTCATTTCCTTACAAATATTTTCCATGTGAATATTTTCAAAATTTCTAATGCACTTTCTTCAGTAATACGTATTTATGGTACACTAGTATATTAGTTTTACGAAAACATTGTTTCGGTACCTGTAAGACTACTAAATAAACAGGTCTATATCTGAAAATTTAACTTTTCTATAAAAAGAGTTGAGATAATATTCCTTTCGAATAAAAAAAGAACAAACCTGTGAAAAATGAGCATTAAAATTAAAACTTACATTCTTATAATGCTCTTATACTTCTCAGACAAATCTAAAAATTAACATGGATACAGTTTCAATAAGTTATCTTCCCTTTATTTATTGAATCAGTGCTGGCCATCCCTGAATATAGCTCGACCAAGCGGCATATACTACCTCTTCCGTCTGTCTCTTTCCTTTCCGCTGTAAAGCGCTGAGGCTCTCCGTAGCTCTAAAGCGCGTGCTTGCGCCTGTGGGCAGCAACTGACAAGATTGACCTAGGCCTACATTATATGGTTTCTTGAAGTTTGTCATGGTTTTAGACTCTAATGTTAATTGGGATAGGCCCTACACAAATTAAATATACTGTAAGAGGACATTCTCTATTCTCCATTCACTAAAAAGATTGTATCATTATTCATCTAAATTAAAACAGACGCTGGTACAGATACTCATTCTACCTCACTTCGATTATTGTGATGTTTTGTTCAATGATCTCAGGATTGATTCCTCCCAGAAACTACAGCGTGTTCATAACGCGTGAGTCCCCTTCATTTGTAATGTTCGATACTATGCTCATTCCTCACTTTTTTAGAGAAGTTATCATGGCTTAGGTTACATGAGAGGAGAAATCTGCACTCGCACATTTCATCCCCCTCTTATTTATTCGGCCGTTTCCATACTGTCTCTCGCTATCATAATATTAATACTCGATCACAACGCGATATCACACAGGAAATTCCACTCCACACATCATCTCTGTATTCCTCATCTTTCACTGTTGCTACTACTCGTTACTAAAACTCTCTGCCCTCTGAAGTCGAGGGCTACCGAACCTTGAAATCCTTCAAATCCAAGATAGAAAATTATCTTATGACGAGTTGCTAAATTAACTTACTCTTATGACAAGTGTTGTTTTGCATTTTTCCACGTGTTCATGACATTTGTTATATTCTAGTGATATTTATTTTATTTTATCTGTTTTTGCTTCATCATATTTCCCGATAAATGATATGTCTGTCATGTGATACCTTCAGATACTTATCACAATTATTTTCCTTGCTGTGTGTACCTAATGAATATTGTGATCATTGTATGCTTTGTACTTTAATATTTAGTTATTATTATTATTATTATTATTATTATTATTATTATTATTATTATTATCATTATTATTATAATCATAATCATCATCATCATCATTATTGTCTCATATTTATATACTTTGTATGTCTTACTTGCTGTTCACATTTTATTATGCCTCTTCTTTTCTTTCTATATATGTTATATATTATATATTATATATTATGTCTCATTTGTACTACTTGTTGTTTACATTGTATTATGTATATTTCCTTCAGTTTGTGTGAGTGTGTGTGTGTGTGTGTGTGTGTGTGTTTGTCCTGTATTTTCTATGTCATTATCTCTGCCATGTTAAATTATTATTATTATTATCATTATTATTATTATTATTATTATTATTATTATTACTATTACTATTATTACTATTATTATTATTATTATTATTATTATTATTATTATTATTATTATTATTATTATTATTATTATTAATCCTACTACTACTATTATTATTATTATTGTTACTACTTACTTACGGCTTCTAAGGAACCGGAGGTTCATTGCCGCCCTCACATAAGCCCGCCATCGGTCCCTATCCTGAGCAAAATTAATCCAGTCTCTATCATCATATCCCACCACCCTCAAATTCATTTTAATATTATCCTCCCATCTACGTCTCGGCCTCCCCAAAGATCTTATTCCCTCCGGCCTCCCAACTAACACTCTATACGCAATTTTGGATTTGCACCTACGTGCTACATGTCCTGTCCATCTCAAACGTCTGGATTTAATGTTCCTAATTGTCAGGTGAAGAATTCAATGTGGAATATCACCTCTGCGTTGTGTAACTTTCTCCATTCTCCTGTTATTTCATCCCTTTTAGCCCCAAATATTTTCCTAAGAAACTTATTCTCAAACATCCTTAATCTCTGTTCCTCTCTCAAAGTGAGAGTCCAAGTTTCACAACCATACAGAACAACCGGTAGTATAATTGTTTCATAAATTCTAACTTTCAGATTTTTTGACAGCAAACTGGATGATAAAAGTTTCTCAACAGATTAATAGCAGGCATTTCCCATATTTATTCTGAGTTTAATTTCCTCCCGAGTGGCATTTATATTTGTTACTGTTACTCCAAGATATTTGAATTTTTCCACCTTTTCGAAGGATAAGTCTCCAATTTTTATAGTTCCATTTCGTACAATATTCTGTTCACGAGACATAATCATATACTTAGACTTTTCGGGATTTACTTCCCACCCTATCTCTTTACTTGTTTCAAGTAGAATTTCTGTGTTTTCCCTAATCGTTTGTGGATTTTCTCCTAACACTAACATATTCACGTCATTCGCATAGACCAGAAGCTGATGTAACCCGTTCAATTCCAAACCCTCTCTGTTATCCTGAACTTTCGTAATGGCATATTCTAGAGCGTAGTTAAAAAGTAAAGGTGATAGTGCATAGCCTTGCTTTAGCCCGCAGTGAATTGGAAAAGTGTCAGATAGAAACCGGCCTATACGGACTCTGCTGTAAGTTTCACTGAGACACATTTTAATTAATCGAACTAGTTCCTTGGGAATACCAAATTTAATAAAAATATTGTATAAAACTTCTCTCTTAACCGAGTCATATGTCTTTTTGAAATCTATGAATAACTGATGTTCTGTACCCTTATACTCCCATTTTTTTCTCCAATAACTGTCGAATACAAAAAATCTGATCAATAGTCGGTCTATTACGCCTAAAACCACACTGATCATCCCCAATAATTTCATCTACATATGGAGTTAATCTTCTCAAAGGGATATTCGACAAAATTTTGTAGGACGTCAACAAAAGTGATAATCCTCGAAAGTTACTACAGTTAGTTTTGTCTCCCTTGTTAAAAATAGGTACGGTTATGGACTCCTTCCATTGTTCTGGTACAATTTACTTTTCCCAAATTGCAAGTACAAGCTTAAAAATTTCGCTAGATAATGCGCTTCCACCCTCATGTATTAATTCTGCTGGAATTTGATCAATACCTGGAAACTTATACTTTTTCAGATTTTCTATCGCAATTTCAACTTCAGAAAGTGAGGGCTCGGGTATAAATGGCTCAGCAGTTTGTATTTGAATTTCGTCCCGATCCTTTCCATTTGGCCTATGCATATTTAGTAGTTATCCAAAATATTTTTTCCTTCTGTTCAGAACTGAATGAGAGTCTCCAAGCAAGTCACGATTGTCATGTTATTATTATTATTATTATTATTATTATTATTATTGTTATTATTGTTATTATTGTTATTATTATTACTACTACTACTATTACTACTACTACTACTACTACTACTACTATTATTATTATTATTATTATTATTATTATTATTATTATTATTATTATTATTATATCTTTACATCTATTTTTTATTTTTTCTCTTATTCTTCTCATACTTATTTCTTTACTTCGAATTTAGTTTCCGGTATTTGTATTTCTGTTGCTGTGGTAAATAAGAAATGATGATGGAACTCCACCATATTAAATAAATAAGTAAATAAATAAATATGTAAAGGAAATAAATAAATAAATAAATAAACAAAAAAATAAGTACAAAAAGGGCTACAATGATAGTAATAATAGTTATCTTATTCACTACATCTTTATTTCCTCTCGAAGCGTTATTCTTCATAATTTGTTTGAAAAAAATAAGTGTTTCGCAGCATATTAAAAATTACGTTTTGTCCCCCAAGGCAAGCGAACATATGACGTAACTTCTTCATTGTTTAATATAATTAATTGCAGGATTTGTTTCGGTAGAAGGATAGTAGGGTGCAGTAACATACAAGAACGATATTTTAGTGCGTTATGAATAATTTGAAAAGGAAACAAGAAGTAAGTGTTGAGTTTCATCTCGCCATCTTCCGGAAGACATTTTTCATTAAGAGCTTGTAACAAAGAAGCGAGCAGCAGCGCGCCACTGTATTAAGATGAACAAGATATTTTGGTTGCTGCGGCAGCGTTGTCACATTTTTCATTACTACGCATGAGTCTGTTGAAACGGTAGAACTCTATAGTAGCTAGTCGTACATGACTGACAAAGCACTCATGCTTTTGTTGATGTCAGATATAAAACATTAAAATTGACGTGATATTTACTTCTACGTTTGTGTAAAATATTAATACAGTATATTCAAATAAACATAGTGATTGTAAATTATATTTTTCTATTTCCATACTGAAATTTAGTTACTGTGTGTTATCCGTTTAAATGAGATTCACTTTGGTAGAGATTAACTTATTTAGAAACTTTAGATGACAATTATATTGACGCTATATAACTAATAAAGTTGGTGATTTAATTTGCTTTGACAACTTCTCAAACTATACTAAACTAAATTAAACATATCACAATTGTCTAAGGAACAGGTGAAATTTTGTAGACTATTTCGTTTATATGACGTCATTCCATTTTCAACCAATGAAGTGTAATGAAATTTGAATTCCAACCAATCACATTCAAATATCGCGATAATTTTTGCAGCTAGATTTACCACTATCAATTTATCACATGCTCGTTCTTTTGTTTAGTCGGTGTCGCCAACCGTTTCCCCGTAAATTGATGAGCATGAATCCATTAAGATGCATATAGGCCTGGTACATGGTTAAACTGTTCTTTCAACTTTACGCATTCAAGCAATGAATGCAAGATTGATTGCTAATATTAATTAATATATTTACGCAGTGAAGGAGATGTTCGAAACGGCGCACTATGTAGACACAAAATCTGCATGCATCTTAATTGAACGTACGTTTTAAACTTGATTCTTTCAATATTCTTCACAGAATGCATGCATACGCACATAGAAAATTCAACTGTGTAGATGCAGTTTCAGTCTCGTTACACACTACAGCGAGAGTGAGTTTGTCGATTTATGGAAAATGCTTTCCTGTAGCACGAAGTAACGGTCGAAATAAGGCACAGCTGACAAGTGGTCCCGCGCCCACAGGTAACTAACCTAACTTTAACGTATAAAATCTGTATTACGTGAATTAAATTAAACAATTAATAGAAAATCAGATGTTCAAATTTATGTAACATCAGCGCATATCAAACCCAAAGACCTTGTATATTATATAGCCTACAAGGTCTTTGATCAAACTGCCTTCCTTATGGCGTAATAAAATGTTTTAATTATCTACGCGTAGGCAGAGATGGCTTCACTGTTTAGCAACATATGCCTCGCTGTAGTGTGAATACACAAACATTGCTATATATATAGCTATTTCGACACAATATTACGTATTTCTTAGTTCTCGGTGTAGTGTGTAATATAACGACGAAGTACTGAATAAAGTGTGAAATTCTATTTCCACAGCTTCATCTTCTAATTCCATGTCCATTGTAGGCTAACTGAAAAAAATTACCTCCTTCATTCAGATTTGATAACTGCGTTCTCAACAATTCTTCATTTAATTAATGTATTAATCAGGTTATTTGTAATTACATTATAAAATGTTTAAATTGTATTATGATTTCAGCAGATAATGAAAACATATTTCTGTTATTATAATAATAAGAGAAATAATAAGAGCAGTAATCGATATTCAATCTATCTCAACTTCACAATGTCTGAATAGGTTAAGTATTCGTAAATATACAATTATTAACAATTTGTGAGCGAATTTTAGGGATATGTTATTTATATTTCAATTTTATTCACGAAATAGTCCTAATAAATGTCACTCGAGGTCTGAGATTACTGAGAAATCTCAGACCTCTCGTGACATCACTACAGAAAATTCTTTGTATACCCAAATAAATCACATACATTGGTTCAGATATTTGAGTTATTCATTTGTCTATTCACTAGAGACCATGACAACCAGTGGTTAAGTGTATTGACATTATTACATTGAAATTTCTTATTTTAGTGGTTCATGTAGGATAATCAGTTTATTGGTAACGGTGGAGTTTGGAAACTTAAACAATATAACGACACCTAAGAATGAAAACCTCGTATGTTTGATTTTCTAAATTGTACAGGAGAGCAAAATAATCGATATACAAGGTTTTCACATTTAAATAGATGGCTCGTAAGTCGGAAATTCTGTATGATTTCGACATACAAGGTTTACACATTCAAATAGATGGCTCGTAAGTCGGATTTTCTACAGGGTGTTTCAAAAATACGGGGCATAATTTCAGGTATGTATTTTCCACATGTAGACAATAAAAATAATTCATTACAACATGTGTCCGGAAATGCTCATTTTCGAGTTATGGCCTTCACAACATTGAAATTCACCGGAACGTTTCTCATGTTTTAGAAGACACTCCACTGATCAATCGTCAACAGATTCACTTCTAGCATGATGGCGCTCCTGCACACTTCAGTCGTACGGCTCGCCGGTACTTGGATCGAAGGTTTCCTGATCGATGGATAGGTAGAGGTGGCCCAATTGCTTGGCCTCCACGCTCACCTGATCTGAACCATCTAGATTTCTACTTGTGGGGCCATTTAATATCATTGGTTTATTCGTCTCCGGTGCCTGATTTTGAATCCCTTCGGAATCGAATTGTGACAAGTTCTGAGGACATACGCAATACTCGTGGAGTTTGGGATCGTGTTCGCAGGTCAATGAGACATCGATGTGAGGTCTGTATTCAAGCAGGAGGTGGAAATTTTGAACATCTTCTGTAATGACAACGACCTGCGGAAAGAAAAACTTTCCGGTAAATTTCAATGTTGTGAAGGCCATAACTCGGAAATGAAGCATTTCCGGACACATGTTGTAATGAACTATTTTGATTGTCTACATGTGGGAAATACATACCTGAAATTATGCCCTGTATTTTTGAAACACTCTGTATAATGACTAGAGATACGCGCTTTTCATTTTAAAATAAAGCATAAAGAGATACGTGGTTTTCAATTTTTCTCTTTTTTTTCATGAAAAAAAATTAAAAATGAAAATTTTGCAATTGTAGACCATAAGAGCACGGGCTTTCCTATAAATGTGAGTGAAAATCGCATTTTCGAAAAAAAGTCGACTTACGAGGTTTTCATTCTTAGGTGTCGATAAAACATTAAAGAACTATTAAAACAATTTAAAATGGATGCTCAACGTCGTCATTTTTAAGCAGCGATAACATGATTAGAGCGATTGGTATAATTGAAAATGGTGGAAAACAAGCTGATGTAGGGAGGGCTGTGAATACTAGAATAGGCGTAATATCTAGAATGTGGAGCGCTATTGCTAATTTGGCAGTCCAGAAGGACACCCAGGCAAACCGATAGCTGTACAAGATGAATTTATGTACCTGAGAGCCTTGATTGAAAGGTCTTCTTCTGCTAACATGTTAAGAAATACGTTGCATAAGTTGGGAATGTGGTTGCATCAACCCATATTCTTAAGAATGGATTGGTCGAAAGAGATATTAATGTCGGTCGCTCATTGAGATGTCCAGCTATTTCATATGCAAATGAAGATGCTCGTGTTTTATGGTTCAGGAACATGGTGATTGGGCAGATGAAAAAAGGAGTCAGATTATCTCTACCGATGAATCACGGGTCGGACTAAATCCATATTCCGGAAAAATACATATACAGGGTGTTACACAAAGTTTTATCGCCACTTTGGTAGGCCCTTCCTGAGGTCAAATGGAGCAAGAAACAAAAATAAAAAATAGGCTCCGGCTTAGAGTTAAGTCGCTACAGGTTATTGAAAATTTGATTCTAGAGACAACATTTAATAATATCACTACAGAAAACCTAAAAAATGGATACAGTTTTCGCTCTTGTAATTGTTTAGGCCTACTTATTGTAAACTTGAATCTACCGGAAACGGATATGACTCTGTTAAGAGAGAAGTTTTATATAATATTCTTATTGAATTTGGTATTCCCAAGAAACTAGTTAGATTAATTGAAATGTGTCTCAGTGAAACTTACAGCAGAGTCCGTATAGGCCAGTTTCTATCTGATGCTTTTGCAATTCACTGCGGGCTAAAGCAAGTAGATGCACTATCACCATTACCTTTTAACTTCGCTCTAGAATATACCATTAGGAAAGTTCAGGATAACTGACAGGGTTTGGAATTGAACGGGTTACATCAGCTTCCTGTCTATGCGGATGGCGTGAATATGTTAGGAGAAAATCCACAAACGATTAGGGAAAACACGGAAAATTTACTTGAAACAAATAAAGCGATTTGTTTGGAAGTAGATCTCGAAAAGACAAAGTATATGATTAGGCCTATGTCTCGTGACCAGAATATTGTATGAAATGGAAATATAAAAATTTTAGATTTATCCTTGGAATAGATGGAAAAATTGAAATATCTTGGGGCAACCGTAACAAATATAAATGACACTCTGGAGGAAATTAAACACAGAATAAATGTGGAAAATGCGTGTTATTATTCGGTTGAGAAGCTTTTTTCATCTAGTCTGCTGTCAAAAAAAATCTGAAACTTAGAATTTATAAAACAGTTACATTACCGGTTGTTCTGTATGGTTTCGAAACTTGGACTTCCACTTTGAGAAAGGAACAGAGGTTAAGTCTGTTTGAGAATAAGATTCTTAGGAAAATATTTGTGGCTAAGATGAAGTTAGAGGAGAATGGAGAAAGTTACATAACACAGAGCTGCACGCATTGTATACTTCACCTGACATAATTAGGACCATAAAATCCAGACGTTTGAGATGGGCAGGACATGTAGCACGTATTGGTGAATCCAGATGCATATAGAGTGTTAGTTGGGAGACCAGAGGGAAAAGGACATTTGGGGAAGCCGAGACGTAGATGGAGGATAATAATAAAATGGATTTGAGGGAGGTGGGATATGATGATAGAGACTGGATTAATATTGCACAGGATAGGAACCGACGAGATTATGTGAGGGCGGCAATGAACCTGCGAGCCATTGTAAGTAAGAGCATTAATGCGAGAGCTGTGAATCAGTGCGGCGGAGCTATGAGGATCGAGGGATCCGAGTGCGTTCAAGAAGCGTTATCATTAAGAACTTTTCTTATCTAACGAAAATTAGCTTAAATATCCATTTTCCTTAAATTCAAGCCACACGACCTGGGACGGTTTCCTTGTAAACATACATTATTGCCTACGGTGTTTTGTTTCCCACTATTTGAGATGGTGTTGATAGTTCTGTTCCATCAGTATCACTAAATTCCAACATTTCTAAATAAATGTATACTTTCTGCCTATTACTATGTAACTGGCTGAAGAAAAAACCGTGTTTGTAACTCTCAATGGCTATTGATACACTCTTACGAAGTTTACGATGTTCGCTGAAGATCGTGTCATAACTTCGTAATTGTGTCTTAATAGCGATTATTATATCGCCATTGAATGATACACTACTTATTAAATTGAAAACAACACAAATATGCTTGAAACACAGATTTTAATTCATTGATAACTCTATTGCATCTATTAGTGTTTTCTGTTTTTGCTCATTGATAGCATTACTTTGTCAACAATGTGACGTTGAAACGTGTGTTCAGTTTCTACCCGTGACAGTCCAGATATATTGTATAACTATTTTGAAAATTGGTTAAGTAATAATCCGGCACACACGCAATTACACTTGCATTCAAACAAATTACAGAATTAAGACAGCTAGGAAACTCTTTTTCAAGGAACATTCTCCAAGATCAAAGGCCGGGAACCGAACCCAGAACCTCCGAATCTGGAAGCCATTATGCTGACCGCCAGACCACAGAACCGGCTAAAAATATACATTATTTGAGTTTTCTTCTCAGCAATATAAAACAGTGCGACGTAACCTATTGAATTTATTTGTTGCAAATCTCATGCTCAAAAGATTACACAGACAATACAAAGTCAGAAAAACTTACATAAGTTCACTGGTAAAATTCCCTTTGAATTATTCTTCCCACGATATTTTTACTAGAATACAATTCAATTTATAATAATGTAGCAACAAAACGCTTCATCTTCCTTTTCACTTCGCCTACATATGTTCAAGATTTATGAGGCAAAAATGGCATCAATATACTATTTCTCATATTTAAACCCACTGTATTTACAAGGTGAAAGCAAAGTCATGCCATTGGCTGTCGTAACAGATTCTTCTCTTGAAGGATTTTGAATTTCTTTTTATATAATTTAATGATCGCTGATCAGCAGTTTTCGAAGTGTCATTCAAGATCTCTGGTTTAGACCTTTCAAAGAATACACGAGTCTCAACTTAGGCCTAACTGTAAATTTAGTAGGGGAGGGTCGGGTAAGTTGGCGACCTTAAGCTTTCTTGTTTCCCTGCTTGCTTTTAATTTATCCCTAAGCGGTTTGTTTATTATAGTATGATTACTTGATTTATTGTTTTTAAAAATGTATTCTCAAAAATTTCTTAAAACTGAAAAATGTTCAGTTTTACCTACTTTTCTCCATGCTTGTCTCTTTCGACAAACTTACCCACCCATGAGGGTAAGATGACTTCAGATTGCGGGTAAGATGACGAAATAATATTTTTATTTAAGAATGAAGTGAAATTTTATTGAAGTCTACTTATTATCACAAAATCACAAATATAAGACTTTTCCTTTGCTTCCCTCTTATCCAAGCCTGTACATTGGGCATGTGCCCACCATTGGCCTAGTGACCATTGATACTATAGTTCTGTCTTGCCAAACTCTTCACAAATGATGCACTCTCTCTCTTCTGCATAGACGGAATCACTGCCTGCATATTCTATTTCAATTGAAGAGTTAGAAGAGGAGCCGGAAAATTGTTTAGTTCATTTTTTTTTCAGATCTTCTGAGTTAAATACTCGTTCACGTTTAGTCCCTGGGTGTACCATCAAGATATGCTACTTGCATTCTTACCATCGGGTAAATGAAAAATAGAGGTATAAACTGTCACACTTAACACAACAAGCAACGCTAACATTTGTTCCTCTCTCGGCAGAGGACATTTTTATAACTCTTCTATTGCCACAGTACCGACGGTGTATTTGTGGAAACAGTTCAACATCCCATCTCATCAACATTGCGTATCTGATGGATTTAAATTTTATTTCGATCGTATTTGCCTATATAAATTGAAAAATTCATATAGATTCACTTTTTCAAATGCAGCCAGTCGAGCAGCCGACATATCTTCTGGTTTGCGAAAAGAAAACTTGAATCTTTTCATGAAGTCCTGAATAAAATATTTCCCTGCCTGTTTCTTCTCCTTTTTGAATCTGTGCAGTATCTTCTTTGATTCTGCATCGTAATATACAAGTCGAGCAATCCAATTCTAGAACATATTCTTATAATTCTTGTAATTAGTCATCTTTAGATATGTTTTTATATATGCCTGCTTTTTGCGGTAGATCCTGAAACAATATCAGAGATTACCACAAGAATGATTAAATAACAAATAATTAATATGTCAAATATATAGGGAAGCATACCCTACTTACAACTTCTGCATAATTTTTCACACACCGACGTAAAGTAGTTCAGGTACATAGAATTCCTTGGCGGTAGCATTAACAAGGACTCCATTTCTTACTTCCTGCATTCTTTCCTTCATTGATTTTTTACTCCATCTTTTGCCATGTCCATACTCTGCAATTCGAATTAGATTGCGGTATTACAAAATAAGAAAGGAACTGGGTATAGAAACGTAAAAAAAATAGTGACGGGTAAGATGACGAAATCGTAATTTTACCCCCTGCACCATTCGTCATCTTAACCGAAGACTCTATTTTTTAGTTGACATTAAATGTATACGAGAGTTTATAAAATATTTTAAATTAATCTTCATTAGGAAATCATTAAATGCATGTATTTAGAAGGAAATAAATTGAGTTCAGTTAAAAGTTCAATGATACTTATATGAAACTTATTTTATAACTCTGAAAAATAGTAGCGAAATGTGTTTCTGCTTGCAAGCTTCTGTTCTCATCAAAACCAGACAGTCAAACAGGTTCCATTCAACAGCAATGCCTTCAGAGGCGCTGTAAGGAATTAACACTACGGAATAAGTGGTACTATCTGTGAAAACTTCGGAAAAATTAAGTATTCGTCATCTTAACCTCCTCGTCAACTTACCCGACCCTCCCCTACAGGTAATTATTTATTTATTTCTTTATTTTTTTTTATCAAAATTAAAAATTCCAGTAACTTCTCCATTGCAGAAATAAATAGTAATGTTGTTGGAAGTCGTTCGACAGAGTCGTGGTGATTTCGTAAGCAAGAACGGTAAAAAGCGTTAGTGCGATATAACGAACAGGTATGCACGAATGTCAAAACCATTAAGTACACAAATAATAATTAAACATAGTTAATTTTAACGTACCTAATTTCAGGAAGGAAGCAAAGTGGAAGTATTACAGATGAATGCGTGAAACTTGTAGTATTTTTGACTTAGATACCTGTATTACTATTGTTGGAAGACTAAAGAATGGAAATTCATCTGATATTGGGAATACATGACTTAAACATAAACAAAAAATGAAGAAGTGAAAAAGCTAACCATAGTAGTGGCAGTCGACCTCGTTGGCGAGTTGGTATAGCGCTGGCCTTCCATGCCCAAGGTTGCGGGTTCGATCCCGGGCCAGGTCGGTGGCATTTAAGTATGCTTAAATGCTATAGGCTCATGTCAGTAGATTTACTGGAATGTAAAAGAGCTCCTGCGGGACAAAATTCCGGTACATCCGGCGACCATGATATAACCTCTGCAGTTGCGAGCATCGTTAAATAAAACATAACATTATCATCATAGTATTGGCAACAATTTTTAGCAGGTGGCTTTAATGAAGTTAGAATTTCAAATGAGTGGTGAATTGCGAGAAAAATATCTGTTTATAAAAGAAGAGAGCTAAGTAATCGTAATAACATGTGCTCGATTACACAATATTATTTTAAATTGGCAATAGATGTAGAATATACGGATGACATTGAAGAACAGAATGATTTTACAGGGTTGTTTCCGATCTCTGATAACGAATTTGAATGACGTCATGTGCGTCAGGAATCACACCGACAGCTGAATTGCGGCGAGAGATGACAGACCAGTAGTGAGTGATTTCATAATCAGAGTGCACGATGTATCACAGTAACAATGCCCAAGAAAATCGAGCCTTTTTGGGAAGGGTACATAACAACTCTATCGGATGCCAAGTACAGTTACGTGAAAATCATAGGAGCCTACAGAAAACGTGGTTTCGTTAGTTCCAAGAAAGGCATCTTGTGTATACCTAATTAAGACTGGCAAAGCTCGGATGGGATTAATTCCAGAATGGAAAAAGTAAGCAAATCCAACTCCCGTCACAAATCGCCGCACCCCACGAGATGAGCTCAAGGTACATAGTACTAGGATCAGCAAATAATGACCACATACCACGGGGTCCAATTTCGGTGGCGGCCTGCAGCTAATCCTGAAGCTAGGCGTAATTCCAAGCCCACATTGCCTGACTACACTAAAGTTTGCTGCGTGCCCAGCTTTCACGCAGGCAACTCCATTCTTTCCTAGGCCAGCTCCCGCTGTGCATGTCAAGCAGAAGGTCTGATCACTCAGTTACCGAAGGAGAAGCTATATACAACTCGACCAAGACAAGTCTGCGAGTGGGGATAACAGGATGGAATGTAGAGGAATGTAGAGGCAAAACACAGTTGCCACGTAGGTCACTTGACGCTCAGATTTCAACGTGTGCACGTCGTTTAAGATACACTACGGAGCGCACGCATTTGTTGTCCTTGTCTTCAGATAAAGGCAACAGTTACGCTGTCTCCCAGCCTCCCCCCTCATGCAACTTTCTCCACGCTTGCCAATCAGAACGCCAAACCTCACTGTCAAGCAGAATTAGAAGTACAGTCTATTTCAAAGCGTCTTAAATTGTTACCGCTCTATGAACTGAAGCGCAGTAGAAAAACTTTGCTGTCATATGAGACTGTACTGGTCTCCTCTCGTTACCGTCTCCTTTCACTACAGAACTGCCTCCAACATCCCCTCCCGGCTCGCAGACTTAACTTGGTCGAGCTGTACCATGCCATAGAGCAGACTTACATTTATTCTGTGTTGTTTGCGGTTTGGCAACGTTTGTAACAGTTCTGAACAGAAAGAGATTGGCAAAATGACAGTAACACGAGATTTGGATTATTTTTACAAAATTTACATCGAGCATACACACCCAGTGAATATCTAACTATTGAAGAGCAGTTGCTCACATTTCTAGGACGATTTTCCTTTGAAATTATATTCCAGCCAAACTAGCGAAATACGGATTAAGATTTTTGCAATAGTTGATACACTACCTATAATTTTGAAATTTACGCCACAACATAACCCGTAAAGCCATTTCAGTAGAAAAACAGTGTCCACAATGAACATGAATGATAGCGCAGAAGTAGTTGTAACAGTTGGCTTATAAAGAATGTTCCAACAAGAACGTCGAATTTAATAATATGAATAAATGCAACAAAAACAGATAACACTAGATAACAGCGCCAACAAATCAACAACAACACAATGGCGCAATATTCCAACAAAGTATTGTTATTGTTGGATTTTGGGCATTGCTCTCTGTTCTGTTATCAGATTTTGTCACATTTATTGACATTATCAAGTTGGCGTTCTTATTCAGAGATCCTTTTTAAGATGTTTAAAATACATAAAAGTATATACATGAATCCACATATTTATGATAATGCCTTAAGACTTTCGGAATAATAAAAAAATACACATGGTGGTGTATTGGAAATTTATTTTGCGTTTGCTACTCACGTTTTACTGGTTAATTAATATGGATTACTATTGCAATCCACGCGACTACTTGCATACAAAAATATCAAGCGACTACAAGGGTTAATCAAGTAAGTCATAAAGAAGAAATTAAAAGTAGGGGTTTGTTAGAAGGCATAAAATATTAACGAACTAAGTAGGCTAAAAATTCACTAGGAATTTACAGTATTATATTCATAAAAATATAAGACACCCCGAATGGCCCAGACACTGGTGTTCCTTGATTTAACAAATCGTAGATACTAATCTCTACATTTATTTGTTCATGATTTTTAGTCGGAACAAAATAATCGTTAGATTTTACGATTAACGCTCTGCTTTTTAAAGCTGCCTCAAACACTCCCGAGGTCCAAATACGTCAATATATTGTCAGACTGTCATTTATAGAATTCGGAATATTAAAATTAACTATGTTCCAGCAATTTTCACGTTCAAGTTGTTTTCATACTGCTCATAAAAAGCAAAAACACATGGAAATCTTTCGATATTTGAGCATAACTATACACTGGTTACCCCGAAACTTTGTAAAGGAATTGCTTCAGAAGTTATCGAATTTCTGCGGTACCAAATGTCAAAGCTTTGTCTCCACACGATCTGTTCTAATGTGTAAACTTAGCGGCAAAAAGAATGGGCCGACTCTTGGTCGATAGAAATGCTAAGTTCTATCGCGCGGTTCACTCGTGTAAACGTAACCCAGTGCAAGGCATTGCTGTGGTGTCTCTTCATTGAAAGTCATCCGTCTATAATGTAATAAACCTTACGAGCAGTGTGTGGCCCAGTGGTAAGAAGTCTGACATCCATGGCAGAGGTTGAGAGTTCGCCTCCTGGTGTGGTAAAATTATTTTTTTTTTATTTTAACTTTTACTTTATTTATTAGTTTAAATGTGAAATGGCATTTGTTAACAAACTTCGTTATGCCTGCCTTGTAAAAATATTATTGCCCATCGCCTATGGGCTATTAATAGGTGAGACCTGGTCTGTATAAACAAAAATACTTGTTTCACATCCTAAAAAAACGGATGCATATCAAACACAAATAATTAAATTAACAAAAACAAAGAATTCGTTAATATATTAACAAAACAAGGCTGTGGTGGGGACTAGTATCTCGTCCACAAACCACCTGCGTCAACATCTGCCCTCATTCTGCGCGGCATGGAGTCCACAAAATTATGGAACAGGTCTAAATTCTTGGCCATCTTCTCTCTTGCATCTAGAACTCTGCCCCACAATTCCTCAGGTGTCCGAAAGGGTGGTTGTTCTGCCCAATTAGAGCGAAGGATCCTTTTGACTGCAGCCCACAAATTTTGAAACGGATTCATATCTGGTGAGTTTGGAGGCCAGTCGATTGGGTCGACATCACGCCTCCTCGTAAACCATCTTTGAATCCGGTTGGCGGTGTGTATCGGATGATACGGACAGATTTTTATGTCCCAACTGAAATGATACAGAAATAATGATAAATTTAACTCTTGTTTACGGACACTTTCAGACACGGACACGGACAGCTGTTTCACAGTCCCAAAGCTTCCTTTACCTCCTGACTGCGGACAGAACTTGGATTTGAAGACCTAATATGTTACAAAAATGGAAAATTTAGTACAGAGATTCCTTAACATGAAACATAACATAAGGGTCTTGAAAGCTACCACTAGCCCCGGCTACCCCTTGTTAGCTGGAAGCGGATGGATAAACAAAGACATACAATTTAACCTGTCTGATGAGTCCGAGGTTTCCGCGATCGTGAATTGTATTCGATACATGATAGGGTTAGTAGGATTGTTCTCTTCACTTCAATCAGTTCTGTTTCGAGAGACATGGCACCTGAACGTAAAGGTTAAGTTGAAAACTGTAAGTTACAGTATTGCATAACTGTAGACCTAGAATAAAATTGCATGGCAAAGCACTGTATTTTCGTTTTTTGGTCTTATGTACTGCAGTTCAAAGTCCCAAAGAATTTACTGTAGTACTGTATACTGTATTTAGAATTAAACTGCAGTAATACATTTCATTTAAAGCTTGAAGGGATACACAATGCATATTATAAATTTACTGTTAGATTGGAGAGCCTCCCTCCCAATAAAGGACACCTTTCAGATGCGGACAGACACTGTATATCAATAAGCAAACAACGATACAACAACAATGTTGAGTGAATAAATTACACTTCATTTCTTTGACGACATAAAATTGGCAGCATGTAATAGGAAAGAATAAACAAGTGCAATCTTACTTAAAATAGACTATTTTATTACTTTAATTTTAATTTATTAATTTCTAAAATAATAGGTAGAAGTTCGCGTCACACCTTTCACCTTGTGGAGGCACACCAGTGAGCCGCGTCATACCGGTTGCGGAACACTACGTGTAGGGCCACCACCACATATTGGTAATGGTCCTTTCTAACCATTACTAATCATCTCATTCCGTTCTCATAATTCGCGCCATAATGCCTGACAGACGACGTAAACATTGCCGGCAGAGAGAAAGAGAAGGATAATTGCTATTCAACCAATGGCAGAGGTCTCATTTCACGCTTATCTTAAAGTTGGGCTGTCTCAAGCATTCTATTCCCGTTCAAATTCAAAACAAATGTAGAATAAGACCCCTGCCATTGGTTGAAAAGCAATTATACTTCTCTTCTCCTCTGCTGGCAATGTTTACTTCGGCTGTTAGACATTATGGAACGGAGCATAGAGATTTTAGAGTTTGCTACTTTAATTTAAGTGTCCAGTTCGTCGCGCGTGAACATAAAAGGTATCCGTTTATAATCAAGGAGTGTACTCATTTACAAGTGGTTCCGTTGGCTACGTAGCTTTAAAATGGCATCCAAGCCTACATCTTGATAATTATGCTGTCGAGCAAATGATGTTAATGACTGCATGGGGAAGTGATTCACTTTTACTGAATAACCGTCATGGCCTGACATTAAAACTGGAAATACCTTTGTTACGTAAAATGAATTAACTATTGTGCCCACATTACGTAACATATTGGAATTAATTGCATCTCATGCTCCAAAACAACGCTGCACATCGACCGGGTACACACAACAATGACAAATTGTGTTTTAAAACGTGACATCAGTTTTTATCTTCAATTTATCAGGGGAAATAGCATGACACAAATTAAATAAAAACAATTGGAATTTATTTCACCACTTCAAAAAGTAAAATTAAATTACAGTGCATTTAAATTACATTCTTTGTCTAATACAGAAAATAGATTCGGTTTAATCTATATAATATTTGTCACCAACAAATTTTATTAAATTAATTCCTTAATTCTTAGTGAATACACTTTTCTGTCAAGTTGAAATAGAAGAAGCAGTGTTTAGCACAATGTACGTCTTTAAATTATGGTTTATTTAACGACGCTCACAACTGCAGAGGTTATGTCAGCATCGCCGGTGTGCCGGAATTTTGTCCCGCAGGAGATCTTTTACATGCCAGTAAATCTACTGACATGAGCCTGCCGCATTTAAGCACACTTAAATGCCATCAACGTGGGCTGGGATCGAACCTGCAACCTTGAGCACAGAAGCCCAGCGCTATACCAACTGCGCTACCCAGGCGGACCACTGTACGTCTGCCTGTTTCTCTAATGATAACAAAAACAAATAAAAGTAAATAAAATAGTAATAATAATAATAATATAATAAAAATAATAATAATAATAATAATAATAATAATAATATCAACATTGAAAGCATTTTGAAAAATGAATAAACGTATAAAATTAAATTATTATTAATAATGTGAATTAAGAGAACATTATAGGTAAAGTAAAACTTTAATGAAAGCGATATATTCTAATAGTGGAATGGTGTGTCTGTCTGTGTGTGTGTTTGTGTGTGTGTGTGTGTGTGTGTGTGTTTTAAGAATAGTTATTCTTATAATAGTATATTCTTATAATAGTATATTACGGTACAAGGTTGAAAGTGTTTTTTTTTCTATAAAATTAAGGAAAAGTTTAAAAAACGAGCAGAGCGAGTTTTTGAATTTCCGAGATTTTATAATGCTCTTCACAAACGAGTATTGTACAACATTTTTTGCACGATCATATTCATAAAATAGCTAGTACAATATTTTGCATTGAAAATTTAGAGGAATATTGTTCCAAAGATTTCGCAAAGCTGCACTGTAGTGGTAACTAAGTAACAATAAGTATACTGTAATGCGTCTATTTCAGTATAGTTTTATGTTATGAAGAATGGTTTCCCTTGCAACAAGTTTCTGTGTGGTAATTCTAACTTTCAAGGCTTAACAACAATAGCTGTAGATAAAACAAACAACACGATCTTGCAAAATAGTAATATGCGTTTCAAGAGCGGTATGTTGAAGTTTTCATGTTCGAGGAAAAGTTTGAAAAAGCGAAACGTAGTTGAGCTTTTTTAATTTCCGAGAATTGAAAGAAAACATCCCGCTCGTGTATCGTACATTACTTTGTGCGAAGATCGTTTATTACATACCTGAAAGAGGAATTTATAATTAGTTGCAATGAAATCTTCATCTTGGTTTCTGTTCAATGACAGCAAATTTGCAAAATAAAAATATCTGTCTTCAACATTGTTGCTTTAAAATGTTTTCTGTGTTTACTGTACTCCAGCAGGCCGTGATATACGTCTGTCTTTCCCCCCCCCAGTCTATGATGAGTCTGGAATCTTGTTGATTTTTTCACGGCTTCCTTAATGTTACTTGCATCACGAATGCAGTAACTTTAGTGGAGTTGTAGAGTTTACTTAATTTTTTTCAAATATTTAAAAACAATAATTAACAGTGCAATTTAGGTGAATTTGCAGTGGTAAGTTTCCAATTTATAATTATTACTATATTGAACGTCTCTAAAAATAATATGTTAAAAGCCTAAAGCTGTAAAATCAATATGTCACTTAAGCGGTAAGAAGAGGGAAATTGTTATGTGTGTTAGGTTGGGAATACTGAATGTGGAATTTTAGACTTTCAGCGGATTGGTTTTGTGCGGAAACCAAGCAAATACGCACGATCTCGCACAAAATATATTATATACTGTCCATAACTCATATGAGTTGCTTTTAATTTAAATCCTAAATTAAATCGTACATCATTCTCCAACATAATTTAAGGAAATTAAAACCAAGGCCTCATAATCCTATTAGATTTGGCAAATGCGTAACTATAGGCATCCAACAAGGAAAACTCGGTGCGCAGAAACCATCAGGCGTGACTGTCTTGCGCAGATGACGTATGCTCCCGTTTCCAGCATGCTCTCAAGCCTACTGCAGGGGAGTGAGATGGGTATAGCATGCGCGCCGCGAGGAGTCTGAACTGTGTTTTGCTTGTATGATAGCTATAGTATGTAACATGCAACGGGATAAAAATTTTTGTAGTTTTCTTTACTAAAATTTGTGTCTCAATCTGTGTGATGTGTAACTCAAAATTTAACCAACTTCCATCGGCAATAATCATTCTTGTAGAGCAGTGGCCGGCAGATGCTGCAGTTGTGACATAAGAGCCAGTCAGATCGCAAGAGCTTGGGAGAGCGAGCAGTTGAGTCGTATTAATGTTAGCACACACCAGCGCAGTGGCGTCAGTGCAGCAGTAAAACGGACTGTTGAAAACAAAAGGATCTATCTAAATTTTATAGAAGATTTACCCAGGCAAGATTCCCTCGATTGCATAGATTTGCTGCTAGAATGTTGAGCATATTCGGATCTACGTATGTATGTGAACAGTTCTTTTCTTGTATGAAGATCTGCAAACCACAACATAGAAACCACCTGTCTGATCTGAACTTGAAACATATTCTTCGCTTGTGTGTTAGCCAGGCAATGACTCCAAATATTGCAAAAATAGTACGCGAGAAAAGAGAAAAAAAATCTCGACAAAGCGTTTAGATTGGGCACGGTAGTGACACAAAGTGATGGTGTGTTTCAAAAGTTGAAATATACTTTGCATACTACTCACCAAGATAGGGCCTATATACTTTAATATGTATATTATGTAGAAAAATGCGTGTTAAAAAACACTGTTTTCAAGTTTCCGAGTAGATAAAGTGTTGCAGTACTGCTTAAAGTATTTATTTATATGTTTGTATGTTTATAGCAATTTCGGAATTTCATTTATATATGCAAAGGCTTCTGCAAGTGGCTGTATTATGAGTTTCATATTATTATAAGTACATTAAATTTGATTACAAACCAAAATATTTTGTTACATTGATTTATCATGGTTGTACAGTTTTGTTTTCGTACAAATGTATTGTAATTGTGCTGTTCCCATACTATCTCAGAAGAATGGATCGCGCTCTGTCAGTGCATAGACCCGCACCACCACTGTTCGGTTTTTTTTTTTTTTTTTTAATTTCGACCGGCCAGAGGCCGTTTTCCAAAGTTATCTATTTTTGTTTTCTGTTTGTTTTACCTTTGGTTTCCTTGTTTTTTACTTATACTAATACAATCACAACACCCATGCCCGAGGCAGGACTCGAACCCACAACCCTTCGGACCAAGCGATAGGGACATGCCGTGCCCCTACCGCTTGAGCCATCCGGTGTTGAACCTTCTCTCCACGCTGTGCTCAGTATGCAGAGATTGCCGAGCAAAGAGCAAGGCAGCTACGTCGTATGACGTCACAGAGCACGGAACATGCCGGTCACTGTTGTAGAGTAATTTGTGGCCATCTTCATGTAGTGAAAAAATTTGTTTTACTTTTTCCTACTAATTGCTGAGTTTGACGCTCAGAAGTTTAGATCCTGTCATAAAACGCATTATTCTTCACACAATAAATGACTGTAAGAAAAACAGGTGTAATAGTGTGTTGGAGACGAAATCACTTCAGTACCATTCCCTCTTGCGCAGTGACAGTGATTTTGATGATAACCTCCGTTGGTAAGATGAACAGTACAGCATTCGTTGGTAGCAGGGGTTGCATGCCACCCCAGGCATTTAACATTCAGTTAAATTAATAGTATAGATATACTTTATTTATAGGAACATTTGCACTATTAAAAAATAAAATGAAAACTTGAACAAAGCCCGAACTCTCAACCTTCGAATCATTAAGCGAGCACTCTACCGCTGGTGTACGAGACGCAGATATAGAATCATTCCATAGTTCAAGAACTGCTTCTACAGGGACATCATTTTATTTTTACTTGCATTTTTATTGTACCTGCATTTCTGAATGTACTTCACTCTCACCCCTTCACTAATGTCCTTGCTCCCGTCAGACACACAAACTTACGGCCGCTGTTGCATTCGAAGTCTTCAAGCAGTGAAGTAAACACTGCAGTGTATAGTGTGTTTCATAAATATGATTGCGTTTTCCATAGAAGAAAGAGCCTATATTAATAATATCGTACTAAAAAATTATATTCAAGAAACGATAAATTCAATTTCAGAGGATATGATTAAAAATGTTTTTAATAATATGCGTACTGAATTGAAGCCTGCATTGTAATGAACGGCAACCATTTTTCAGCAACTTGTTTAAAAATTCAGATTAGCTTATTTTGAATTGAGGTGGCTAGAAGCAAAGGAATGCTAGTGACATTTGTAATAACATGAGTTAAGTGCATCCAGTGTAAGCTAAAGTATCTAAAATTTTAGTAGCAAAGGAATATTTTAATCGCATCACACATTAAAATTTAAATAAAAAATTTCACCGATTTTACGAAAGCTTAAATATTTATACCCCATTTTCTCAAAAGTAACAAGTGCACTTACAGCCCTTTACTTATGACCCCCTCAATTTAGATGCACTCTCTATATTGTATGATAACATCAATAATTAATATGCTAAATAAAGTAGACATTACAAAACGAACATAGCCGCCTGAAAAGTTGAGTTTTTGAAAAAAAATGTTACTACCCTACTGTATTTTGATAAATTCCGTAAAAGTGATGATCAAACTGAAAATCGTAATATCGTATTTCCCTACAACATAAATGGATACACTACTTTTCTCTCCTCCTATACCTAGTAAAATGATTTGTTTACATATTGCACTAGTAACATCAAACTCCTGTAATGGAAGGGGGCAACAGTGTTTCCGAGTATAGCCAGGTTAATGTTAAAAATGTTGGTAAAAATAAAGTGATGTCCCTGTACAAGCACATGCATCTTGTAATATCGCCGTGACCCGAAGTGGACTTTGAAAATATTCGCTTTTCACGAGTGAGGCCAACTGTACAAAACTAATGAGGCATGTCATTACAGTAAACTTTTCAAAACAAGTCAAATAGGTAATAAAGGCATTCATATGGTTACTATTGCTTAGTACTCAAAATAAAAAATCACATATGAGCTCTAGATCGGCTGTACTGTTTGTTCAGGACGAGCCTGTCTATATTACAATCAATACTATTACTACATTAACGCAACGTAAATCAGTTACGAGATGTTAGGCTGTTAGACGTTTATGCCAATTTCTTTCATCGGGTTCACTTTATAAAACAATTGTTGAAGACATACGTGGATTATAAGATTACCAACAACTTATCTGCGGTCGGCGTGGGTAGCGTAGTCGGTACAGCGCTGGCCTTCTGTGCTCGAGGTTGCGAGTTCGATCCCGGCCCAGGTCGAGGGTATTTAAGTATGATTAAATGCGATAGGCTCATGTTAGTAGCTCATGTCAGTAGACTTACTGACCTGTAAAAGAACTCCTGAGGGATAAAATTCTGGCACACCAGTGACTCTGATATAAACTCTGCAGTTGCGAGCGTCGTTAAATTCATAATTCCAATTTTTTTCTTAGCTGCGAAATTACGTACCTAAGTTAGGAGACTTTTCATTAGGTGAGAATTCATACAATTCATTGCTGGTTTTACCCGAGATTTTAAAAAGAGTAGTGTTCTAATATGACTCGCCTCTTATGCAAATAATAATAATAATAATAATAATAATAATAATAATAATAATAAACTTCCCCCCCATTGAGGGTAGCCCTTACAGACTCAGTATATCCTCAAAAAAAATATTATAGATATGTAAACATAGATATTAAATTTTTAAAAAGGGAAACAAAGAAAAGGGCGTGAAAAATTACAATTATATTGCTATTAATGTGGCACCATGTGATTAATTAGGATGTGGCAGGATTTTTAACACAATTATCACAATGTCATCCCTCAGAGATGTTGGCAGAGCAAACTGAAGTCGAAATTCCTCGAAAAAAGCTGGTATAGTCCCTCGAGCACCTATGAGCAAGCCGCATACCTCAACGTGAATTAAGGCATATTTCAGCTTGAAATAGTTGACTGAAAGCTCATAGATAGAGTTCTTCTCAAGGTGGACCTCGGCTGACTGATGACATTCTACTTCAAAACGTATCGTGGGGTCCACAATGATGCCCTGTTTAGTGTCAGCATTGTACGCTAAAATATCTACTCGTCTCGACCCATTTCTTAATGCGGCAGCAATTTTGGATCTTACAAGATGATGCCTAGAGTTCCTCGAGCAATTCCTGTCCACAGAATCCCAAGAAGTGTGCTAAAGTTTCAATCTCCGGGCAGCCATGTCTGCACCGGGTACCGTCGAGAGATCTGCCGGGAACGGAACGAACAGCTGATCGGACTGTAGTAGTGATTATGGCTTGGCTTTACCAATAACAATGTACTTATTCTTATTGATTCTTGAAAACATTCCCACTATTTCAACCTGCACTACAAATTAAATTAAAATAACACATTTCGTTATCGCATGTAACAACTATGTTATTAATTTAAACCATTTTTAACGATGCTATTTTAAACTCTCACCTATAAGTTTATGTTTTCCGAAATCCTTCTTATGTTCAAGATAGAAGTGCCGTCTGATTTTAAAATGTTTTATATAAATCTCAAATGAACAGTTGAGGCATTGAGCTTTACCTTTATTCATAATAAAAAAAATAGTGTTGTTCCCGTGTTTCAAGGAAATTGAAACAAAACCTACAATTTATTCGCCATATTCCACCATTTTACACACCCCTGATTAGAACGCGCGGGAACATACGTATTCCTAACACTGTTGAAGAAATTGAGCTACCTTTCGAAAGACTGGTGAGGGTATCTAGTCTTGTGTTATATTTAACGATAACCTTCCGCGATGCTGACCACAAGATTAGAAATATCCGCTAATGTGTGTGTCCAATGTTATTTAAAATTTTCTCATAAGAGTAACATTGGAACTATGAAGTATGGACTTACAGGAGTGTTCTAAAAGTATGTCAAAACCATTTCTGCCAGCTTCCTTATGGTCGATCTGAGGTTATTCAGCCCCTTGGTCTACAATTGTATAGTCCAGCGTTTCTCAAACTTTTTTGAAGTGGGGACCACTTTTTCAAAGTCAGAACAGTTCCGCGGACCACCTTACTCTTGTTCCCTTCAAAAGCAAATTTATCATTTTTGTAACAAATTTTAATACCATTATACTTATATTTTAAAATAGAATTAATTAATTATAATACTTTTCTATTTACATTATTTGTAGTCAGTCACAAGTAACATAACAAATTCTGTGCATTGTTGATTCGTCGCTTGCCAGTTAGTTGTTTGAAATCCTTCTTATATGGTACACGCTAGTAGTTGTCCATGTCTCTGTTAAATAGTGCACATTATAAATAATGGAAAATTGGCTTCGATCCGGATCTTTGGAAAGAAAGGAACATGATGATACGCTTCATTTACGCAGTGCTAATAGTTCAGAAGCTGTGTGTGAAGAAATATATTAATTATAGTGTCATTAATAGTACATTATGCAACGAGCCTATAATGAAGGTAATTAAAAAGTGAGTATGGATATTTATGAAACGAGCGCAAGCGAGTTTCATAATTTTCATACGAGCTTCTTAATTACCATTATAGGCGAGTTTCATACGACTTTTTATGCTCGACCATACTTCTAACTTGATATTATTAATTTTATTGTATCTGACCTGGAGCAATGTTCCTTATGTTGTGAGATGTGCGCAGACGCGAAAGTATTGATTTTTTCCGAGGAACAGATGTCGACATTGACCTTGCTAGGCATAAGAACCTACAGAGATAACATTGAAATTAAATTAGACATTGAAAAACGAGATGACAAATTGAATTTATTTGAATATTATTTACAATTAACGCTAATTATTATAGTAACAGAACATAACCTTCTGCGACAGTATTGGATTTCCAGCCTCCGTCACTTTTCGCTAATTCTCTTTCGATTGCATATCCGAGAATAATCGATACTTGCTGTTTTATAACGGTAGAACGCTGACCTGTCATTGGCTGAACAGTTGTAACCTGAGTCGTCATTGGCTGAAAGACCTGACCTTTAATGAGTAGGTGTACTTTAATGACATGCATTAAAGGTCCGCTACCAGGTGTATAATTACTACATTTCGGCATGGTCGAGCATAAAGAAATATCTAGTCCTGTTCAAAGAAAAAATTACTTTCGTAAATATGACAACAGTTATTTGGAACTTGGATTTACATGGTGTGGCAATGAGAGTGAACCAAAACATCGGTGCGTTGTTTGTTACGAAGTGCTTTAAACGAGTGTATGAAACCCGCCAAATTGAAACGGCACAAAACACGCAAGTGTAAAAAGTAAACCTGTGGGATTTTAAAATAGGCGGAGTCTAAAATTTCTTATGTCGTCATCTGGAAAAACAAATAAAAAAATTATTGCAGAAACATGCCCGATTTTCAACAAGTAAAGATGCAATTTGGCACGTTCTATTATTGGTGTACGACGTACAGTACGCGCCCATTTTAATGTGCAGACTGGGTGTCGGCAAAACTATTAAGAAAGTCATCAATGCACGAACATGTTCGGTACTTTGGTCCTCTGTTATGAATTCGGGTGATCTCTGGCTGGGTTACAGGCTCCCTAAATATACAGGGAAAAGATGGCGAGAAAATCCACATTCATAGTGCTTCAAATCTCTCTTTTGTTGCTGAGAGTAGAGTGGGAAGTGGGTAGACGGATAGGGTAAGAAAATTCATAAAATATTAGTACTTACTTACAAATGGCTTTTAAGGAACCCGAAGGTTCATTGCCGCCCTCACATAAGCCCGCCATCGGTCCCTATCCTGTGCAAGATTAATCCAGTTTCTATCATCATATCCCACTTCCCTCAAATCCATTTTAATATTATCCTCCCATCTACGTCTCTGTCTCCCTAAAGGTCTTTTTCCCTCCGGTCTCCCAACTAACACTCTATATGCATTTCTGGATTCGCCCATACGTGTTACATGCCCTGACCATCTCAAACGTCTGGATTTAATGTTCCTAATTATGTCATGTGAAGAATACAATGCCTGCAGTTCTGCGTTGTGTAACTTTCTCCATTCTCCTGTAACTTCATCCCGCTTAGCCCCAAATATTTTCCTAAGCACCTTATTCTCAAACATCCTTAACCTATGTTCCTCTCTCAGAGTGAGAATCCAAGTTTCACAACCATACAGAACAACCGGTAATATAACTGTTTTATAAATTCTAACTTTCAGATTTTTGGACAGCAGACTGGATGATAAGATCTTCTCAACCGAATAACAACACGCATTTCCCATATTTATTCTGCGTTTAATTTCCTCCCGAGTGTCATTTATAATATTAGTACTGAGAGAAAAAGTGAAAGGCTATTGCCATGTATCTTTTCCAAACTCTGAGATTTTCAGCTATAGTGTGATACGCAATTCGTTTGAATTTTATTTTTTCATCTGTCTTTTTTGATGGACTACAAGGGCAGAACTCGAGGATCACAGGTGGTCCGCGGACCATATTTTGAGAAATGCTGGTATTGTCCATATCGAATTCTGCTATTTTAATATGGGTGCCAATCAGTTTTTTATATTTATCAATTTTAATCAGTGATTATAGCCCTACAAGTGTTAAGAGTTTACCAAACAATGAGGATTTTTATTGGCTTTAAATTACTTTTCTGTTCATAGGTTAATGATCCAGTAAATTGTACCCTCAAATTATACAAACAATTTTTCCATATTTATACGTATTTCGTTTGTTGTTTCGTCAATATTCACGTTTCTGAATCACACGAAAGTACTGTAACTATCTAGGTTTCATCTCTAAAGCAGCCCTCTTCCTGTTTTATCAGCAGATTTCATCTCACAGTGCCCGCATATTGAAGAAAATGTAAAATGTGCTGCCTATTTCGTTTCGTATAATTATTTACAGATAGTAGGTTACTCCAAACAAGTAAACGAATTAACTTTTAATTTTTATCTAGAATGTTCATATGTAGTTGTTAAGCCATTTTTCAACGTGAAGCAAAACAATTTTGTTATTTTTGTACATACTTCCAAGAAAGTTTAATTTATAACGAAGTACAATTGCCTTTCCATGTTCAGATTGTTCCATAAATTATTACAATGACATCGTTTCTATTGTACATAGTACATAATAAATTCATCAGGATAGTTTGCAGTTCTATATTTTTTTGTGATTAAGTTCGGTAATTTTATACGTAATATTATGTTTCTCCTCGATTAAATGTGTAATCTATATCGTTATAACACAACCAAGATATAATATTCTTTCCACAGATTGTATAATGTTTCATGACTAAACCGAAGTCCTTGTTTTGTATAATCTGTCTCTTTTAAAAGAAACGCGTGTCATATTTATGGAAATAAGTTATTCCAAGTGTTAATGAAAGTTGCATGACTTCAAGGGGAATTTGTGTTTCGTTTGTTTTCTACTGTTAATATCTTTTCGACAAGTTTCCCTTGCTGTTTCGTGATTTTGTTATTTTTTTCTTCCACAGTTTCTCTGTTATTGTTTGCCAAAGTTTTAACTTTTCTTAATCACATTAAGAAGTTTGGCTCGAGGTGATTTTAATACTCCGTCTTTTCCCTTCTTGTTTGAACAGTCATAGCGTAAACAGCGGGTTGAGTTTATGGGGTGGGAGGTTTTATTTTGTTTCCAATATCGACAATTCCTTTTCTTTTTAGTATTCAAGATTATACTGCATACTAATTATGTCGGTTTACGTCACTAGACTTTACACATAATTTTCTTACACTCTTTGCAAATATATTTAAATGAAGGAGGGAAGGAAACTAGAAGAATGACGTCTATAAATTTTATTCAAACTTACTACTAATCGAGTTTGTTTTCCTTAGATTCTCTTCTGTACATTTTCGTTTACAAAAACCAGTCTTTATAATTTTTTTTCGAATCTAGTTTAGGAGTAATGAATTAAGAGTAACAAATACTGTGAAACAATAAATTCTGGAATCCTGGAGTCGAAACATAATAATAATAATTGTAATAATAATAGTAATAGTAATAATAATAATAATAATATTATTATTATTATTATTATTATTATTATTATTATTATTACTAGCCGGACCCGTGCGCTCCGCTGCACCCGTTAGATATAAATATAAAGTAATTACATAATTAAAATATGACGTTTGATCCAGGGAACATTCGAGTTTGATAGAAGGATAAATCGTTTAACATGTTACTTAATTTAAATTGCATCCAAATAATTAAAATGCGATCATTTTGGTCCAGAGACACTCATTTGGTGCAATGACAATTCCTTTAACAAGTTTCTTAATTTTTATTACATGCAACCATAGTTTAATGAAGATTGACATCATTTAGATTTAATGTGTATATTTTATTTTACTTGTTATAGGTTTCCATTGAATTATGGTAATAACTTAATTTTAACCCTTGTTTTCTACGTATTTAGTAAATGGCGCTTGGCCCACTATGGTTCTCAGCCCTTCAAATAACTTAAATTATATTATATAATATTACATTACATATATTATATTATATTATATTATATTATATTATATTATATTATATTATATTATATTATATTATATTATATTATATTATATTATATTATATTATATTATATTACATTATATTATATCAGAAGTTACTGTAATAACATTATAGCATTATGTCCATCTAGAGAAACTACACTTTCCAATGGTGAAATAATAATTAATTATACAAATCGGTTAATTTAGCTTCCGATATTACTTCATACAAACACAGAAACATTCTCTGTAGGCTATCTTTCATAGTTTTCGATTGTTGTTGTCCAAGGCCCCTTATAGACGAAGTTATTTGTTTTTTAATTCATTACACGTCCTTAGATGGCAGTTATTTTAATTTTAAAACTCATTTATCTCATTAAATATCAGTCCTATCAAACTTTTTCAAGGAATAAAACTTATCGCAAATTATTTTTAAAGAAACGTTTGTTATGTAACATATTTCATAAAAATCAATAATAAGTGAGATATTTCGATTTATTTAATTCAGGCCCCCTTATAACCCCCCTTTTAAATAATGTATTTTGAATGCCATATAGCCTATAATCTAAGTTACAACGAACTTAATTTATATTCCAATTTTCATCCAAATCCCTTCAGCCATTATCGCGTGAAAAGGTAACAAACATACAGACAGACAGACAGACATACAAACAAAAATTTCAAAAAAGCGATTTTCGGGTTCAGGGTGGTTAATTGTATATGTTAGGACCAATTATTTTTGGAAAATCGAAAATTACCAGAAAAATTTCGGCTACAGATTTATTATTAGCAGGGAACGGATTTATATGGACTAAAAATATATGAAATATGTAAATATATATGTAGTTATTTTTACCAAAATATGGAATTAAATATGGATTTTTACCAAAATATGGAATTAAATATGGACTTAAAATTATAAAAAAATGACTATGTACGTTAAATATTGGTACATTTTAATCAAACTAAACAAAAAATATAATGGACGTACCTTATCTTCCAATGTAGTTTCAACAAAACACAATTTTTATTGTCTGTTACCATAACAATAGGTTACAAACATTTCTTTCAAGTGCTGAAAAGTGAATCTTCTTCTATTGTCTCTGAGGATAGATTTATACTGACTAAAAGAGCGTTCGACGTCACAAGAAGTAACTGGTACATAATTCAATTTCACAATGTCTGCTGGGGATAAGTCCAAGTTAATCTTCACTGTTGATTCACCACTCATCACAGCAACAACCTTTTGTAGTTCTTCATATCCAGGGTTTTTTGAAAGTACAGTGTCCACCTTAGCTCTTACTGCATCTGCAACTTTACCTCTACCACGATTCAGTTGTTCCACAGTACTATTTATAATTTCAAAACTTTCAGATAGTGAAAGGTGCCTATTTTGGAGACTTTTGAGCGTTTTTATGATGCATGAAAATGTATGCTGAATGTGAGCTAAGTCATTCTTCACACTTATGTCACAGGTAACTGTTTTCGCAGTATCAATTGAGACTGCATCTTCAGAGTCCAATGCAAGGAGAACATTGTTAATAGAGTCTATATGTTCGGCATAATATTCAACTGCTTCTAGCCATGTACCCCATCTAGTTAAAATTGGCTTTGGTGGCAATGGAATTTCAGGGTACATTTCTTTCAACACGTTAACTCTACTGGGAGCTTTGAGAAATACTTTTTTCACTGATGAAATCAACAAATCTACTTTAGGGAAATTGTCTCTGACCACTTCTGCCACACGATGAAATGCATGCGCCACACAAGTAAAATGAGTCAATTTAGGATATACAACAGATAATGCTTGTCCAGCTTTGACCATATAAGGGGCAGCATCGCTAATAAAGAATAACACATTATCGTACATAATACCCTTTGGCCACAGGATACCCATAGCTTCGTTGAACAGTTTAACTATAGTTTTGTTATTGCACTTTTCTAGAACATCACAATGTAAAAGAATTCGTTCAGAATATTGTTCACTTAACAAACCGATAACTACATTACCAACAAGTCTACCTTCTTTGTCGGGAGTCTCATCAATGGAAACCCAAATTGAACTATCTTTAATTTCATCTCTTATCTTCTGTATTGTCTCATCGTAGATGGATGGAGCATACGTCTTCCTAAGTGTTGACTCATCCGGGATTGTATGTTGAGTATATTTTTCAAGGAATTCCCTGAAGACCTTATTCTTTAGTTTGTAGAGAGGAATATCAGCAGAGATGAGAGAACGGCACAAGTCGATGTTAAACTCAGATCTTACATTCGATGTTGTTGGTTGTGTTAAAAACAATTGTCTCTGCTTGGAATTTAGTTGTTTGTTGGCCTGATGTTTACTAGTTGTAATGTGTTGTTGCACCAGGAACTTTTGTGTAGATGATACTGCACACTGACACAAATTACAAAATAATATTTTATTGTCAGTTGATAAACCATCTTCTTTAAATTCTGAAATGTAACTTGTTAGTTTTGATTTTAAATTGACTGAATGACGTACTTTTGGCATATTTACCGTCTTTATAGTATGATTTACAAAACTGAACCTATGAGTACTCTGACTGGCATTTAACTGTTGAGCTGCACAACTGAAGTCTGTTAAAAATTTTAAATTAAATTAATACAGTTTTGTAACTTACTTTCCCATTGTTGATAGGACTGCTAATTTTCAAATAACTCTGATGTTAAAGGGATTACTGAACATGTGTTTAAATCTCTATTGTTGAAATGTATTTTTAAAAGTTAATGGAATTTTGTTTTGTTTTATTGTTAAACCTAATATAATATGGACTGTTTTATATGAAATATGGAAAATATATGGAAATTAACGAAAATATGTACTAAACTCTAAAATATGGAAAAATATGGAAAATAAAAGTAGGATTTTTCAACCCTACACATTGTGAAACATAAAGATAATGCAAAATATAAATTATATTAGCTTTATAAGTAAATATGTATTTACATATAAATCCTTTCCCTGATTATTAGTATAGATTATTATTATTACTGGACTATTATTAAAGGCCTATAACATAATGTTACGTATACAATATATAATGTAATGTAACTATAATATATGATATGATATAATATAATGTAATATAATATGTAAAAAGAATGCGTTCATACGCTATTCCAACCCGACTACAATGCAACGCATTGCTTGATTTTTGCCATAATATTCTGTACTGTTCTTTCTGGAGTCGTAAACGTTGTTTTACAGTTTTTGATCAGCAAATGGATCTATATTCTATTCCCAAATAAAGAACTAGTGTGGCAACACATAACTGGTTAATCACTTTTTCCTCAATCACCTATGAATTCGTCATATTTATTGAATCTATAATATAAAACACTGGCTTTGCCATGCCAAAGATTTCTAAAATGACTCTTAAAGATCATAGCTCGCATGTATAGATGTGAAGGTGAAATATTCGATACATATTTGTTCCATTCTTAAGCATAATGATATCTGAATAACTTTCACGAGACCTTTCTTCGTAAACATTTAAAAATATTATCCTTTTTTATATAGCGAAATAGTATCATAAGTTTTAAAGTGTTTCACGAACTGTCGAAATGTTGCAGACTTCATTATTTTGAAGATAACGGACTTCCTTTCGTGGTCCAGTCTTTGTCAGATTGTAAGAAATAGTCTCACCCCGTGTACGAAGAGTGTACAGTAGGTAGCCTTACTTCTGTTAACTTCTAAACTGTAGTGGTATAGGCCTATAGCAATAGCTGCTTTTTGATGACGGGAAAATTGAGAATTTAAGAGAGGATAAGGTCTGTCATACACTAGTTTCTAACATGTTATTCGAGACAAGTTAAAATTAAATTCGTTTTATTATGTAACCAAATAGAAAAAAATAGTTGAGTAATTCGTTATACAGCAGATGAATCATTTTATGTGTCTTTACTGTGGCATTACCTACAGATGTAATGAAGTGATAAACAGTAAATTATAAGAAGTAAAATACTTGTGAGGTACTGTAGATCTACTATTACAAGATATCTATGCAATATAAATAAAGTGTCATAAAAATGTTGTCCACCGACACATTTTCAGGTCGCGACTATAATTTATAAACTACGCGATATATTCCAAGAGTGTAAAAGGTGGTCGACAGATAAAGGATCAATGTATACAACGTGACGTAGTGTTGAAGCGGATGACGTCATCTAGCGATACGCGGGCGGGGACAATGTGAGGTACGAATGGATGGATCGCGCGACATCCGAGGCAGTGTAGCTCAAGAATTCGAATCTATAAAACGTTCACAGTGGTGTCCAACGAGTCATAGAATCTTAATTAAGCAGTAATGAGCAGTCTACAAGTGAAAATTAAACAATTCGGGAGTGAAATTGAGTGAAGAGAGAAAATTCGCAGTCCAGGCATATGTAACTCAAATGGAAGCGGGCGTATAAGCACGGGTAGCATATGCTAGAACACGATCGTTACTATAGCAACCGACATGTTCACTCTCAATCTCAATACATATACGATTGTTACTCAAAGATGTCCCAGCACGGCTTAGATATACCAGATTTTCAGGATAATTGGAAAGAAGAGTTGTCAAATGTCACTGCTTACGTTTATCTTAACAATCGACGTATTGACTGTCTCTCCTATTGAGCCTACCCAGGTATGTTTTTAGTAGCCTACGGACAGCCTTTTATAACAGATTGTTTACTGTGTACAGTAAAACTTTTTATAAGAACAATTCAAATGAAACTTGAGTTAAATATATTCGAGTTTATTTTATTTATTTTTTATTTATTTATTTAGTTAGTTGGTTAGTTGGTTGGTTAGTTAGTTATTTAGTTATTTATTTATTTAGTTATTTATTTAGTTATTTATTTATTTATTTAGTTACTTATTTACTTATTTAGTTAGTTATTTATTTAGTTATTTTTTTATTTATTTAATTATTTATTTATTTAGTTATTTATTTAGTTATTTATATTTCACTCTTTCATTACGACTGTGTTGTGAGCAGAATATCTAGTTTAGATTAATACAGATTCTAACGTCTATTGCCATTTTTCATTGCTGTATGACATCTTACACTGACCTTGGTTGTACAAGTTATCTGAAATTGGCAACTGAATATTAGACCTACATAAACTTGACTTTTGAGGTTGTTTTCTTTATTCACATGTTTGTTTTAGCAAAAGATAACAAACGCAACAAACAAGGTGACTGTCGATCCAACTCTGAAGTTGAAACTTTTAGGGATATTTGTGACATTCAATTTTAACGTAAAGCACAAAATCGTTTAAAATATATTTATCTGTTTAGCTGTACTATATCAATATTAAAATGAAGTATGCTGTACAAAGGCCACTAGGTAAATTATTTCAGAAATATGGAGGACAAAATTGTCATTGCAAATAATAATAATAATAATAATAATAATAATAATAATAATAATAATAATATAATGATGATTATGATAATGATAATAATAATAATAATAATAATAATACTTACTTATTTACTTACTTACTTTTAAGGAACCCGGAGGTTCACTGCCGCCCTCACATAAGCCCGACATTGGTCCCTATCCTGAGCAAGATTAATCCATTCTCTATCATCATCATATCCCACCTCCCTCAAATCCATTTTAATATTATCCTCCCATCTACGTCTCGGCCTCCCTAAAGGTCATTTTCCCTCCGGCCTCCCAACAAACACTCAATATGCATTTCTGGATTCGCCCATACGTGCTACATGCCCTGACCATCTCAAACGTCTGGATTTAATGTTCCTAATTATGTCAGGTGAAGAATACAATGCATGCAGTTCTGTGTTGTGTAACTTTCTCTATTCTTCTGTAACTTCATCCCTCTTAGCTCCAAATATTTTCCTAAGCAACTTATTCTCAAACACCCTTAACCTATGTTCCTCTCTCAAAGTGAGAGTCCAAGTTTCACAACCATACAGAACAACCGGTAATATAACTGTTTTATAAATTGTAACTTTCAGATTTTTTGACAGCAGACTGGATGATAAAAGCTTCTGAACCGAATAATAACAGGCATTTCCCATATTTATTCTGTGTTTAATTTCCTCCCGAGTATCATTTATATTTGTTACTGTTGCTCCAAGATATTTGAACTTCTCCACCTCTTCAAAAGATAAATTTCCAATTTTTATATTTCCATTTCGTACAATATTCTGGTCACAAGACATAATCATAAACTTTGTCTTTTCGGAATTTATTTCCAAACCTATCTTTTACTTGGTTCCAGTAAAATTCCCGTGTACCCGTGTTTTCCCTAACACAGAATAATAGTAATAATAGTAATAATAATAATAATAATAATATTATTATTATTATTATTATTATTATTGAATCTCTAAGGAAGTTAGCCCTATTTTACAAACGATATCGACGTCGTGGGGAAGGAGAGGTCAATAGTTCACGTCGATAATTCAATGCAAAAATCTAAACAGAAAGTTTTCCTTAATCGTAGGAAATATTGTTATGGTGATAAAATATTAATAATAATGTAGATGCTAATAGGCACTACATGAAAGGTGCAGTGTGAAAGTATGTGTCATTTACATGACACCGCTTATAAAATCATGTAATGACTGAAACTGTAGTTTCAAACTGCCTTAATATGTCTCCAACACCCTTGTTTGTACATGCATTCATCAAAACACAACACACATTTAACATTTGTGTTATTAATTCCATTCGTAGTAGTTTGAAAACTCTCCCCTTTCCCTTTACTAAAAAAAAATCGTGGCTTTCACCCTATTCAGCAAATTATTGGGATTGACATGTTTATAATGGAACACAGAAACGCAATATCACATGTCGGTTGTGTGTTACAGAAGTTCACTACTGAAATACACATTAAGACGGCTGTTACAAGCAATTTACATCCCCCTTTCCTTCTTGGGTTCGTATTTCAATATGCTTTTGTTACTATTTTAGAGATCAAGTAATGAAAGGGGCTAGAAATGTGGTATAACTTTTTCAGTAATTTTCTTGCGACTCTCGTGTCACTCCTAAATATTTTTCGCACGTCACATATCATGCTGCAATGGCTTCAAGTATTAGCAAGCGTAACAGTAAGTAGAGTGAAACTTCTGTAAACTCTGTTATCAGTTTTATAGTAGTAGCGAAAATAGTTAATATCTGTAGGACGGTAAAGTAACGTTATAGGAACTTACTTTCAAAATACAGCTCACGGGAAGAAAAGAGAAACCGAGCATATGATAAGACTAATAGTAACACTAAGGGGCATAATATACTGGGAGCTTGAATGAAATAGATGAAGGATATGATGATTGTGATCATTGTTTTCATATCATCGTCTGCTTCTTCCTCTTCTTCATGGGCGTCATATTGAGGATGAAAGTATGAAAAGAAACAAACAAAAGAATGTGATGATAGTAAAGAAGAATAAAAGTGTGTATAATGAAAATGCTGATTGTTTTGTAAAGGTAACTAAAAGATAAAGGAAGAAAAGAAGGGGAAATATTAGTTTTGTGACAGGGATGCAGAACTGAGCCCCAGTAAGTTGTGGCATACGTCACAAGCCTGATTACTTCATTCATCCCTTCCCTCACGCCAACGAGTGATTCACATGATAAGTAGTGGTGGAATTCAAAGCAATGTCGTTCGGAAAATGCCAGTTTAAAGAGCAATGGAAAAATGAATACATCTATATTCAAAACAATCCCAAAGCGCATATGAGCCCTGTGTTTGGTTCTACATACGTAATATGTGAGCAAACATTCTCGAAAATTAACTTCAATAAGAGCGACGATAGCTCTAAATCAGTCTTGCGATGGTGACTAATATTTTCGGGCGAGAGCTATTTTATGCCCGCTGCGCGCGCGCGGAGCTCTTTTACCTGCAAATACTGCTGAAGGATGTACAGATCTTAGAACACAGCGCATCATGACGGAACGGAAGCGCTTAAAGCTTTCAAGGAAGAGTGGAAGATACAATATTTATACTTCGAACATGGTGATGAAGTCCAGTGTTTGTTGGGTAAAAAAATATCATTTGCAAAAAAAGCAACATAAAACGGCATTATGAGACGCAACATGAAAAATTATAGACATTATTCAGAAATAAATTAATTTCGGAATTGACATCGAAGGCAAATTAATTTACATTTGGGTCAGCAGATAACACCTAGATTCCTTTTATTTCTTTATTTTAAATGTATTGTTAATGTTTTATTTGTTGCTTGTTTGTTGATATTTACTTTTATTAGACTACGTGTTTCTTTAATTTAGAAATAATATTTTAACTTTGATTGCACTTTAACTTATATTATTACTAAGCTCAATAAGCTAATTCACTTTTATTCCAATAACTATTTTCAGGATTTTTATCAAATATGAACTAAACATTTTGAAATTTTGATGCAAGGAGCTTTTTTAGTAACGTCAATATAAATTATATTTAAACATATAATTTCAAAACTATTAGACCTAATTGTACAAAATTTTGTACAGATGATATTATTATAGATCTGTTTATATAGTTTAAATTTCAAAAAATTTTGGCCGAAATTGTGGAAGTTTTAAAAGTCATACAGTACATATCCCCTTAAATGATTGACCCCAAAAATTACGATGGCTCTCAATATCTTAATTTAATCGATTTGTTTTTGTTTTTTTTTTTTTTTCATATTACGTGCATCTCACAAATCACTCTAAGAAAACTCATTACATATTCACGACTGGAGAGTAAGGACTACATTTTCACAATCACACAATCAATATACTGTATGTATTTCAATCAATATTGCCATTATTATTTTTTCAACAAATACTCAAAAGTATTTAGAGATCACACACGTCGAGCAGGTAGACCTTATTAGTTTCTCATAACCAATGAAGTGAAGTATTTATATAATAAATAATTGCTTTTAACAATAAAATGGTTTACATACAATTAACTTTTTCTATTTCTCTTTTTTTTCCTAAAAACCCTTCCCTTTGCGATTTGTTTATATATGTACATGTATATTAAATAACTGAGTAATTAGCCCTATTACATAGCCAGAACTTTAGTAACGTAAGTTATTGTAATAATTTTTGCCTTTATTCGCTGCATTTGCATGTACATCCCTGTTGTCTACGTTACAGTGAATGCGCTATGCGCCCGTGATCAATGTCGAGCTCTTCTACCATGATTGGGAGCTAATATCGTCTCATGCCTGCTCTAAATTGACAGATGCACATCAGATTTTCTTTCTCAAGCAGTATAGTCTAATATAACGAAACCGGTGAACAAAAAAACGAATGCAGAGATCTTTCGCAGTATGTAGTTAAAGCTAAGTTGATTAAGGAAGTGACTTTCCTATATATTGAGACGAGAAATTAGATTGTTTTAGTTTTTATTATGAGGTCATTGTAGTCAACTTCACTTGAACTGGAAGTTATGTACTTTTAAAACTGTTATAAATGACTTAATGTTTACATACAATCGTATTATACAGAGGTAGAGGGGAAGAGAAGGTCTGATGTCCTTATCTCTACCAGGTTAAATAAATAGAATACAGTAAATACTAAATATTAAGAAAAGAATAAGTTATTTAAACTGATTCTTTATAGCAATACGTTTTGAAAGGAAGTACTTATGTATTTTTATTTGTAACAAAAGATTCCCTAATCTGTAAGATACAACAAGAATGTGTTTTGTTTAAACATTTAGTATTATTATTTCACTTTAACCAATTGAATTTAATGAGAAATTGTGCATTTAAGTATTTCCAAATCTTTTTTCTGACTTTTTAACGTATTGTATTCGTTTATATACCATTATATACAGAGTGGAAGGTGATCTTTTACAATCCTTCTGGGATATGATATCTCGAATTATGACAGACAGGAAAGTCTAACAATATTTTGTTCCCAGAAGGGCGGTTTTCGAAAAAAAATTGTCTTTTGTAACTTGAAATTAAGATTAAGTTTTTCATGAAACTGCTCAAAACTGGATTTTTATCCCATGTAGGATGATAGAGTAAGCTATGTATGTCCATGTTACAGTTGTATTTGCATGGAAAATAATACATATTTAGAATAAATCACGTTAATAGTCGTGTATACATTGCATAGGAACAGCGCTGTGACATGCTGGAAACACTATTTCTTAAGTATGCAAAACATGTGGCCGAGCTAGGTGTACGGAGCGGACGATACGCTTACATTCACTTCGTCATTAGTTGCAGGCTACGTGCAGTTCGAAGCTGTTGAAACACAACGAGATGCCACAGTTTTCTAATCGTATAGGGACATGTTATTAATTTATGGCGAAACTGGTTACAATGCCGCTGCAGCTGCTTGCTTCTACCGTGACAGATAACTGGATCAGGAGTGTGAAAGTTATAGACACGCAACTGGTGGACACTTTGGACAATACCTTTAAAAGACGCTGTAGAGAATGGTGTACAAAAATAGACAGTCTACCTCACATTAATGTGTATCATTTTCATTTAGTTTCAAAGTTGTTTATTTCTGTTAAACATTGTATTTTAATTGAGTTGGAGTGACATCAACTGTGTGATCCTTAATGTAAAATAATACTGTATTTAAAGGATTAATTTTGTTTCATGTCAGTGACCCAGCAAATTTATTTTTCTCTTCCTCATCAGTTTCAGCACTATTCATTCTTCACCGTCTATTTCTAGGATAGATTCATTTCGTATTTCGTCTGTCAATTTCACACGCCCCATTCTTCCCAATATCCACATTTCGAATGCTTCTAGTACAGTAATTTCACATAAGTATGGTCCTGGACTACAACTATGGTCCACGATATAACCATTCAAAGAACAGTGTAGAAGTAGTATACACCGTTCGTAGATAGCTGCAGTGACTTGACTTCAAATTACAGTAGAGCAAATATATACAGTAGATAAATGAGGTACTACGTTATGGAGTAAAAAATTTGAATGGTTTTATCGTGAACCACAGTTGTGTTCCAGGACCATAGTTACGGAAAATAACAGTAGTTTCTGTACACTTCATCGTAATGTCCATAAATCTGCTCCATATTTCACACTCCAAGTAAAATACCTCACTAGTCACTTCCTTTGTTCTTTTTCCAGAGGTTAGTCTGCTCTCAAGAAAGCTGAAAGTTAGAATTTATAGAACAGTTATATTATCGTTTGTTCTGTATGTTTGTGAAACTTGGACGCTCACTTTACGAGAGGAACAAAGTATAAGAGTGTTTGAGAATAAAGTGCTTCGGAAAATTTTTGGGGGCTAAGAATGATGAAGATACAAGAGAATGGATATTACACAACGCAGAACTGCACGCATTGTACTCTTCACCTGACATAATTAGGAACATTAAATCCAGACGTTTGAGATGGGCAGGGCATGTAGCACGTATTGGCAAACCAGAAATGCATATAGAGTGTTAGTTGGGAGGCCGGAGGGTAAGAGACCTTTGGGGAGGCCGAGACGTAGATGGGAAGATAACATTAAAATGGATTTGAGAGAGGTGGGATATGATTGTAAGACTGGATTAATCTTAATATTTGAGGAGAAAAATTCACTCCGGCGCCGGGGATCCAAGTTAGGCATATATGTTGACGTATGTGTCCAATGCCAACAGCCATTATATTAGAAGCGCACTCAGCTGAGTGACTTTTTTTGGCCGGAATTCCGCAGTTAAGTGCACAGTAATGTGTACAGACATATGCACTGCAGCTATGAGAATATTATAGATTTATTAATTTGTCGGACGTCCTAGGAAGAGATGGAACTGAATAAAATGTGAAGATGGAACAGGCACTAAGCCTAAACCATGAAGTGAAGATGATGATGATGATGATGATGATGATGATGATGATGATGGTAATTTGTCATAATATCTGTAATATTGACAATTAATATTTGAGGAGAAAAATTCGCTCCGGCACCGGGGATCGAACCTGGGTCCTTGGTTCTTCGTACTAAGTGCTCTGACCACTGAACTACGCCGAATTCAATCCACTTGGAGTCAGGCCACAAAGGGAAACATTGAAGGAGGAAGGAGGTGCTGTGGATTCAATTCGGCGTAGCTCAGTGGTCAGAGCACTTGGTACGTAGAACCAAGGACCCGGGTTCGATCCCCGGCGCCGGAGCGAATTTTTCTCCTCAGATATTAATTGTCAATATTACAGATATTATTCTGTATGACAAATTAATAAATCTATAATATGGATTAATCTTGCTCAGGATAGGGACCGAAGGCGGGCTTATGTGAGGGTGGCAATGAACCTCCGGGTTCCTTGAAAGCCATAAGTAAGTAAATAAGCAGGGAATTCTCCTTGTTGTATTATGAGTACAAGCTTCCTTTGCCATTACTCTCCTCCTCTTCACTTCCTGTAGAAGCTTCTGGAATGCAAGCGTGACATTTTGAAAACATCAAAGTCCTTTCGTTCCTTAACTGAGATTAGTACGTACTTGTTAGCTAATACTCGTATTCAATTTTTCTTATAAGTCACCTCAGAGAAAAGTAATGGAAGAAGTTTGTACAGGGACATCATTTTATTTTTACTAACATTTTTAATATTAACCTGGCTATATCTTTGGATTAAAGGTCTAGAACCGGAAACACCGCTTGCTCCCCCTTCCAAGACTGGAGTTCGATGATACTGCCGTAAAATACAAATCACTTTCCTAGGTATAGGAGGGAAGAAAAATAGTTCATCCATTTATGTAAACTAGGAAATATCGCAATTTTGAGTTTGATAATTTTCATTAGGTTTTTGTTTAATCAAAATACAGTACTGTATTAACAATGAGTGTTTTTAATCACGAATTGAACTATCCATTCGGACGTATTAATTATTCAGATACATATTGTACTATTACAGCACATTAGCGTACAATATAGAGAATTAAGTTAAATTAAAAAATAATCATAATACGGATATTTAAACACATTTTTGACAGTGGTGGCCGTTCATTTCGATACAGTCTTCAGTTCTTTTGTGCATATTATCGCACTATAGACTATTGTACTTAATTCCAATTACCAGTTTCTTCCTTCGTACGAGTAACTCATGTTGAAATAATTCTATACCTACTCTATAAAAGAGTGGCTTACGTACTGTAAATTCAATCTTCACTTCTGCCCGATCCGAAAAGATAAAATTATTCAGAAATGCTATCTACTGCCCGTTCAAGTGGTTTTGTCGCAGGGTCGTAGGAAGGGGAGGGAAATCAAGTGACAGTTAATTACTTAACGAGGCCCTTTTATTTAGGTTATTTTAAACAATTGTATGGGTATAATATTACGTAGACGTCCAATTCCTAACAGAAATTAATGTTTTCAGAAAAGAGCTAAGACAGCCCAGCTACTAGACTTTACAGAGGGGAGAACAGAAACAGATGGGGGAAACCGGGATGCGACGTAGGCAAACGGACGACAGTACCTGTGCGAAAATATGATTCAATATTGAAAGCTCTTTCGTCACTGGAAACCGCGAACATATTTCTGGAACGTACTATACTCACTAACTCAGTACTGCATACGCGGTCTTGGTTCTGTGTGGAGGAGTTTGTAAGTTTAGTAGTAGAGGGGGTGGGAGTCAAGTACATTCAAAAACTCAGGTACAATAAAAACTGAAGTAAAAATAAAATGATGTCTCTGTACTATTTTCTGTTGAGAAAACCCTGATTCTGTGTACTTTAATATGACTGTACCACGTACTATATTAATCTGATGTATAGACAATTAGCATTGCGCAAAGTGGTTAATGCATGTGTGTATTAAATTATATGACAATTTAGTTATCAAAATGTTATGTGTGGATAACCCCATTTCGTAATTAATTATGCAAAACCATAATGGAATGTGTAGTTATTTCTACTTTTTATTAGCACAGCGTAAAATAAGCAATGTGCTTCATACAAACTATATTATATTGTTGCGCAGTCTAAATGCGTGATTAAAACGAATGTTTTGTAGCAGTAAATCATCTACTGGCATCGTATAACCAGTTTTTCCGTTACAAATCAAATAACAATAAACTTGTTCAAAATTTATTTGATGAAAACGAAAGTTTATGAAGGCCATTCACTGCTGAAGCTTATTACAAACATTAACATCTTTCTAGAAATTATGTTGGTTTCCTCTTCATGTAATAATGTCACTGCCTTATTCTAACGCTTTTAGTTTTCGCAATTTCGGATTCTTTTATTTTGACTATCACAATTTTACTACGTCATACTACTTTTGACCAATAAAACGGTACGAAAGGACGTCTTTCAACCAATCATGGCTGCTTATCGCACAATTTTATCGCGTCCGTAGCATTTGTTTCTTTGTTTGCCAAGATTTCAAACTGCACTGGTCTGGACGTCAAAAAACAGAAAATTACAAACCACTCCAGTCGATGCACAGCATTTCACATGACTCGCATTGGCATTCAAGAACAAGAATTAATAAAGATCAAAACCTCTAGTGAGATTACTGTTGAAAGAGTAGAAAATAATGTAGATTATGAGTTCTTGCATGAATCAGCCAATGAATCTTTAATGCCACGAGTTCCTTTTTCTCTTATTAATATAACAACTACTACTACTACTACTACTACTACTACTACTACTACTACTACTACTACTACTACTACTACTATTATTATTATTATTATTATTATTATTATTATTATTATTAATGGGGAAGGTAATATCGGATATAAAAAACATTTTCCCTCATACTTTAGTACCATTCCACATGCTGCGAGCACAGAATATAGTGCTTTCCTATTATTGGCTCATTGAACATTGCAACGATCCCCTTGAAGGAATTCCTTGAGGGGCCTTGACTCGGTCTGTTTTTATAAGGGTAGAGAACTCCCCCGTCGGATTCCAATGTTAACAGTGATTTATGGACTTGAAAAACATTCATGTCTCATGCGATATCTAACCGTAGGAGGGTGAAGGCGGAGGAACAACCAATTGAAACGAGAGCGACATAAATTAGAATTTGTATTGGATGAAGAAGCCATTACATTTTGTTGTAAGGATCATTTCTAAATCTTTGACTAGCACAGTTACAGTATGACGTATCAAGGTAGATTCGTTTCACCTGATTCAACATGCTTATCTGTTCATGTTTAAATTTTCTATGCTGAGATAAATCAATTATCTTTCCGTACTTTGAACACCTGACTTGAATCATACGTTACTGTATAATTATACGAGTAGTTCTCAAAAACCATAAATGATTTATTCTCTTCGTAGCCTATCTGTAAAAAGTGACAATAACAAACACGTACTACGTTCTACTAACTTTACATCCTTCAAAATAAAATTCTTTAAAGTTGTCATAGAGTTTTATCATATCTGAACTAAGAAAGAAATTAAAACTTTTTAGTTCTTGAAGTTACTTGGAAGTCACGGTCTTCGGTTGGAATTATGTCTGTGTAAAGTACTAAATACTAAGCATGTAATGAGGATGAACTTTTAATTTTGGCTCCTACATTCATATGAAGAGTCCACTGCAAGAATGATGGATGTCATTTGGAATACATTTTTCAGGAGAAGCAATTGAAAGTTTGAAATGCTTAGCGCTCAAAGCTTAACTGTGATTTTCCGATCATAACTGGACAATGACTATCAGTGTTAATGCCATGTAACTCTCTATGTACATTCTATATGTCTTAAGCTACGCATTGACAGTCTTGGTTCATTTTCGACAAGAAAATGACATCCATCATTCTTGCAGTGGACTCTTCATATATTCTTTCCGTTTTTTTTTTTCCTGAATCTATGCCTACATTTGTTTCGTGATCGAAGTCACCTATGTCAAGTTTAATTTAATTAGGATGTAGTAAATATCTTCAAAGTTAAGCAATTGTGTACATATGAGCCGTTCAGAGCAAAAGTGATGTAAGTCAAAATTAGGTAATGAGGTTTAAAGTAAAAATTCTGTAAAATGCAGCGCAAAGTAGCAGTTAATATGTCCTTCGTGCTATCCACCGACTACTAATAGTTTAAATAAATTGAATATTAATTGCTACTTTGCGCTGTATTTTACAGAATGTTTACTTTAACCCTCATTACCGATTTTTGACTTACACCACTTCTGCTCTGAACGGCTCATATATATCAAAGCTTCAAAAAGAAGCCTATTATCAAATGTTAATGTAAATAGATGTTGCTAGTATGTCTCTGGTACCGAAAATGTTGTTCCAAATCTGTTGTCTGTCTACCTATCTGTCCATTTGTCTACAGAGAATTGTTACAAAATACCCACGGATTCCTTTCATATGTAAAACCTTCAATTAAGTTCGTTCATGAAGGTGCCCATGTTATGTAATCAGGTTCGCATGAAATTAATGCATTCCTATTTTTAAAAATAACACTTAGTTACCATTTACTGGAACTATGCTTCTAACGAGTTTCGTCTTGGTGTGACTTTACGCTGGTAAACTGAAAACGAAAGCGGTACATACCACACATAAAAATTACCTTGCAGGAAATATTTCAGTCCTTGCATATTGAATCAATCTTGGCAGTCGAGGAAGTGGAACAATGAACTCTTTTCTGTAAAGAGCTCTATTTTTCTGAAAGAGAAGGTTCAGGTTTAAAGCCCTTTCTTGTTCGAAACTGTTCATAAGAAAATATTTTTATTGCTTCTCCTTCAATAATAGATTATTAGACATGAAATAATGTACATTATAGCCTATACGATATCCATGTTATAAGCTTACAGAGGGAAAGTGAAATAACCCTTCATATTTTCTGAGCGAATTGCTCATGTATGTAACAAAAGAGTGTAATATATATTTGTGGAAAGTCCATAGTTTTCTCAGAAAAAAAAAATCCGAATGTTTAACACTACCTTATTCGGTATCTACTGCGAATAGGATAGTGATTTTTGTCCAAATCGATAGAAAATCTAATGAAGAATCATTTATCCCTCTGGCGTGTTTCAATATCGCGAGCGGTTTTTATGTAAATTTAATTTAAAAACCACTAATTTGAAGCCACTGACTGATACGACCAGCTTGCAACATTGTAGCCAGAAAGGGAGATTGGAGGTAGGTGCTTTACTAAAGCAGACAGACCGGAGTTCGTTGACCTCTTACATCTATATTAGATAGGAAAGAATAGTGTGTTAGCGGCAATGTTAATTAATTTATTTATTTAATCTGACAGGATTAAGGCTATAAGGCCTTATCTTCCATCCTACCAGATAGCACATATAAAATTAAAAAGAAATACAAAACACTGATGAAAATAATACTTATTAAATTAAAGCCCTATAGAGGGTCAACAGAGTCGAAAGAACACTTTAGAGCTCTCATCGAGCTAATACAAGAAAAAAGAAAGAAAACAGAGATAGCAATGATGATAGTGATAACTGATAATAATAATAATAATAATAATAATAATAATAATAATAATAATATAATAAATAAATAAATTACATGTTAATTGTCAATTTTACAACAGCATAGTTACAATATTTACTATATGTTGTGGGTTAAGGCGAAGTTGCGCAACCTGACAGGTGTTCAACAAGCAATTCCATGAACTAGAATGTGATTTTTAAAATTAAATTTGAATTTTGATATTATCCTACAGTCTCTGACATGGTCAGGGAGAGAGTTCCAGAAGCGTGGAATAGATATGCTGAAAGATGATGAGTAGAAGGATGTTCTGTGCAGAGGAATAGAGAGAAGGTACATGTTACGGGTTCGAGGTAGTGAAAGGTAAACAAAACGAGATGCTAGGTAAGAGGGTGTGGAGGTGTGGATGATTTTAAATAGTAATAAGAGAGAGTTGAAGAATCTTCTTTCTTTAAGTGGACTCCAAGACAACAATTCTAGTGACGGTGTTACATGATGGAATTTTCTAATGTTACAAACGAAACGAACGCAGATATTGTGAAGACGCTGTAGTCTATGGGCAAGATCAGTATTTAGATTCGTGAATTATTACCAAATTTCTGAAGCTTCCAACTCAATTTTTTAATTAACCGTGTATTTAATCACGAAACGTTATATAGGTTTTCATTCATTTAAGTGTACTCTATCGTCCCTTTCAATCTGCAGGATTATTTCACTTCCATCTTGTATACCACTAATGATTCTAGTATCTCTCTCATTTTTAGTGGGTTATTTAACAACTCAGTATTAACTTCTATTCGACGAGTTGACTCTGAGGATTCAGCAAGCATTGCCTGTCATAGACCTTACACTTGGAGAAAATCTTTGAAGAAATTCCATAGCAATGGACTCTACCCATTGAGTCTAAATATAATATTTCGCACATAAGCTGATCTATTAAGTTTTTTCCTAATTCTTTATGGACGCCTAATACAAGGATATAATATAAAGTAACAACATCGGGGATTCATTAGAAACAGTAAAGAATGGTATATTTACGGCAGATTTTCGTGTTACATTCTCTTTACTGTTATTACTTAAATATACAGTATATTGAATTATTTTACAACCTCTATGTTCTTTAATATAGCACTCGCAGTAAAATACTATCGTGTGTCGAAAATCGTGTATTATTTTCGTAAATTTTTTCCAACACTGCTTGAAGGTATGAAATTCTAATAATAAAAAAGTAAATTGTGAAAGGTTTTGGTACCTATTTATTGAAATATTTTTACACCAATATTTACTAGGAAACAGCGTATCTTTCTTTACAAATCACAGTTTTCGAGTTACGGCACTATTTTACTTCGAGTGCGATATGCACTGTACGTAAATAAAAATTTTCCTATAGTTTCAATTTAGCGCACATTTCGAGTACTAACTTCTGAACATAGCCTCTCTGTAATAGGAATTATATAAACACTTTTACAGAACTGTTGACTCACCTTGACAGAATAATTGTTTGAGGCAGGGACGAAGTTCGACGAAGTAACCAAAATTCTTTCTCATACACATACTGTAGTTACCTTGTTCGGGAGCGACGTTAATTGATTCTGACTGTGTGTGACGATTTCTCCCGGATAATTAGAACTGTTTTACAATATATTTACTGCCTGTCTTCGTAGTAATTTACGAGACGGTTAATGAAATAAATTTCTTACGTCTGTTGCAACATGTATCTCATCCTTGTTTCCTCCAGGCACCACACACATACATGCACACACGCATGTACGCGCGCACACACACACACACACACACACACACACACACACACACACACACTGCACAGAGCTATCTTCCTATGTTATAATGGATGTCATCGCCACGTTACTGAACTAAACATTTAATATCGGGCCAGGTATACAACATTCGTTTGCATCATATATTATTTTGTTAGCCGGTGTCATTATTTCCATGCTCTTTCGGATTTGTCGCCATTTGGACTACTGTAAAATTTAAAAAATAAATTGCATTCAAAGCTGTTACCGGTACTACAAAACCTCTCTACGATCCTTCCCATTTTTTCACTTTATTTTCCTTCTGATTGTCGTTCTTCTTTTCTGATTACGTTCTTATTCTCGTCGTCCTCATATTCCTTTACTTTCCTCTGGTCTTTCGTTTATTTTACCATTTCCTCTATGTTTCTTATTTTTATTAATTTCATGGCGTTCATATTTTCTCCTCTTCCTCTCTTCCATTTACTTTTCCTTCCCATTCTTTCTCTCTTCACCCTGTTTTTCTCATATTTCTCCTGTTTTCCCTCCGTACTCTACTTTTCACGTTACCCATTTTTACTTTTTTCTTTTTCTGTTTCTTCCTGCTTTCTCTTTTCTATTTTAATACTTTTCTTCTCATTATTCAATTCTGGCTTTCTGTGTTCTTTTTCTCTTTCCTTCTGCTTTTTCTTCTTCTGCCAGGTCAATGGCATTTAATTCTGCTTAAATTTGACAGGCTCATGTCAGTAGATTTACTGGCATGTAAAAGATCTCCTGCGGAACAAAAATTCCGGCACACCGGCGACGCTGATACAACCTCGGCAGTTGAGAGCGTCGTTAAATAAAGCATAACATTGTTGGTATGTATGTATGTATGTATGTATCGTACGTAACATATGTATGTATGTATGTATGTATGTGTGCATGTATATTCTGTGTGTATGTATGTAAAATAATAATACATTATGGTTCATTTAGCGACGCTCGCAACTGCTGAGTGTACAACCCGAGAGCTTACTCACGGCCGGTATAAACACGATGCGCGCGAGCATTGGCCGATTCTATGAGGTTGTGGAACGTAACTAGGAGGTGCATAGGCCAGTTTGATGCAATTGCTGATATCGTGCAGATAGTAGTCGCACTCCCTCTCGAGAGAATTGTACTGTCGGTGCGGAAAACATCAACCTGTAGTGAAATGAGTCCATTGACAAGTAAATTAAACAATAGTCAATGTTTTTACTCGGTCTGTAGCATGTGTTCTCTAACGCACACATTCACTGTCCTTGTCGCACTGCCTCCAAACGTGTATCCCCACTGCTTTCCCCTCCACGTGCGTCTCGCGCCGGTCACCGTCGTTGACTATGCTCTCGGTCTGTATGTATCCATGTTGTGTATGTTTGTTGTGTATGTATATTGTGTATATTATGTATGTATGTTATATATACATAAATAATTAATTATTATTCTTTAAGGATTTAGGATTATGTAGTATGTTTTTGTCTGTAAATCTATTTTGTCTGCCAAAGCGTGCAGTGATCTTTTGGTTTTTTTCCTTTTAGACTTAAATTCTTACTAGGAATCTTACCCCACTGGTAGCCACTTTCCTTTACGTTGCACATTTCTCTTATATTCGAATAACCTGAAGTTATGTATGGTTCAACAAAGTGTAACTTAGTATTTTACTCACGTTAGACGCAATTCACACAGAGAAGACGTAGACAGGACGTGGCTCGGACGTCGGGCGGAGACACGACGCGGATATGACGTGAGCAAAGCATACTGAAGAGTCAAAAACTCTTGCGACACTTGCGCGTCGCACAGCTTTCGTAATGTCTTCTTCAGACGATGAGGATGCCCTGGCTCTCGTACAACTGGCTAATATTAAAAAAAAAAACAGATAGGATATTGTGTGCACCCTTAGTGGTTGAAAAAAAAGGAAGAATGTGTGCCATATCTTATTTATTTAATTTATTTTATTTGGAAGGGTTCGAATCCCGGTCGGGGCAAGTTACCTGGTTGAGTTTTTTTCCGGGGTTTTCCCTAAACCCAATACAAGCAAATGTTGGGTAACTTTCGGTGCTGGACCCCGGTCTCATTTCACCGGCATTATCACCTTCATATCATTCAGACACTAAATAACCTGAGATGTTGATACAGCGTCGTAAAATAACCCAAAAGTATTTTTCCTTGTTTTATTTATTTATGCATGTTTATTTATTTAATCATTCATTCATTATTTATGCACTTATTTATTCATACATTTATTTTTTTATTCTGGTAGAATTAAGGCCATGATACCTTCTCTTCCACACTACCAGAAGTGAAATACAGTATACATTGAAACAATAAAACGTAGTAATATTTAAATATAAATCGTTATCATGCACATTAAGGAGCTTACATACTGTAGCCCATAATGAAATACTGACTAACATGATACATGATTATTTACAATTTATATCCTATGGCCACATTATAATAGGCTTAAATGACAATTTATGCAAATACATAGAATAACCTATTAAATTCGGCTAACACTCACAAATCAATTCCATGTAAAAGTATGCAATTTTAATTATTAATTTAAATTGATTAACAGTTCGAAAATCCCTGACATGACGAGGTAAGGAGTTCCATAGCGAACAAATTGACACGGTGAAACAGGATGAATAAAAAGAGGTACGGTGACGAGGAATAGATAAAAAAAAGTCTGATGTTGATTCCGCAAAGTTGTAAGATATTCAAAGCGAGCTCTCAGATATTTTGGAGTAGAAACTGTGATAAAAGAATTGAACATGTATGACGACCGTTTCCAGAATTTTTATATAATGTCCCACCAATGTATCTATACCATATTAACGGTTGGCGGGTCTGGCCGCGAAACCAGGTGGCCCGGGTTCGATTCCCGATCGGGGCAAGTTACCTGGTTGAGGTTTTTCCGGGATTTTTCCTCCACCGAATATGAGCACATGCTGGGTAACTTTCGGTGCTGGACTCCAGACTCATTTCACCGGTATTATCACCATCTCATTCAGAAGCTAAATAACCTAAGATGTTGATGAAGCGTTGTAAAATAATCTACTGAAATAAAAAAAATTAAATATAATATTACACCATCTCTTCACAAAATTGAAAATCAAATTCAAAATCGTCGCGAATTTTCTTTTACAGTCAGACGCCATGTGTCGATTTGAAGGGCCACTCGAGACTCGAAAAAGGCGAAGCGCTGACTTCGAAGTGGAGTGGCCCCATCCCTTCTTCTCTGTGTGCATTGATACATTTGTTTTCATGGGACAGACTCGAAAAGTCATCATGTCTCCGCCCCATGTCCGAGTCACGTCTTCTCTGTGTGAATTGCGCCTAAGTCTGTTTTATTTTTCGTCATATGTTTTCTTCTGGTCGTAATTCGCTTCCGCATATACTGGCGTATTGTAAATCCTCAGCCTGTTTGTTTGCCTTTAGAAGATTTTTTTTATCCAGAAAAGATGTCATTTTAATGGTTTTTTCCTTTTATGCGATAATATATCACAGCCCAAATAGTTGTATGTAGCCTATGGTATATATTGATTTATTATAACATGTTATCTTCAGTTGCGATTGTACTTCTTACTGCTATCATCCTACGAATGAATTTCTATGAACTTGTCACATTTTCAAATCGTAATATTTAAAAATACTTTCAGTAAGAATTTTACTGTTTTGTCTATTGAGTTTTGTATCAATATGTGTCATTCAGCATACAGCAATTCCTTTAGTTTTGTGTTATTTTCGATTCTGACTTCTTAATTACAGTTTTCATTCCATTGTGTGGATATCGTATACATATAAAAGAAGTTCATTGATTTATTTTAATAAAAAAACAGGCAGTAACGATTTATTCTAAAATATATGAGACGGTTTTCTTCATGATTCTTATTGTTTAGAATAAAGTGAAGCATTGAATTTATTAGTGATGAAAAAATATGTTTCACATAACTATTTTATGTATTTTATCATCCAGTCTGCTGTCAAAAAATCTGAAAGTTAGAATTTATAAAACAGTTATATTACCGGTTCTTCTTTATGGTTGTGAAACTTGGACTCTCACTTTGAGAGAGGAACATAGGTTAAGTTGTTTCAGAATAGGGTGCTTAGGAAAATATTTGGGGCTAAGAGGGATGAAGTTACAGGAGAATGGTGAAAGTTACACAACACAGAACTGCACGCATTGTATTCTTCACCTGACATAATTAGGAACATTAAATCCAGACGTTTGAGAGGGGCAGGGCATGTAGCACGTATGGGCGAATCCAGAAATGCATATAGAGTGTTAGTTGGGAGGCCGGAGGGAAAAAGACCTTTAGGGAGGCCGAGACATAGATGGGAAGATAATATTAAAATGGATTTGAGGGAGGTGGGATATGATGATACATAATGGATTAATCTTGCTCAGGATAGGGACCAATGGCGGGCTTATGTGAGGGCGGCAATGAACCTCCGGGTTCCTTAAAAGCCAGTATGTAAGTAAGTAATATTTAATCAATTGTCCAATGATCCAAAGACTTGTTGGAACCTTATAAGTGACATCAATATGTCATCACTCATGACGTAACTAAGACAGGAGATAATGGAGTAGAATGGCCAGTTCCTTTCTCCCTCCACTGCATACATCGCTGACAGTTTACTAATCAGACTTCAGATGTATGGAACAAATTTATTTTTCTTCCTCTGACACATATCGTTATAGGAGTTATACTGCCTGATAACAGAAGTATCACTCAGAACCTAAATCAAAGGTATAAAATTTAATTGTGACATATGAAATTATATTTAATTTTCATTGCAAAATTTACGAAGTATACTACACCAGGTTCTCCGCTATTCCTATAGCTCGAATGTCCTTGCTTTTTACTAGTTAATGAAGCACTGAAGCAAGGTCTGATACGCTATTAGAGTCATAACACTTTTAATTGCCAATTTTCACGAATAGAAAATAACGTTAGAAGCTACAGGGACATCATTTTATTTTTACTAACATTTTTAATATTAACTTGGCTATACCTCTGGATCAACGCCGTTTGCTACCCCCTTCCACGACTGGAGTTCGATAATACAAGCGCAGATTACAAACAAATCACTTTACTAGGTATAGGAAGGAAGAAAAGTATAGTTCATCCATTTACGTAAACTAGGAAATATCGCGCTTTTGAGCTTGATAATTTTCATTAGGTTTTGTTTAATCAAAATACAGTATTAACAATGAGTGTTTTTACTCACGAACTGAGCTGTTCATGTGGACGTATTCATTATGCAGTATATGTTATACTGTCTACAGCACATTAGCATACAATATAGAGAATGAAGTTAAATTAAAAATAATCATATTATGGATATTTAAACACATTTTTTAAATGGTAGCCGTTCATTTCAAGACAGGCTTCAGTACTTTTGTGCATATCATTGCACTATAGACTATTGTATCTAATCCCAATTACCAGTTTCGTCCTTCGTACTAGTAACTCATGTTGAAATAATTCTGTACCTACTCTATAAAAGAGTACCTTACGTACTGTAAATTCAAACTTCACTTCTGCCCGATCCGAAAAGATAAAATTATTCAGACATACTATCTGCTGTCCGTCCAAGTCGTTACGTCGTAGGGTCGTAGAAAGGGAGGAAATCACGTGACAGTTAATTACTTAACGAACCCCTTTTATTTAAGTTATTTTAAACAGTTGTATAATATTACGTAGATGTCCAATTTCTAACAGAAATTAATGTTCTCAGAAAAGAGCTAAGACAGCCCAGCCATCTAGCTGGCGAATAAAAGCTGGTGGGGGAAACCGAGATACGACGTAGGCAAATGGACGATAGTACCTGTGCTAAAATGATTCAATATTGAAAGCTCTTTCGTCACTGGAAAACGCGAAACATATTTTTGGAACGTACTGTTTACTATGACCGTAAGGCTACTATGACTGTATAAGCGGTCTTGGATCTGTGTGGAGGACGGTTGAACTTCATTAGTAGAAGGGGTGGGAGTTAAGTACATTAAAAAACTCAGGTACAATAAAAATTGAAGTAAAAATAAAATGATGTCCCTGTAGTAAAATGCATAAAATGCTATATCATGCAAAATTGTGGAGTATTAATTGTTAGTAATATAGTGCTGTTCATAGACCGCATAATGTACAACTCAAGTTAAACATCTTAACTTTTGGGATATAATAAATGTCCAGTTTGTGATATCCAGATAAAGAAAGCCCATTCATTTTATTTAGGAGCATATTAAAACTTCACGTACGTATATCATCCTATTGAATAATAATTGAAGCAAAAACTTTAAGCAGTTGTGTCGTTAACAACATGATGAAGGTATTGAGTTGCAATGCGCATAAAGATAAATTTATTTGTCGTATTACTGACACTCAATTGTTTGTCAGCTACTTGTATACACCCAATCTAATGTCGGTTATTTTCTGTAAATCCATGTTATGTAATAACGGCTATGTTAGGATTTTCTATACTGATATGATTTAGGCCTATTACATCACATTTCAATGTAATATAGGTTTACTGTTATGGGATTGGGCGGAATAGGTTACGATGTGATACAGTAAGCGTAATGTGATATCCCTAATACCGTGTAGTGTATAATATACATGCGGCTATACTGCACATGGACGTTTCGAGCCTGAGGTCAGCCGGTATGTCTATTAATTTACACTCCTCAATAAAGACGCCTCAGAATCAATCCCTCCTAATACCCTATGGTTTGTAGTAGACAAATGAATATTGAAATAGATTTTCTGGTAGCATGCGGTTTATCTGTAGTAATGTCACGAAAGTTCTGAGATCTGCCGATAAATCCACTCGCTTCGCTCGTGGATTTATCTGGGAAATCTCAGACCTCGAGTGACATTTATTAGGACTATTTCGTGAATAAAATAAAAATTTAAATAATACATCCCTAAAATTCGATAACAAAATGTTAATAATTGTACATTAACGAATACTTAACCAATTAGACATTGTGAAGTTGAAATACTCGTAGATGAATATCGATTATTGCATTAAAGAAATTCGATGTTATTATTCAGTAATGCCAATTGCGAAAAGCGAAATACAGGTTTAACATTGTTAATTACATGTACTGCACTTTTCTCTTATTATTATAACAAATACATTTTCATTATCTGCTGAAATCATAATTTAATTTAACAGTGACAGTGAGGACAGCTATATACCAATGCTTATGTATTCACAGCGAGACATGTTGCTACACAGTGAAGACATCTCTGTATAGATAGGCCTAATTAAAACAAATTTTATTACGCCATACGAAAGGCAGTTTGATCGAAGACATTATTACTATGCAAGGTATTTGAGTTTGATATGCGATGATGTTACATAAATTTGAAAGTCTATTAATTGTTTAATTTCATTACAAATGTTATAGGCTACAATTTTATAGGTTACGTTAGGCCTACATGTGGAAGCAGGACCAATGTCAGCTGTGCCTTGTTTCGATCGTTACTTGCAATGAGTGCTACACGAAAGCATTTCTTATAGCTCGACAAACGCATTCTCGCTGTAGTGTGTAACGGAACTAAAGCTGCATCTACACAGTTCAATATTCCAATCGCGTATGCGTGCAATCTGGGAAGAATAGAATAGAATCATTTTGTGTCTACATGTGCGCCGTTTTGAACGTGGTCTTCACTGCGTAAATATATTAATTAATATTAAATATCAATCTTGCATTCATTGCTTTAAAGTTGAAAGAAAAGTTTAACCGTGTAGTTGCATCTTAATGTATTCATGATCATCAATTTACGGGGAAACAGTTGGCGACAACGACTAAACAAAAGAACGAGCATGCGATAAATTGATAGCGATAAATCTAGCTGCAGAAATTATCGCAAAGTCTGACTGTGATTGGTTGGAATTCAAAATTTCATTACACTTCATTGGTCGAAAATGGAATGACGTCATATAAACGAAATAGTCTTTGTAATACTCGATGCATTATTATTGTTCCGTTACCATCTTTTCATAGTCTTTGAATGCCTTCTGCAGCTAGAATAAATGCTACTTAAAAATTAGTAATTATCAAGAACGAGTGTGGTAACGTTAGTGTGTTTTTATGTGGTGCAAAAACATTGTAAGATAATAAAAGAAATAAATGTTAAAAATGTAGTTAATACAGCTTTCCAAGTCACTGATTATATCCGCATCTGTAAAAACATGTCAGAACACCTGTTGCAGTCTCTGAAACTACATAAATGTGCTTCAGGCTATAAATCTAGTCAAAATGGAAGAAAATATATGACTAATAAATCATTATAAGCTACTGATTTATACTTTAAAATATTTTCCACGCGTCATTATATCATCTAGTACTAAAGTCATTATCATTAGCACAAAATTCAGACTTGCACCTGTTGCTACTGTCTTGGTTGTTACGTTGCTTAGCAGGGAACGCCGATGTAACGAGATTGCCCAAGACAAACCAGCACTAAGATCAGTGTATGCTTTTTCCAGACAGATCTCCTTGAGACAGTTAAAATTGTAACAAATGATCATATTATTGAGTAGGAATATTAATTTCATCGAGAGAGAAATATAGAGAAATAAAGAAGAAAACAAAACTTTATGAGGAGAACATTCTATCATAAATATATATATATATATATATATATATATATATATATATATATATATACGACCTAGTCCTTTACACTCGACAAAATATATATAATTACTCATTAATAGTCAATATACATGATCATGAAATAAGAAATAGTGAACAAATTAATATTCCATACTGTAGATTACATAAAACTAGTACAAATTTTTCTATCATGGGGATGAAATTATATAATAAGCTTCCCAGTCAATATTATAAGTTACCAACCAATAGTTTCAAAACTAGATTTTATAATTGGCTTTTAATTAATCCTTTCTACTCTGTAGATGAGTTTCTTAACATAAATACATACGAAATTGTTTTTTAATAAATAAAGTTGTTTACATTTATTTACAAATATTACATTAAGAGTGAAGTGTTTTCATTAATTTTAGAGTTTCAAAATGTTTTGTGTTTTCATTCTAATTAAGCTTTACTGTTTTCAATTTTATGTGTATTTTCAAATGTATGTTTTTTGTGACGAAGCCTATGACTATGTTTAATGGCTTAATAAACTGAATTGAATTGAATTGATAAAAAGAATAAGCCTAATCATAAATTCTACACGATGCAGGAAGATACATCTTAAATTAATTATTTAATTTGCAACGTTTGCTCATGTTTTGATTGTGGTATTAAAGTAAGCTTAATATACAAGGTGTTTCAGTAAAAGTGTGCAAAAATGGCACATTTTGATTTAGGGAACCTAGAATCAGAGAAGCCAGCTTAAGGAGGTATGAGTTCAAACATGTCTATTACTACTAGTTTTTTCCGGATTTTTTACAGAAAATTTCACATATACTTATTAATTACATGTAGAGATTACATGAAAGACAAACTGAATGAGGTACAAACAAATAGTAAGAATAGGCATTAGAGATTTATATAAGGGCATAAAGGAATTTAAGAAAGGATATCAAGCAAGGATAAACGCGCTCAAGAACGAGAATTGTGACTTGCTTGCAGATATAAAAACTATTTGGACAACTGTTATGGATTTATTAATTCGTCCTACAGAATAATCTCTGTAATGGACTGTTAATATTTGAGGATAAAAATTCGCTCCGGCGCCGGAGATCGAACCCGGGTCCTTGGTTCTACGTACCAAGCGCTCTGACCACTGAGCTACGCCGAATTCAATCCATAGCACCGGATCGAATCTTCCTCCTTCAGTGTTTCCCTTTTTGGCCTGATTCCAAGTTAGGCATATATGTTGACGTCCTATGTATAGTGTCAACTGACATTAAATAGCCTATATGCCTAATTTGGAGTCAGGTCACAAAGGTAAACACTAAAGGAGGAAGATTCGATCCGGTGCTGTGGATTGAATTCGGCGTAGCTCAGTGGTACGTAGAACCAAGGACCCAGGTTCGATCTCTGGCGCTGGAGCGAATTTTTCTCCTCAAATATTTATTTGGACAACTGCTGAACGTACATATGTCAAACAGAAATGATCGAGAATATATTCAAATACAAACTGCTGAGCCGTATATACCCGAACCCGCACTTTCTGAAGTTGAAATTGCAATAGAAAAGCTGAAAAAGTACAAGTCTCCAGGTTTCGATTAATTTCCAGCAGATTTATTACTAGTGGGTGGAAATGCATTATCTAGCGAAATTTATAAGCTTGTAGCTATTTGCTATTTGGGAAAAGAAAATTATACCAGAACAATGAAAGGAGTCCATAATAATAAAATTGTAGGTCCTACTTGTCTTTAAGAAGAGGAAAAGACCAACTGTACAGAGGAACATCACTTTTTATTGAAATCGTACAACATTTTCCCCAATGTTATTTTGAGAAGGTTAACTCCAATGTAGATGAAATTATTGGGAATCATCAACGTGGTTTTAAGCGTAATAGATCAACCATTAACAATATTTTTCTATTCAACAGATATTGGAGAAAAAACGGGAGTAAGGGCACAATACATAGGTTAATCATAAATTTAAAAAAAAGCATAAGACTTGGTTAAGAGAGACGTTTTAAATAATATTGTTTAATTTGGTATTTCTAAGAAACTAGTTCCAGTTCACAGCAGGCTAAAACGAGAATATATGGTATTAGGAAAGCCCAGGAGAACAGAAAGGGTTTGGAATTAAACGATTTACATCAGCTGCTTGTTTATGCGAATGACGTGAAGATGTTAGGAGAAAGTCCACAAACTATTAGGGAAAACGCGGAAATTTTACTTGAAGCAAGTAATGAGTCAAGTTTGGAAGTAAATTCCGAAAACACAAAGTATAGGTTTATATCTCGTGACCAGAACATGCTACGAAATTATTGACATATGAAAATTGGAAATTTATCTTTTGCAAAGGTGGAACAATTCAAATATCTTGGAGCAACAGTAACAAATAGGCCTACAAATGACACTCGGAAGGAAATTAAACGTAGAATAAATACAAGAAATACTTGCTATTATTCGGTTGAGAAGCTTTTGTCATCTAGTCAATTCTAGTCTGGTTCCAAAGAAACTGAAAGTTAAAATTTATAAAACAGTTATATTATCAGTTATTCTTTATCGTTGTGAAACTTGGACTCTCACTTTGAGAGAGAAACAGAAGTTAAGAGATTCCTTAGCCTTCAGGCTCTCCCCCACACCTCCTACACTGGCTATTTAGACCCTAGGTTCCCTATCTCACAATGTTCAGTAGAGCATCCCCTATGTCCTGTTTAATTGTTGCACTCTTTTACTGAAAAATACTGTTTATTAAGTAATAGGTATAATACTTCTATCCTTTAAATTTGCAGATATTTTATAGGAACAAATGCAACTTTATGTTCTGAAAAGGTAATTTCAAATGCTACATTTGTTCGGATCAAATTTCTGCGCATTCGAAGGACAAAACGAAAATTTTTTCAATAGTATTATTATCATAACACACTTACTTATTTATGGCTTTTAAAGAACACGGAGGTTCATTGCCGCCCTCACATAAGCCCGTTATCGGTCCCTATCCTGAGCAAGATTAATTCAATCTGTGCAATCATATTCCACCTCTCTCAAATCCATTTCAATATTATCCAACCATCTACGTCTCTGCCTCTTCAATGGCTTTCCCCCCCCCCCCCGGCCTCCCAACTAACACTCTATAATATACTCTTAAATTGACTGAGCTTATTGGAAATTCAGTCAATGGCTTTCTGAAAACACGCTACAAAGTGTTTCATGTAAAATAATTTTTATCTCTTAAAGGAATTAAAAACGAGCAAAATCGTATTACACTTTTTTGTTTGAATTATCTCAAAGAATAGCCCCCTGAAATTAATGACATTACATTCGGTTAATCCTGTCCTCTTCGTTTCCTCATATGATCCATATAGGCCATCTTAATATTGTCTATCATCTGATATCTTCTTCTACCCCGAACTCTTCTCCCGTTTACCATTCCTTACATTAGGCAGTTTCTTCTCAGCCAGTGATCCAACCAATTCTTTTTCCTCTTCCTGATCAGTTTCAGCATCATTCTTTCTTCACTCACTCTTTTCAACACAGCTCCATTCCTTATTCTATCTGTCCACTTCACACGTTCCATTCTTCTCCAGATCCACATTTCAAATCTTTCTATTCGCTTCTCTTCACTTCGTCGTAATGTCCATCTTTCTGCCCCGTACAATGCCACACTCCATATAAAGCTCTTCACTAGTCTCTTCCTTAGTTCTTTTTCCAGAAGTCCGCAGAAGATGCTCCTTCTTCCTTTGCCATTGCTATCCCCCTATATATAATATATATTTATATATGTATGATTTTGAATAAAACGTTAAAGATGATGTGGCAAACAGGCAAGACTTCTTAGAAGCGAAAACATGAATGAAGAAACGGTTTAATGGATTGGAAAATCAGTTAGTTAAAGTGCAAAATAAAAAATTAACGAATAAATAAATTAAATAACTTGCGATAAAATGAATAAATGGATGAATTAATGGCATATGAGTAAATGGTCGAACGAATGAATAAATGAATTGCTTAATATACGGAAGAATAAACTAAGTTATTACACCAGTAAGTGCATGAATGAACATTAGAATTAATTATATTTAAGTAATAGAAGAATATATGGTTAATGAATCAGTGAATGAATTAATATTATCTAGCGAATTAGTATTATTGAAAAGCAGTGTATAACTAAAATAGAGGATTAGTTATTTACTGCGTAACGTAATATGTAAAATATTGTCACTTTACTATGCAACATGGTTTACTTATTCATGTTTTTTTTTCTTTTTCTATGATTTACAGAATGATTTGGCCGTACTAACAGCGTGTTAGCATTGTATATATCTTGTATGAGCCTGTAATGACAAAATAATCATTTTCTTTTCTTGTATGTTATTCCTTATCAGTATGAAATATCTTCTGTACTGTTATAGAAATGAAACTCTTTGCACCGACAGTTTTTTCTTTGAACCAACAAACTGTTTTCCAGCTAGCGTTGCCCTGGTTACTGTATCGCAAGCTACAGAACAATCAATACTATCTTGAGGCCACGCCTTCATATATTTGCAATTAGAGTCAATTCTTTATCATATAGTAAAAATATGATTTAATAAAAAATAGTCTATTAATAAATCCACTTACTCTCTTTGCACATATAGGCTATTAGAGTATTAGTAACGTAAGCAAGGCCTGAAGTTATTCCCGGATGTAGGATTACAAGTTGAACTTTTACAAATATAAAATTAGCAGCAATAAGGATCTATATTTTAAAACTTTCTTTGTTGCAAAATAATTCAAACAGATTGATACTGGACGTGAGCCACTGTCGGTACATAATCTATCCCCTTATTTTTAAGGCAAAATATTGCATGAAATAAAAGTAAAAAAATTATTACTAAGATACTATGTGACTGAGGGATGATATTACAGGAGAATGGAGAAAGTTGCACAACAAAGAACTGCACATATTGTATTGTTCACCTGACATAATTACGAACATTAAATCTAGACGTTTGAGATGGGCAGGGCATGTAGCACGTATGGGCGAATCCAGAAATGGATATAGAGTGTTAGTTGGGAGGCCGGAGGGAAAAAAGCCTTTGGGGAGGCCGAGACGTAGATGGGAAGATAATATTAAAATGGATTTAAGGGAGGTGGGATATGATGATAGAGATTGGACTGATCTTGCTCAGGACAGGGACCGATGGCGGGTTTATGTGAGGGCGGCAATGAACCTCCGGGCTCCTTAAAAGCAAGTAATTAAGTAAGTAAGTATTATGTGACTACCTAATAAACTTCTGAAGTTTGCTTATCGCTAGATATTTTTTGGAATAATTAATTTTGTGAAATATATTATTAAATATGAAAGTAAAATTGTCTCCACCACCCTTAGAGGGGAAATACATAACAAACTCTGCAAGAAAACTATCTCGATAGTCCAACGGTTACCGCACTATTCCCCTGTACGCAATATAATAGTTTCAATCAAGATTCACTGTCGGCTATTAAGTTTTATATGGAAAAGAAATTTAAAGGTGATTGACATGGAATCATACAGTCAAGCTGTTTTTACTTATAGCAGGTTCATTTCATGTAAAACAACTCTTTCCTTTGTTGACAAAATGTCGAAATCCACCATAAATGTTTGAAAACATTGCAGGAAGTTCTAGTAGAAAAGAAGAAGCTTTCTTGTATCAACATATCAGATATGGAAATATATAGGAAAACAGTCGAATAAATCATACAGACATGAAGGCAGTGAGACAGACACACGGATAGGTAGTCACACAGACAGATGCAGTCAATTGAAAGGCAGTGAGTAAGGCACATATTATACAGAGTTTTTCAAAAGTAATGCACAAATTGCAATCAAAATGGAATGGGGTATGTTAAGGAAGGAACATTTTTAAGGAAACAAAATATTTGTGCGATTATTGTTGTGCGAGATATGAATTCATACAGAATTTTCTTTTTAATTACATCCTATTTTTTTTTTAAATATAATACATCTTTCTTTGTATCGCTATGTAATACTTCACTTTTTATTGACTACTATGGTTATGGCTACTATGGTAGGTTTAGTTGTTGATATATTTTATTAGTCCTTGTGTAAAGTTTATTGATGAAATCAACATAAAACCAGATGTTCTTAACATAATAATTTATTGAACACTTCCTACCACTTTAGGCTGCCTACAAAGAAAAAATTATAGAATAACCAAGGAATAAAATTTCATGTATGTACATACAAGTATTCTGACAAATTTCGATGAAAATGTTACGTAATAACACAAATCATTTTATCTTTAAAGTATGAAACTCAAAATTACAAATAAACTAACTCAGATATTCGACAATTGAAAGAAAAAAGTGCTCAAAACGATAGTAAAAAAGAGAAGAATTTTAAATTTTATTACAATGATTCTTATAAATTGTCGACCTCGGTAATGTAGTTGGTATAACGCTGGTCTTCTGTGCTCGAGGTTGCGGGTTCGATCCTGGCCCAGGCCGATGGCATTTAAGTATGTTTAAATGCGACAGACTCATGTCAGTAGATTTTCTGACTCAATTGACGGAACAACGCTACCATATGCAACGGAATACACATACCTAGGCCAACTAATTTCCTTTAAAGACAAGACTGGAAAAGAAATAAGAAGAAGAATATCCTTAGCTCGGAAATCCTTCTGGTCCCTCCAGTTCATACTCCTGGACAAGACAATCAGCAGAAGACTCAAATTCGAAGTACTACAAACCTGCGTCTACCCAACACTACTTTATGGATGCCAAACATGGTCGACAACAAACAGACAGATGAATGCGCTAGAAATATGCCAAAGGAAAATGGAACGAAAGATATTGGGAATAACTATGAGAGACAGAATTTCCAATGATTCGCTGTCCCAAATGGCATCAACAACAAACGTCACACAAAGAGCAAACAAATTGAAGTGGAAGTGGGGAGGCCACATCGCGTGGATGAAAGACGAAAGATGGACATACAGAGCCACCATGTGGGACCCGCGCACAGGAGACCGGCACAGAGGCAGACCAAGGAAGAGGTGGGCAGACTTCTACACAACACAAGCAGGTCAGCAGTGGTCCAGAATAGCAAGAAGCAGGGGAACATGGAGAACAATTGAAGACCTGAATTGCAGAACATCCCAAGTCCACTTTTTTTCGATTTTCACTTTTTTTGTGAAAATGAATGTACATATCTAGGGCTACCTCCTTGCACAATATTACCGCCGAAGTCGAACTCTTACCATATATAATGACACAATATAATTCTTAATGAATGGAATAACTTCCCAAGTCCATGGACTTGGTCAGTTTTTCCATGCAGTGAAATGATTATTTATTTCAGCCAGTTTACTTACGACCTTTTACTTTTTTTAAGTAGATTATTTAACGACGATGTATCAACATCTTAGGTTATTTAGAGTCAGAATGAGATGAAGTCGATAATGCCGGTGAAATGAGTCAGGGGTCCAGCACCGAAAGTTACCCAGCATTTGTTCAAAGTGGGTTGAGGTAAAACCCCGGAAAAAATCTCAACCAGGTAACTTGCCCCGACCGGGATTCGAACCTGGGCCACTTAGTTTCCCGGCCAGACGCGCTAACTATTACTCCACAGGTGTGGACTATTTTACTATTTAAAATGTAGGAAGTTGAAATATTCAAATACTTTTTTCATATTATATATACCACATTAAAATAATAACCAATCGTAGCTAGAATGAAATATTTCCATCGATTTTATGAACTCTTTCATAAAATATTCAGTGTTCAATTCGTTGAAACTTGAAACAGTGATAGTGATTGAAAAATACGTGGGAAAAAAACGTGAGGTGTGTGAGAAGTGGAAAAGAAATTTAGCAAAACGGAAACGCAATGCAGGAGAAGAATATACAAGCACAGGGAAAATTCATCCAGCTAGAATGTTAGGCCCTAGCTGCATATGCAGAAGAAAATGTTGTGATATGTTTAGTGAAACAGAAAAGGCATCTATTCTAAGTAATTTTAATGTTTTGGCTGACAAAAATAAGCAATACGTTCATCTTTGTGGAGTGATGTCACCAAGTGTTGTTTCCTGCCGAAGACCGCGAACAGAAGAATGTTTCCAAAATAACTTCACTATTAAGTAAAAAGTAAGTTGAAATATTCAAATACTTTTTCTCATATTATATATACCACATTAAACAAATAACCAATCGTAGCTACAATGAAATATTGCCATCGATTTTATGAGCTCTTTCATCAAATATTCAGTGTTCAATTCGTCACTGCTAGACTACAGTTTTTTTTTCGATGAAACTGCACTTATATTATTATGTATTTTTAGATATCCGTAGGAACAACTAATAATCTTATATGCCGGATATGTCAGCTTGCAGTTTTCATGTCATCGGGGAAGGGAGAGTAAAATGCCTCGTAATGATAACTGCAATGGAGGAATCTCCTACTGGTAAAAGAGATCTCTATAATAATAGACCCCATAGTTAAGCTGCTCAGACCTTAAGTTAGGTACTGTGTGTTTAATAGGTTTTCTTCCGACTTTTTAATTTTAAAAATTTCACTAAATATATATTTAGTGTAGTCGTAAATGTGATAAGTTTTATTTTCTTATTTGTAACAGGTAGGTGATCACATACAATCCTTTCCTTTATAAAGTGAGCCATTATGGAACGAATAAAAGTATGAGGCGATATCTGTCATCAGAACTAAGTATTATGAAAACCTACACCCTCTATCTGGAGAAGCATTACCCAGAAAGTTACTTAAAATCAAAAGTAGTACAACTCCTGAAAAAGAAAATGCAGAATTGAAATAACGTTGGTTCCACAAAATACTATACTTACAACTTCAACAATACTTTCGGATGTCCTGCAACGGACGTGTATAATACATGTTATACATGCTGAGTTGGGAAACAAGTGAAATTCTGCACAAGTGATGGCTTGAAGGGGCAGATGACACAAAAGCTAGCAATATTCTACGACAACAAGAAAAAGTTCTCAAATCTTGCCAAAGAAAGGAATAACATTGGTGTCCTATATTTTCACTTCCAACAGAACTTGCCATGTCCTTATTGCCTGTGAACGAGATATTCTACCTCTGTCAGCTGTGGCAATTCAACTTGAGTATTCACAGTGAAAAATCAACAAAAAGCACAATGTTCATGTGGAATAAATCTCAGGGACACAAGGGTGTTAACGAAGTTGTTTCGTGTTAAAACAAATATATTACAAATGTACTGTCTGCAGAAGTTGACTCTCTGTACTTGTTCCCCGATGGTTGCATTAATCAGAACAAAAATATGACAGTGGTTCAATATTTACAACTTTGGTTGCTTCTGAACGATTCAAGTGCATCACTCACTACTTCCCTATAAAAAGTCACAGTTTTCTTCCATGTGACACAAACTTTGCAAGAATAGCAAAAATCAAAAAGAAGAAAGGAAAAGTAGAAACTCCGAGAGAATGGGAAGACACTGTGAAGAATGAGGCAAATTTCAATGTGGAGACTTTCAAGAACACAAACAACTCTTGAGACAGTATTATAAAATGTCAGCGAAGTGTAGAGGTCTGTTTCAAAGAACAAAATATTTAAGTACTCAAACACATTTCCAGGGAAAGTCGCAGTTACAGAAAATTTGAGAGGAACATATTTTGTGATAAATTCCTTGATGAAAAATCCTTTCCAACATGTTACTTTTAGCAGCCTCACCTTGTATGCCAATACACTGCCTATAAAGTCAGAAAAGCTGGAAAATCTAAAACGTTTAGTGAAGTATTTATCACCAGCACGTGCAGCATTATATTTATCTCACAGGATTTTCTCAACCTGAAATAAAATTGATGAACTCTGGAGAAGAAGAAGCAGCTGACTGAAATTTTTCCAATGAAGGAACAGCTGATAATTTAATTTTCCTACTTGCAAATAATGTGATTTGTTATTTTCTCATGTTATTACCATATTTATGTTACGATGTCTAAATAATATCTTAAATAAAGTGATCTTTTCTTCCATAACCCAATTTTTTACCTTGAATTGAAAAACATCCCAAGTCCAAGGCTATATATTAATAATTTCCTCCTAAATTAGGCACTGTAGGTTGTTAAAATTTTTAGGGAGTGTAAATAGGAGCATGACACACACACGCTGACCAAAAATGACTTCAGTGAAACAAAAACTTCTATAGTTATGAAGTTTTTTGTCTCTACTGAAAAAAATAGTTCTATGGATTTGGGATGTTCTGCAATTCAGGTTTTCAATTGGAAGTCGACTACAAACGAAGACAGTGCCAGCCAAAAACAACATCCCAAGTTGACTCAGTGATAGTGCATTCAATATAATAAAAGTGTTAGTGAAATCAAATTAATCAAAGTGACAGCGAAATCAACTCCAACCAGACAAAGAAACACTAGACACAACCTAATGCGGAGTAGCTCACCGCGTTAGTGAAACAGAGCTACCCTCTAGCAGGAGGCCTTTGCCCTTCAAGGGACACATTAGGCTAGTATTATTATTATTATTATTATTATTATTATTATTATTAATGGTAAAAAAACTCCTGCGGAACAAAATTCCGGCACACCGGCGACGCTGATATAACTTCTGCAATCGTCGCACAGTGGGGTATTTGGCCGATTTAGGCGGCCAAAAATCGATTTTCTAGAATAATTCTAGGTAGGAAAAAATACCACATGGCAAAGCTGAATAGTCGGGGAACAATAAACTACCCTACTTTCACCGCTTTGCGCAAACCTTGAGCCTTTATGAAACTTTTGTGCGAGATCGTGCGTATTTACTCGTTTTCCGCACAGAACCAATACGCGGTAAGTGTGAAATACCACATTCAGTATTCCCAACATAACACACATAACAATTTCCCTCTTCTTACCGCTTAAGCGCGACATTCATTTTGCTGCTTTAGGCTTTTAACATATTATTTTTAGAGACGTTTAACATAGTAATAATTATAAATTGGAAACTTACCACTGCAATTTCACCTAAATTGCACTGTTAATTATTGTTTTTAAATATTTGCAAAAATTAGGTAAAGTCTATTACTCCACGAAAGCTATTGTATTCCTGATACAAGTAACATTACGGAAGCCGTGAAAAAATCAACAAGACTCCAGATGCCGATGTTATTACTGCAATATGTTACATAAATAATATTGTTAAAATATTAAAATGAAAAATAAATCATTACATAACCTTACCGTTTGTTTTAAGTTCGCACTTATAGACTGGGGGAAAAAAGACAGACGTATATCACGGCCTGCTGGAGTATAGATATTTTTGTTTTCTAAAGTTGCCGTCATTAAACAGAAACCAATATGGAGATTTCATCGCAACTAATTAGAAATTCGTCTTTCACGTATGTAATAAACGATCTTCGCACAAAATAATGTACGATACACGAGCGGTATGTTTGTTTTCATGTTCTCGGAAATTAAAAAAGCTCAACTACGTTTCGCTTTTTCAATCTTTTCCTCGACCATGAAAACGTCAACATACCGCTCTTGTAACGTATATTACTATATCATCTCTTTTATACAGATATATCTTTTCTAGGCATTGTGTGTAAGCTTACATTCTACAAGTAGGCCTAATATTATTAATTTGGTCTGTGGTTTGAAGTGAATAGTTACGGATTCTGATGAAGCCAGCAAGTGTGAATATATTTTAAATGTTTTCATCGATATTGTAATTATTTTGACGAAGACAAAGTTCTCTGAATAAATGTGTTTTTTTTATTATTTTCATAGGCTAATTTTAGCAAACTCGAGTATGTTAGTTCACTTCCGAGTATTTCCCGGTACTGTTTTTTACTGTAATAGAAAGACTAAGGCTCCTGCTTCACGATTTCGTAAAAATCAGCCGCAGAATCTCACAATTTTCCAAGATATAGATTCATTAACCCTTTCCAAACCTGTGTGTATAATTATGCACATCATCAAAATTTTTGTGTCATTCAAATTTTCAAAATGATCGGTTTTTAAATGGTTAACATTATCTTCATTTGACTCTTACTTTTCGAGCAGTCCCAGATATAACAATTCTGCGTCGAAACGTTCCGCCATTTTATATTGCAACAAAAGAATAATTAAAAATTTAAATATGGAAATTTCTATCATTAATTTTATGACAGTTTTCTGGTTAGTTAGGCTAAAGATGCTCGGTGAGAGATAAAAATTATTTGTGCGAGATCGTGCTTATTTGCTTGTTTTCCGCAAAGAACCAATACGCGGTAAGTGTGAAATACCACATTCAGTATTCCCAACGTAACACACACAACAATTTCCCTCTTCTTACCGCTTAAGCGCGACATTCATTTTACTGCTTTAGGCTTTTAACATATTATTTTTAGAGACGTTTAACATAGTAATAATTATAAATTGGAAACTTACCACTGCAATTTCACCTAAATTGCAATGTTAATTATTGTTTTTAAATATTTGCAAAAATTAAGTAAAGTCTACTACTCCACGAAACTTATTGCATTCCTGATACAAGTAACATTACGGAAGCCGTGAAAAAATCAACAAGATTCCACATGCGGATGTTATTACTGCAATATGTTATATAAATAATATTGTTAAAATATTAAAATGAAAAATAAATCATTACATAACCTTACCGTTTGTTTTAAGATCGCATTTATAGACTGGGGGGGGGGGGGAAGACAGACGTATATCACGGCCTGCTGGGGTATAGTAAACACAGAAAACATTTTATAGCAACAATGTTGAAGAAAGATATTTTGGTTTTCCGAAGTTGCCGTCATTAAACAGAAACCAACATGGAGATTTCATTGCAACCAATTAGAAATTAGTCTTTCAGGTATGTACTAAACGATCTTCGCACAAAATAATGTACGATACACGAGCGGTATGTTTGTTTTCATGTTCTCGGAAATTAAAAAAGCTCAACTCCGTATCGCTTTTTCAAACTTTTCCTCGACCATGAAAACGTCAACATACCGCTCTTGTAACGTATATTACTATTAATGAACCAGTAAATAAATTAATTAATCATTAAAACCTTAATGAAGCTTTGTGAAACCGGCCATAAGACTGGTAATATATAATTTAAAAAATATTTTGGAATATTAATATAGGGAAGATAATCTTTATAAGTCAACTGATTATTATACTGACGCTTATTTCGATGCTGAGCTATTATCCATTTAATATTGAGAAAATATGCGATCTCAATATGGCAAGAAATTGAAGTCAAGATTTGAATATCCTACAAACAGAAATAGGTCACTTGTTGCAATTCATCAGCTACTATTAACTCTAGATTCTATGTTACTGGCTCTTCAACTATAGCCGATGTCAATAGTACTTGTACTTCAAAATACGCAGTGAGTAAATAATAAAATGTTTCAGCAGCAATTGCTACTTTAGGACGAAATTACATATAATTTATACATGGACCTGAATTAGAGAATTTTATATGATACGGAATTCTCCTCGGAGTTTTGTGTACAGTTGACTACACACTCATTAGTGCAATTATTGTCACCTGGTGGTCATAATGCTGAGATTTTTCTAAACAGAAATTCATATTTAGTATTATAAAATATAACCATACTTATAATAATTATTATTATTCAATAGTAGTCAATGCAACTTTCATTTATCAACTCTCTGTACTGTATGAATCATGGCTACTGTAACAGGTTATGGTTTTACACATGTTTCATGCCTTACTCTACAGCACAGAATTTAAATAATAATATCAGCCAATAAGAAGTTGTCTTATACAGGTTGTTTAAAAAATACGGGGCATGATTTCAGGTATGTATTTCCCACATATAGACAATCAAAATAGTTCATTACAACATGTGTCCGGAAATGCTTCATTTCCGAGTTATGGCCTTCACAACATTGAAATTCACCGGAACGTTTTTCTTTCCGCAGGTCGTTGCCGTCAAAGGAGACATTAAGAGGGTACTCTGACAGTTTATTCCGAGGCGAAGGTTACATTCAGTGTTGTGTAGGCATTAGACTGTGCGACATGTATTCAAATCAAGAGCTGGCAGAGATACACTTCATGTACGGTAAGGCGGACGGCAATGCTGCGCTGGCTCGTCGTTTGTACCAGGAGAGGTACCCACAGCGACAATGTCCAGATCGGAAGACATTTGTACGTCTCCATTACCGTCTGTGCGAGTATGGAAAATTTAACTCTCCTGGTTTGGGAAGGGGACGACCAAGATCTACAACTCCAGAAGTACAGGAGGAGATTCTGGAGGCTGTGAACATGACTCCTTCTATCAGCACACGAAGGGTAGCGTTGAAAGTCAGTGTTCCTCATACGACTGTCTGGAGACTGTTGAAAGAGTATCAATTGTATCCTTATCATTTGCAACGTGTACAGGCCCTGTCACCAGCAGATTACCCTGCACGAGTTAGGTTCTGTCAGTGGTTCTTGCAGCAGTGTGGTGTAAATCCGAACTTTCCTGCCTTAGTATTATTTATAGATGAAGCACAGTTCACACGAGATGGCATAACAAATTTCCACAATCAGCATGTATGGGCGTATGAAAACCCACGTGCAACTGTTCCATCTCATCACCAGGTGCGGTTCTTCCTCAACATGTGGGCCGGTATCATTGGTGATCGATTAGTTGGACCCATTGTAGGTACTTGTAAACAGACTTACGGGGCAGGCGTACACAAACTTCCTGGAAAACACCATACCTCATGTTTTAGAAGACACTCCACTGATCAATCGTCAACACATTCACTTCTTGCATGATGGCGCTCCTGCACACTTCAGTCGTACGGCTCGCCGGTACTTGGATCGAAGGTTTCCTGATCGATGGATAGGTAGAGGTGGCCCAATTGCTTGGCCTCAACGCTCACCTGATCTGAACCCTCTCGATTTCTACTTGTGGGGCCATTTAAAATCATTGGTAAAATATTCGTCTCCGGTGCCTGATTTGGAATCCCTTCGGAATCGAATTGTAGCATTTTCTGAGGACATACGCAATACTCGTGGAGTTTGGGATCGTGTTCGCAGGTCAATGAGACATCGATGTGAGGTTGTATTCAAGCAGGAGGTGGGCATTTTGAACATCTTCTGTAACGACAACGACCTGCGGAAAGAAAAACATTCCGGTGAATTTCAATGTTGTGAAGGCCATAACTCGGAAATGAAACATTTCCGGACACATGTTGAAGCAGTAATTAGGAGAGGGAGAGACAGATTTAATAGCGAAGTTGATATCACCGTATTTTAGCTACATATATTCGCGGGATGTTCTATCGACTTTGTTAGAATTAGTTTCCCACGCAGGTGTTTCGTCTCACTGAGTCACTTAGCAGCATCGGACAGATTTACGGCCACCTTGTGCGGGGTTTTGTATAGAGAGACTCATTCAAGCGTAGAATCCGGAAGTTGGACAAGACTCGTAGGAAAGCAATTGCAAAGCTCGGGGTTTTCCAAAAGAACGGGTATTCTGGAAAAATCTACTAACTAATTTGATGTTGTGGGAAGTCCAAGTCTAAATTTACAGATGACGTATTTCGCGACCAATGAGAAGAGATCTCGGTTCAGCTTATGAGGTCACTTTGGACCAATAGAGAATAGATTTTAGGTCGGTTAAATGACGTAGTTTTTAGCCAATAGGATAGTTAGTTTTAGCGTAGGATAGGTTTTAATAAATAAGGGTGACAAGGTGCGGAGAGGAGCTTTTTTGGTGTCGACGGCCCTACTTACTAGTCTTTCTTCCGGCGAAGACTCGATAGACAGAACTTTTTCATCGACGAGGCTACTCGTCAACATTACCAGCAGTAGCCGTTCGGTTAGAGAGAAAGCGGAGTGACCGAATAGGAGCCTCGATTATAGAGTATTGAACCAAGGATCGCGTTTATAGTATTGAATAGAGTATATTCAGCGCTGCCATAGAGTTGATACAGAAGTGCGACCGACTATTAAATTACAAGTTCAGCCGGAAATACATACTCAAGGGTTTACCAATTAAATACGACAATAAACTTATAGTTTCGAAATCAACACTGCCTTTTTTCTAAGTAGCCGGCTTGGTATTATTTCCGACATCATCCAACACCACAACTGTACCTCGGCTACCCTGAATGGATCTCATGCTGCACCGAGCGTCGAAATAGGGTGGGCTGGCGCCCACTACTTAAAACAATAATAAATTTGCCTACCCTATTCGCGCTTCTCGAAGGACGAGTGCTGACTGCCGTGGACCTGCCGGCGGGTGCGAGTGAGGGGCATCAGCCGTACATCATCATCGATTGAGGACCACAATAACGACCCATTCCACCCTCAAATGGTCTTCAACGCCTCAACCGAGACGCATTAACCCACAATTGGTCTCCATCGTGGGGCAATCGCGATACATTCACCCTCAATGTAGTAATGAACTATTTTGATTGTCTACATGTGGGAAATACATACCTGAAATTATGTCCGTATTTTTGAAACACCCTGTATATGCAAAATCATTACCAACTGCTGTTGAGTAGTTAGAATAGTATTAACGACAGTTAAAGTTAAGTGTTGGTTATTTTAAACAAAATTATGTTGAAAAAATGGAAAACATGTTAACAAAACGTTAAAAATAAACCAACTGGTAATTTAACATTTGTTAAGCCAAATTAAACATTACTTGGAAAAATTGGCCATAACACAGATTTTAATTAATCGAAATAGTTTCTTGGGAATACCAAATTTATAAATTACTTTGTAAAATATATATATATATATATATATATATATATATATATATATATATATGTGTGTGTGTGTGTTGAAAAAAAAAGGAGGGGAAGCTACGAGTAAATGCAGTTTTCAAATTTTGAAAATTTAAATTTTGCAAGAAATAACCTTTAGGGTTCCACATGTCAAAATATGAAGGGGAGAAAAAAATATCACGTAAAAATGAAAATTCAAATTTGATGGGATGAAGTACGATATTAGTGAAAAGTAAATTAGACCTGTTAGTAGAAATGTAGATTTTTCGTCCCCATGTCTATTCCCGTTTTATATTATTCGAATTTTTAGAGCAACTGAACGCCAATACAAGGACTCGAAGGAAGTTGTGTAACATGATGCAGCGACAAAGTTTATCAACATTAACGAAAAATTAAGGAATTTGTGAAAAATTACCTACTAGCCTATGAAAATTACTGAGACGAACAAATACAAGGTTGGATCAGAAAGTAACGCACAATAATTTTTTCTGCGTCCGTATTGTGGCTGGGATGTTGACATTTCACCGATATATAGTTTGAAGTTTTCACTAGAGATACAATTTGTTTTGCATATGCAGCTCTAGCGAGAGAAGCGTGAACTACGCAACAAAGATGGCGACTATGTTACTGTCATCAACGTGTGAAGGGCAGCGAAGTGTTGTGCGATTTTTGTGGGCTAAAGAACATAAACCGAGTGAAATTCAGAGGGACATGTGTGGAGTGGACGGGGAAGACTGTATGGACCTTAAGCAATATCTGCAGGTGGTGCACATTCTTCGCAGACGGCCGTGAGAACCTTTGTGATTGGACACATTCTTTCGTAAAAGAAATAAAGCGTAAATATTCAAATTTTAAGTCCGAATTGAAATGACGACGGATCACAGCACACGAAAAATAGAATACATTCATTAAAGAAAACAGTGACTGACTCTAAGAAATATTCGCGATCCCTAAAGTAATGAATCGACCGGGACGGCTAACGAAGAAATTTCAGGAGTTGAGTGAGAAAAACAAAAGAAGAAAGAAGATTTACCTAGAAGTACATATACGGAAGTATTGACTTAAATATGCTATCCAGCTAAAATTCTAAGAGGTGGAAAAATTCAAATATCTTGGAGCAACAGTAACAAATATAAATGACACTCGGGAGGAAATTAAACGCAGAATAAATATGGGAAATGCCTGTTATTATTCGGTTGAGAAGCTCTTATCATCCAGTCTGCTGTCCAAAAATCTGAAAGTTAGAATTTATAAAACAGTTATATTACCGGTTGTTCTGTATGGTTGTGAAACTTGGACTCTCACTCTGAGAGAGGAACATAGGTTAAGGGTGTTTCAGAATAAGGTGCTTAGGAAAATATTTGGGGCTAAGCGGGATGAAGTTACAGGAGAATGGAGAAAGTTACACAACACAGAACTGCACGCATTGTATTCTTCACCTGACATAATTAGGAACATTAAATCCAGACGTTTGAAATGGGCAGGGCATGTAGCACGTATGGGCGAATCCAGAAATGCATATAGAGTATTAGTTGGGAGACCGGAGGGAAAAAGACCTTTAGGGAGGCCGAGACGTAGATGGGAGGATAATATTAAAATGGATTTGAGGGAGGTGGGGTATGATGATAGAGACTGGATTAATCTTGCACAGGATAGGGACCGCTGGCGGGCTTATGTGAGGGCGGCAATGAACCTTCGGGTTCCTTAAAAGCCATTTGTAAGTAAGGATCCAGGTAAAATTAGGAACTTGGCATGTTTTTGTAGCTGGTCTTTCAAGAATACAATATGAAATAATAGTTAAGCTTATATCCTTGCTACAGTGTGTTTCTTAATTACTTACTTACTAATGACTTTTAAGGAACCCGAAGGTTCATTGTCGCCCTCACATAAGCCCACCATCGGTCCCTATACTGTGCAAGATTAATCCAGTCTCTTTCATCATATCCCACCTCCCTCAAATCATTTAATATTATCCTCCCATCTACGTCTCGGCCCCCCAAAGGTCTATTTCCCTTCGGTCTCCTAACTGGATTCGCCCATACGTGCTACATGTCCTGCCCGTCTCAAACGTCTGGATTTAAAGTTCCTAATTATGTCAGGTGAAGAATACAATGCGTGCAGTTCTGCGTTGTGTAACTTTCTCCATTCTCCTGTAACTTCATCCCTCTTAGCCCCAAATATTTTCCTAAGAGCCTTATTCTCAAACACCCTTTATCTCTGTTCCTCTCTCAAATTGAGAGTACAAGTTTCACAACCATACAGAACAACCGGTAATATAACGCTACAGTGTGTTACAGAAGGCAAATTGGATTGATATCTGTACAACGAGTCATATGATGCTATCGATACTTCTGCCAAGACAAAGTTGCAGATTTTATTGGACTATACGATTACACGCATTTGGAAGGAGTTGTAAAAACTTTAAGTGAAGACGAAAATAACTCATTGGTGTTAATTTGCAAATGGGGATGTTACGGATTACAGCAAGCTCAATATTAACAGAGATTTCAGGATTATATGATCCCGACAATATTTCTCAGAGTTCTGTTATACCACTTCAACTAATTTGTAGCAAAATATAAAGTTGATCTGGTAGAACTCTACTCCTTCTCTGTCATATTATTGTCGCAGTAATAGAATAACACTTGTCAAAGAATCTACTAACATAACAAATGAAATTTTCTAATGAACCATGGCTGTCATCATCATCATCATCACCATCATCATCATGCTAATCAATGTGAGTCAGATTTTAAGTAATAATAAGTATGAATATTAATTAGCCTAAACTTAAGTTTTGATTTTAACGAAAAATTAAATGGCTCGAAATGGTAGAAATAATATTTTCCTTCATAAAAAGTATTTCATATCGCTTAACATACAATAAATTAGTAAGACAGCACGTGTACACTCAATTAAAGTACAAAAATAATTTTGGCCGCCTAAATCTGCCAAATACCTCGCTGTGCGTCGTTAAATAAATCATAATTTTAATTTTCTTATAAATTTGGAGCGATCTCTTTATGGTTTAGAGAGCTATAGCTTTCAGGTTCTGAAGATCTAGATGTAACCGTTTCCAAATATTGACCTAGTGTTTTGGTATTGTGTCCCCAACTGCAACTAACATGCCGTAGATATGAATTCTTTTTAGTTGATATTTTTCAAAATAATACTGTCTTATTATCTACGTCTTCAGGTTGGCCAAGTATGTACACCTATGTTTGTCTCTGATATATCCATGTTCTCTGAATTTCGTTTCTGTTTTACAGAAATATAGGTTGTAGATTTGGGTGAGTGTGAATACCTCTTGTTTTGTTCGTCTTGTGTCACCAAATCCTGTCATCAGGATCTCAATTCCCACATTTTCTGCTAAGAACATCTTGTTTTATGTTGATTTTAGCAATAGAAGTTCTTTCATTATACATAGAATAACTAAATAGTATATTATCAACAATTAAATTGGTTATAATTATAAACATAGTGATTCTGCATAAACCTAATTAAGTATTGTATAACGATACAAAAATATGCTATTTCAGATGATTAAAAAACAATATAATTTATAGAGTGTTATTTAAAAATATTGTGACTTCGCAACTCGCACAATATTCCTTCCTAAATACAAGGTTTAACGTAACTAAAAAGTTTGTCCTAACTCCTCTCACTGAATTTCAATTGCAATTACGCGTTACTTTTTCAACTTCTGTGTATATAGAATCACACTAAAACAGATAGCCAGGAGGACAGTGAGACAGGCCAACAGACCGACATGACAACAATGAGATAAGCAAATGAAATTATACTTTATTTATACAGACAGGAAGTCAGTGAGGCAGATACAAAAACAGATCCACAAAGAGACACAGTCAGGTAGTTATATGGGAAGAGACAAGCAGAAACAAAAACAAAAAAAAAAAACAGAATCATAGACAGACAGACAGAGTCAGATAATCATATGGAAAGAGACAAACAGACATATAAAACAGACCCATAGACAGAGTCTCATAGTCATGGAATGAACAAGTAGACATAAAAAACAGACCCACAGTCAGGTAGTCATATGGAAAGATAGAAGGAGACAAAAAAATAGAGACCCATAGACAGACAGTCAGATAGTCATATGGAAAGAGACCAGCAGACAGAAAAAACATCCACAGACAGACTGAGTTAGATAGTAATATGGAATGAGATGAGCAGACATACGAAACTGACCCACAGACAGACAGACAAGTAGTCATATGGAAAGAGACAAAGCAGACACACAAACTGACCCACTGAGAGACAGAGTCAGATTGTCATAGTGAGCAGACACAAAATACAGGGAGACACAGTCAGATAGTCACATGGAAAGAAACAAAGAAGAAAGCAATGAACGAGACAAAAATATAGGCAGATATACAGAGATAACATATACCCGGATACATAACATGGCAAAATTTGGTCCTATTTTCACAGATTTCTTATCACGAACGATCCAATGTGCATATGTGACACAGGACATCAATAGTCGCCTCATATATGCATGTCGAAATGTAAAGCAATGAAGATTAATATTAATATCAGAAATAAAAAGTAAAAGAAAGAGAAAGAAAGGAAGAAATGTAGGAAGGAAGAAGGAAACTGACCAGTAACTACTCAACAACATCAAAACAATTCATTGAGAGCTTTCCACGAACATATTCAGTCACTTAATTTGCAAATAGATGTGACAGAGGAAACATAATGAACTTCCTTTTAAATATGTACATATTACAATTACGAGGCAGAGTTTAATTATAAAGATTCTGGTTTAGATTCAAAATTAAGATATCATCAGTTTCACTCCTGTAAAATATTACTTCCTTTCTATAATGGAATACATAATACGTATAACCAGATAGAGATTGGGTGTTGTATGCAGATTCAAGTTTAGTTTAAAAAATGAGCCATACTTAGTCTTATTCCTGTAAAATATTATAATAAGCTATTCTTTGATTGGACGGAGTTATGCAATAAGAGACTAACTAACAAAAAAATCTGGCAATTGAAGTAAATCTGGTTATTTGTTACAATATTTCTGGCATAAAATGTTCAACAGTCATACTATTATAAAGTAGCAAATATAATAATAATAATAATAATAATAATAATAATAATAATAATAATAATAAAAGGCTAATCAATTTTTAATAAGAGACCAGCAGTGAATTTAAAATTCCAGAGGAAATTAGATGACTTAATAAAATTTTATGCAATAAACGAATTTTTCTTATAAATAGAAGCAGAGTGCAGATATCTCATTCCTGATTTCTTCTGAATTTAATAATCCTGCCAACAACAGATTTGTGCTAATATCTCTCTCATTTTTTTTAATTTTTAGTTAGTCTGTTGTTGGATAACTCCACCAAGATATAAAAGTACAAATGAAATTGTAAATCTAAGTTAATTTTGTAATAAACTAAATCAATATAACGATGGAAGAGTAGTGGAACGGAGAAAAATTCTTTCCGGCACCGGGATTTGAACCCGAGTTTTCAGCTCTACATGCTGATGCTTTATCCACTAAGCCACACCGGATTCCCATCCCGGTGTCGGATCGAATCCTCTCAGTTTAAGTTTAAGCTTAGTGGATAAAGCATCAGCACATAGAGCTGAAAACCCGGGTTCAAATCCCGGTGCCGGAGAGAATTTTTCTCCATTCCACTACTCTTCCATCATGCGATGCCGCAGAATATCTGCATGGAAACATATTTTTGGTACATTAAAATAATATATATATGATATGCGTAAATCACTTGTGATTTAAGACGGCGCTTATTCCGTCGAATCCCGGCCAACCAGTCACTCATAATGAGTGCACCTCCGCACATGTGTGGACATTAGTTCTATGTTCATAGACATCTATGACGTAGTGCAGAGGGCGGCCACTAGAGGGAACCCAAGAGTTGGAACTTAAACTGAGAGGATTCGATCCGACACCGGGATGGAAATCCGGTGTGGCTTAGTGGATAAAGTATCAGCACGTAGAGGTGAAAACCCGGGTTCAAATCCCGGTGCCGGAGAACATTTTTCTCCGTTCCACTATTTCTCCATCGTACGATGACGCAGAATATCTGCATGGAAACATCATATGTACTTCGGTACATTAAAATAATGTATAAATAAATATAAGTAAAACTACTTAATAATGTGGAAAAGCATGTAGTATTACCACAATCAGCGTTGCCAACCCTGGGGTTTGACTGGATCACACAATTGTTCCAAATTATCGTACTTTTGATTGAAGAATCGTATTCTACATTATAAAATAAAGCCTATTTTGAATATTTCCTTGAAAATCCCTCCACAGTGTTTTACTTAAACGAATTTTTAAAATTCTTATAAGGAAATAATTGTTAAAAATTAAATATCAGCACATAAAATGACTTTTAAACACTTTGTTGTCTCCTTATCTTGGGAGACATCTCAGAAGGATCAACAACAGTAGGAACAGAAGAGCCAGAACCTACATCTAGCCCTTTTACAGTTTGTTTCATCAGAGCAAATCTAAGCTTTAAATTAAGGTATTATTTACCATCATTTTTCTGCAATTTTGTTTCCGTCCTGTATATTTAGGTACACTGGATGTAGATTTTTTTGGAGTAAGATCTACTAGCGCCACTGTCACTATCTCCTGATTCCATTGCCACTATTTCACGTCAACTTATCACACTGATACCTGATTTCTTACTACTACTACCACGGAACACGACTGGCACAAGCAAGTACTGTAACAGGCTCTCCTGGTTCCGTTATATTTACAAAATAGGCTCATATATTGAATAATGTTCATTTCCATTTTCTGTTATGGGGTCCTCAAAACATTATATCAATCTTATTAGTTATTACATACTTAAGTGACAACAGTAAGCTTAATTACATGTATGTTCAGGCTGTTGAAAGGACTGGAGAGACCATATCTCTGAGATTTTGGAAATAAACAAAGAAATGTTTAATTTACAATTCATGTTGGGAATAGTCAGCTAAGCCTCGTGTTAATAACGTATATCAAAATATAATTAATTATTTATTCCGTCTTATGGCTTAAGCATTGAATTACATATGAAAGGAAAACATTGAAGTGTTACATCATATTTAGTCTTAATACTAACGTTTTCGCCTTTTGTAGGGCATCTTCAGCAGGTACGAGATATAACAAAATATCATCTAAAATCAATTACAAAACATGCTTTACATTTGGAAATGATGTGACTAGAGTAAATATGGCATAGTAACAATATTAATCATCCACAGTAACATTAAAAGATCCTGTCAATTTGTTTTAATATTTTGATAGGATATTTTAATGTTGCTATGGATGATTAATGTTGTTACTATGTTATATTTACTCAAGTCATGTCATTTTCCAAATGTAAAGCATGTTTTGTAATTGATTTTATATGATACTTTGTTATATCTCGTACCTGAAGATGCCCTACTAAGGGCGAAAACGTTAGTATTAAGACTAAATATGTTGTAACACATCAATGTTTTCCTTTCATATATAATTCAATGCTTAAGCCATAAGACGGATTAAATAATTAATTATATTTTGATATATGTTATTAAAGAAATGTTTGTCAACATCATTTTTGAATATCCACAAGTTTAGTAATGGAATTACATGATTTCTTGTTGCTATAATAAATAATGTTTACCAAAATCAAGCTGTCATGTCACCTAGACCTGGAGACATAGGAGTGCAATGTTTATAGAAATATGTTTGCGACAGTACTTGTAATGCCGAACTCTTACATGCAGAAACTACTATAAATGTATAAATAAAATATACGCGCAATACTGCAGAAATGTATATATAAAATTTCAAATATCGTAAATTGTATTAAATGTTTAAGATCTTACTTTTTTACATGTTTTACCCTCTTTGCCGAGAGGATCGTACATTTTGCGTACAGTACTATCCGCGGGTTGAATCGTACGATCGCACATGATATCAAATTATCGCCCATGTACGATCCAGATCGTACGTTTGGCAACACTGGCCACAATTATATGCGCACGCATACACGTAGCGAACCTAGCGGCTGATGTAATTAAGCATTAGCAAACAGCTTGGATAGCGTCACCTTTAAAAGAAATGCGGCTATTTTAAGTACGAGAATGGCAAAAGGACCGTAATGTTCTGCAGGGAATTGTTCAAACAATAAGGAAAGCAGCCTGGAATTAAGTTTCTTTAAATATCCAAATGAATCAAAGAGGCGAGTACGAAATCTAATGTGCAATATGATATCTGATTTTGCTTGTACAAAAAGTTTGATATTATGATTTGGATTTTGCAGCTGTTATATCCCTTCATACAATAAGAAGCTAATTGCTGTTCGATTTTAGATGTAAGAATGGCTTATGAATTGCCTTAAGGAAGATCTTCTTAGCAAAGACGTTACTCAGTTAAATAATAATTACAGGTTATGCACAATCAAGTTGTAGTATAGTATTTTTCTTGTCTTTCATACTACCATATCTGATTGAATATAAATTATTAATCTATTTCTAAATGTTCTCTTTCCAATATATGCTGTCATATTTTAAATGAGAATATAGCCTGTACAGACATAGAGAAGTAAATCAAACTAGTTCAAGGTGCATCCAATGATAACAAACTAACTTCGATACCGAAATCTAACCTCGCATTAGCCTCTTCTAACATACTTTATATATTTAATCTAGGTGTTTATTTATTTATTTTATTTATTTATTCTGTCTGTCTGTCTGTCTGTCTGCCTCTATCTATCTATCTATCTATCTATCTATCTATCTATCTATCTATCTATCTATCTATCTATCTATCTATCTATCTATCTATCTATCTATCTATCTATCTATCTATCTATCTATCTATCTGTCTGTCTGTCTGTCTGTCTGTCTGTCTGTCTGTCTGTCTGTCTGTCTGTCTGGCTATCTATCTATCTGTCTGTCTGCCTGCCTGCCTGCCTGCCTGCCTGCCTGTCTGTCTGCCTGCCTGCCTGCCTATCTATCTATCTCTCTGTCTGTCTGCCTGCCTATCTATCTATCTGTCTGTCTGTCTGTCTGTCTGTCTGCCTGCCTGCCTGTCTACCTATCTATCTATCTATCTATCTATCTATCTATCTATCTATCTATCTATCTATCTATCTATCTATCTATCTATCTATCTATCTATCTATCTATCTATCTATCTATCTATCTATCTATCTATCTATCTATCTATATATCTATCTATCTATCTATCTATCTATCTATCTATCTATGTCTGTCTGTCTGTCTGTCTGTCTCTACTTATTTACTAACTCATTCATTCATTTATTCATGTATTCGTTTCCGAGTAACTATTCGTAGTGTATGGAAACAATATTAATAGATTATATTAGTCCCTCGCCGGTTGCAGTCACTAGAGTCGCCAGGTTTCTGCTAGCTGACAAGTCAGCATAGGGAATTTAACACAGTGTCCCAACATTTTATATAAGCCTACTTATACCGTGGTATTACGTTTTACTGGGGAATGCTGATAATTAATTTTAAAAAATGGGAAGTTGGTGGGGCAAACAGACAGAAAGACAGGCAGATAAGCAGCGAGAATGTTAGACAAAGAGACACTTATACACACACATCGTACGTCTCAACTCACATTTTCAGTATTTGAGGTTTGGAAATGTATATTCCTTACAGTATGTAATCGGCTTGTGGTATTACAATGTGCTTCATATCAGAAAGCAAGAGTACAGAGAATTGAAGAGAACTGATACCGCTGCCCAGTATTTGTGCGTGTTTTGCGTCGTAGTCAGCGTCCAGGGGTTTGATGTCAAAGGAAAAACGGTCTGAAAATAATTTCTCTGTCAGCTGCCCTGGATTCTTTCGGGTTTTATAATCGATGGTGTTCCCCAGACTCGAGCCGGAAGAGGGAGGAGAAGCGAGTCAGCTTTGACGTTTCAGACGCGTGTCCACGTGTAAGGCGATTCACGTGGCATACCTTCGCACAGACGTCCAAAAATAGATCCTGTTTGAACACGTGCGGTTGGTTCGACATATAAACAGAAAGTTATATACACTGCTGCCAAATGAATAGCCCAGAGAATAAATTAAAATGATAGACGTTAGTTTCTGTTTCATAATCCATCTACATCCTCATCCTCAAACTATATTTCCGTCCGCTTACTTTCCATTCACAAACTTACACGTTTACACGTGTTACGTAATGTACAGGGACATCATTTTATTTTTACTTCAATTTTTATTGTACCTGAGTTTTTGAATGTACTTCACTCCCACCCCTTCTACTAAGGAAGTTCCAACTCCACACAGAACCAAGACCGCAGATAGTAAGCAGTACTGAGTTACTGAGTATAGTACGTTCCAGAAATATGTTCGCGTTTTCCAGTGACGAAAGAGCTTTCAATGTTGAATCATATTTTCGCACAGGTACTGTCCGTTTGCCTACGTCGCATCCCGATTTCCCCCACCTGCTTCTGCTCGCCCCTCTGTAATAGCTGGGCTGTCTTAGCTCTTTTCTGAAAACATTAATTTCTCTTAGGAATTGGAAGTTTATGTAATATTATACAGCTGTTTAATTTAACTTGAATAAAAGGGCCTCGTTAAGTAATTAACTATCACGTGATTTCCTCCCTTTCTACAATCCTGCGGCAAAACCACTTGGACGGACAGTAGATAGCATGTCTGAGTAATTTTATATTTTCGGGTCGGGCAGAAGTGAAGATTGAATTTACAGTACGTAGAGTAGGTACAGAATTATTTCAACATGAGTTACTAGTACGAAGGACGAAACTGGCAATTGGAATTAGATGCAATAGTCTATAATGCGATAATATGCACAAAAGAACTGAAGCCTGTATCGAAATGAACTGCCACCATTTTCAAAATTGTGTTTAAATATTCATATTATGATTATTTTTCAATTTAACTTCTTTCTCTATATTGTACGCTAATGTGCTGTAGACAGTATAATATACACTGCATAATGAATACGTTCGCATGGATAACTCACTTCGTGAGTAAAAACACTTATTCTTAATACAGTACTGTACTTTGATTAAAGAAAAACCTAATGAAAATTATGAAACTCAAAATCGCGATATTTCCTAGTTTACGTAAATGGATGAACTACTTTTCTTCCTTCCTATACCTATTAGAGTGATTTGTGTTTTACGCCAGTATCATCGAATTCCAGTCTTGGAGGGGGGAACAAGCGGTGTTTCCGGTTCTCTAAAGGTATAGACAGGTTAATATTAAAAATGTTAGTAAAAATAAAATGATGTCCCTGTAATACAATCATACAATGATCTGGACATAAGTCGTGAGGTTAAACAATTTCACATTATATGGGGTTGTTTCAAAAGGAAGTTCACATTTTGAAATGAGAATAAGTTTGTCAAATTTTTAGATTCCACACAAATAAGAAAATCAATTTGTTCGTAAAGAAATGAGATGTTATTGAAACACAAAAAATTAAATATGACCACCACCGTGTTGTTCAATAAATAATAGTCTTTCTTCTATGCTATAAACGGTATTAGTAAGCACATTCCTGGGATGTTTGAGTGACATCCTATATTGACTGTTTCAGTTCCTCACGTGTAGTAGGTCTACTAAGAAATACCTTTTCTTTCAGATAACCCCATAACCAGTAGTCAGCTGGATTATGTCTTGTGACCTAGAAAGCAAACTGTTCGGAAAATACCTACTAATTGCACAATCACCAAATGTGTTTCGCAATAGTGTTTCAATAGTGTTTTTACATCATTGTGTATGTGAGATGGAGCGCCGTCTTGCATGAAAACAATGTTTTCGATTACATGATTCTGTAACGCTGGTATCGCAAAGTCTTGCAGAATTTAAAAATATGGCTGCCCGTTACCGTCACTGTTTTTGTTTGTCCATTTTCAATTTCTTCATAGAAATACGGTCCTATTTCGAAATGTGACGTAAAACCACACCGGTTAGTAAACTTGATATCTTATAAAGGTAAAACCATTATAAAGATTATATTAAAATTACTCTCCTACTGCTGACTGTATTATGAACAACTACTACAAAAATTAGAATACTATGGTATTAAAGGCATAGTATATCAGTGGTTTGAGTCATATCTCCTGAAAAGAAAACAAAAATTAGAAATCAACGCATTTAATAACTCCTTTAAATCTACTTCAACATGGGGAAATGTTCATACAAGGGTCCCACAGGGATCTATATTAGGGCCTCTTCTTTTTTTAATTTTTATAAATGACCTTGGCCCCATCATAAAAGGAATAGGTTATCCTATACTATTTGTAGATGACACAAGTATCATAATTACAGACAATAACTTTGTCACATTCAAATATAAAACAGAAACAATTTTCCTTAAAATTTATGACTGGTTTACAACCAATAAACTAGGATTAAACATTAATAAAACTAACATAATTCAATTTAAAGCCACTTCAAATTTAATCTCTGAAACATTGGACACAACTATCAACAATATACCTCTACTAGAAACATCAACAACCAAATTTCTTGGTTTGCATATTAATAATACAATAAATTGGAAAAATCATATCAAAGAAATAACCCCCAAACTTAGCTCAGCATGCTTCGCAATTAGGTCGTTACAACAATTTCTAAACAGCAGTATCTTAAAGACAATATATTTTGCCTATTTTCATTCCATTATATCATACGGAATAATATTTTGGGGAAATTCTGTAGATAGTAAAAATATATTCTTATTACAAAAAAGAGCCATTAGAATAATAGTTGGAGCAAAGGCTAGAGAATCATGTAGATTATTTTAAAAAAAATTAGAGATTCTAACCTTAACAAATCAATACATATACTCTTCAATAAATTTCCTCTTATGTAATAAAGAAAATTTTCCAACTAACTCAGCCATACATAGTATAAATACCCGCAGAAGGAATGATTTTCATACGCCATCATCAAATTTATCATGCTTTCAAAGGGGAGTACGTTACATGGCGATAAAATTGTTCAATAGTCTTCCTGAAGACATTAAGAATCATAGCCAAAACCCTGCATTATTTAAGACAAAACTAAAAAATTACTTAATATCTCACACTTTCTATTCTGTAGATGAATTCTTGACATTTCACAGTACTGTGTAAATATTATAATAATATTAAATGGTAAACATATTACATTGTATAAAATATTATTGTTATTATGGTATTAATTCTGTACATATTTCATATTTGCATTTTATATGTATTGCATTTTATTGTTAAACGTAAAAATTGGACATGTTCTTTATTCTATGCTGTAAAGCAAATGTAAGAATATTATGGAACAAATAAATCTATCTATCTATCTATCTATCTATCTATCTATCTATCTATCTATCTATCTATCTATCTATCTATCTATCTATCTATCTATCTATCTATCTATCTATCTATCTATCTATCTATCTATCTATCTATCTATCTATCTATCTATCTATCTATCTATCTATCTATCTATCTATCTATCTATCTATCTATCTATCTATCTATCTATCTATCTATCTATCTATCTATCTATCTATCTATCTATCTATCTATCTATCTATCTATCTATCTATCTATCTATCTATCTATATCTATATCTATATCTATCTATCTATCATTGTTTTACAAGGTGACACACCATAGCAACGAAATATACACATACATATGGGCTATTCCATATGAAATCGATCAGTAAAGTACCTCGCATTTTTTTATACTCTAATTTTTTCCCTTCTTATACAAAGTGCTGAGGGGAGTGCATTTTCAAAAATATACTATCGAAAGTCAAACGGTTTTCGTATTATTGAGCGACAAATTTAGCGTATTTTATAAAAACAAGCCTCTTTCAGCGCTCAGAACTATGAAACCATTTACTGCACAGCATTGAACGAGAGCTTATTTTGAAGCTGACATTTGGTAGGTTATGTTAAGAAGTAATCCTTATTTTTATTGTGTACAGAGAGACATAATCTGATTTTACTTGTTTTTAGGCTTTTTGCCAATTTGTAAAAATCTAAAAAAGTATTCAGGAAAAACCTTGTATTATTAAGAGGGATTCGGCAATGTTTGCTTAGTGGTACAACAATAAGTGTCGAGGGTATTAAATAGATTATTTTCACATGCCTAGACTTGAACGGCGCAGTACCGCTCGCACTGGCCGAGAGCTGAAGATAAGCGAGCATTGGCGTCATTTTACTCCTGTGTTTATGAAAACCTGTGATAAAGCTAGCCCAGCCATGACTGCTAGACGACACATCACGTGTTTGTCTCCTGGCCTTGCTTCTCTCGGCTAAGCTCCCGTCTCACAGTCAGCTGGTTAGTTCACGCGCGTACTATTTATTTTCTTTATTTTATATTTTCAATACTTTCTTATCAACATATCATCAGTAAAAATATGTGTTTATTTGTAATTTTAATGCGGAATCTAACCATGTATTTTAAAAATATTTTTTCGATGTCAAAGGCGTCTTAATGAAGAAAAATCTAATTTCTCCATTTTCATAAAAAGTAAGAAAATCTGTTTAATTGTCAATATACACTTTAATTTCTCAGCATCAAAATAAACCATGATTTTGATCATTGGGTGAAAGGGTTTCGGAGCTACAACAGTTTAAATTTGCTAATTTTATGAAAATACGATAAATTTAAATATTTTTAATTTAAACACTATGAAATTCTGATGCCTCAAACTTTGCACAAAGCATTGTATCACAGTTCTCTACGTACAAAAAAAGTTTCATTGTATTTAGAAATTGTAAGGTCAATTTTCTCTATATTTCGGTCGATTTGAGATGGAATAGCTCACATGAGAAATAGACAAAAAAACCGAATAAAAGCAATACAAACTGCACAAGACTGAATTATTAAAAAAACTTAAGATATCCTAAAAGAACTTGGAATAAATCCATAAATTAAAAAATGTTGCCCACACGGTCAGCTGGATATCATATCTAGAATTTATTCTTACTTAAATAGCTTTTAAAGAACATGGAGGTTCATTACCGCCCTCACATAAGCCTAACATCGGCCCTTACAATAAGCAAGATTAATCCAGTCTCTACCATTATACTCACCTCCCTCAAATCCATTTAAATATTATCCTCCCATCTCGTTTCGGCCTCCCCAAAGGTATTTTTCCCTCAGGTCGTCCAGCTAACATCTATATGCATTTCTGTATTCGCCCATACTTGCTACATGACTTGTCCATCTGAAACGTCTGGATTTAGTGTTCCTAATTATGTTAGGTGAAGAATAAAATGCTCGCAGTTCTGCTTTGTGTAACATTCTTCATTATCATGTGATTTTATCCCTTTTAGACCCAAATATTTTTCTAAGAATCTTATTCTCAAATACCCTAAAAATCTGTTCCTCTCAAAAGTGAGAGTCCAAGTTTCACAGAACAACCGGTAATACAGGGACATCATTTTATTTTTACTTCAATTTTTATTGTACCTGAGCTTTTGAATGTACTTCACTCCCACCCCTTCTACTAAGGAAGTTCCAACTCCACACAGAACCAAGACCGTAGATAGTAAGCAGTACTGAGTTACTGAGTATAGTACGTTCCAGAAATATGTTCGCGTTTTCCAGTGACGAAAGAGCTTTCAATATTGAATCATATTTTCGAACAGGTACTGTCCGTTTGCCTACGTCGCATCCCGATTTCCCCCTCTGTAATAGCTGGGCTGTCTTAGCTCTTTTCTGAAAACATTAATTTCTCTTAGGAATTGGAAGTTTCCGTAATATTATACAGCTGTTTAATTTAACTTAAATAAAAGGGCCTCGTTAAGTAATTAACTGTCACGTGATTTCCTCCCTTTCTACAATCCTGCGGCATAACCACTTGGACGGACAGTAGATAGCATGTCTGAGTAATTTTATATTTTCGGGTCGGGAAGAAGTGAAGGTTGAATTTACAGTACGTAGAGTAGGTACAGAATTATTTCAACATGAGTTACTAGTACGAAGGACGAAACTGGCAATTGGAATTAGATGCAATAGTCTATAGTGCGATAATATGCACAAAAGAACTGAATCCTGTATCGAAATGAACGGCCACCATTTTCAAAATTGTGTTTAAATATTCATATTATGATTATTTTTCAATTTAACTTCTTTCTCTATATTGTACGCTAATGTGCTGTAGACAGTATAATATACACTGCATAATGAATACGTTCGCATGGATAACTCACTTCGTGAGTAAAAACACAGTTATTCTTAATACAGTACTGTACATTGATTAAAGAAAAACCTAATGAAAATTATCAAACTCAAAATCGCGATATTTCCTAGTTTACGTGAATGGATGAACTACTTTTCTTCCTTCCTATACCTAGTAGAGTGATTTGTGTTTTACGCCAGTATCATCGAACTCCAGTCTTTGAGGGGGGAGCAAGCGGTGTTTCCGGTTCTCTAAAGGTATAGACAGATTAATATTAAAAATGTTAGTAAAAATAAAATGATGTCCCTGTATAACTGTTTATAAATTCTAACTTTCAGGTTTTTTAAAGCAGACTGGAAGATAAAAGTTTTTCAACCGAATAATAGTAGGCATTTTCCATATTTATTCTGCGTTTAATATCCTCTATAGGAGGGGCTCCCAACCGGTGTGTTGCGCAGCCCCATGGAGTGTGTCGCGGAATTTTGGAACTGAAAAATAAATTTTATGCCGTCTGGAAAGTCTCTTTACAACTCATTTTTATTTGCAACGAAGTCTTTGATATGGTACATTTTATTTTGAGACATACTTTACCAATGAAATATGAACACCTGCAACAATGCTCAGTTTAATTTTTCTGCCTGGCGATAATTCCAATGAAAGTGAACACCTGCAACAATGCTTTGTAATTCGTTTACTCTTCTCACTTATAATCCGTGCATTTCGAACTGGCAGCTCAAGATCAAGCAACGGCCTGCATTTGCCACGTGTGCTCACCCAAATCCTGGACCATTCTCCTCAACTAAAGTCAGCTGGGACAGCTGGAATTACCAGTGCTTCAATTCACAGTTCTCAGGTCAGTGATTTGTGGGTGGTTTGTACTTTTATACGTTTGTACGTGACCTTGATCCGCAAGTATTATAGTAAAAAACAGAGTTGAGAATCGTCAGAACATAATGGTCAGTTTCAGTATATATGTACATGTGTGAGCGGGTGATAGTGCGACTATTTTATCCAAAGTGTTTTTTTATCGTGAACAAATTTTAATTCGAAAAAGACAATCTGAATCAAATTTTGGAGGTCCACACCTGTGGAGTAACGGTCAGCGCGTCTGGCCGCGAAACCAGGTGGCCAGGGTTCGATTCCCGGTCGGGGCAAGTTACCTGGTTGAGGTTTTTTCCGGGGTTTTCCCTCAACCCAAGATGAGCAAATGCTGGGTAACTTTCGGTGCTGGATCCCGGACTCATTTCACCGGCATTATCACCTTCATCTCATTCAGACGCTAAATAACCTAGCTGTTGATAAAGCGTCGTAAAATAACCTACTAAAATACAAAAAAAAAATAAAATCTAGTTTTGGATTAAATTACAGCAGTGCTAATTCAAATAATATGAGCGAAAATTCCCTTCAGGTTTCACAAAAACTGACTGCGTTTCCTGAATATAGTGATGAATATTTGTAATATGGTTTTACGTGACGTGGAGATGAATATAAACAAAATGCCGAGTGTCTTATATGCGGAAATGTTTTGTGAAATCAGTCGATGGTGCCGAATAAACTGAAAATTTATTTAGAACTGCCATTTTTAAATTCATACTCATGTGGATCAGAATTTTTCTACCGTGAAAATAGTGAAATCTAAAAAAAGGAACAGACTGCTGCATCTTGAAGATGATTTACGTGTTAACCTGTCAACCGTTAGGCCACGTATAGAGTAACTCTGTGCAACTCACCAAGCGCAGAATTCACATGCGTGTTAACATCGACCTACCTGCAGCAATGGATGTCCGACACTACCTACATAGAAGTTATCAGTTATTTTTTCTGACGGAACGCGCTGTAACGGCTTAGACCTTGAAAGGAGGTTAAAAACGACAAAATTTCAGTGCAATGAACAGTAATCATCTCCCCGTTCGCTATGAAATATTCTAAACAGACTTTCACCACCTTTTCTCTAGAAGGAAACACTGGTAGTAGTAGTAGTAGTAGTAGTAGCAGTAAATAATACATACATACATTATTATTATTATTATTATTATTATTATTATTATTATTATTATTATTATTACTATTATTCATATTCATAAGAAACAACTGTGTCGCGATATCGTGGGCGTTCAGTAAAGTGTGTTGTCAGTCAAAAAAGGTTGGGAACCACTGCTCTAGAGTGTTGTTTATATTTGTTACTTGCGTCAAGTGAAATTGCCGTGTTTTTCCTTACAGTTTGTCGATTTTCTCCTAACATATTCACATCACCCGCATAAACAAGCAGCTGATGTAATCCGTTCAATTCCAAATTCTCTCAGTTTTCCTGGACTGCCTAATGGCAGATTCCAGAGCAAGTTAAAGAGTAAAAGTGATAGTGCATTTCCTTATTTTAGCCCGCAGTGAATTGGAAAAGCATAAGACAGAAACTGGCCTATATAGACTGTGCTGTATGTTTCGCTGAGATACATTTTAATTAATCGAACTAGTTTCTAGAGAGTACAAAATTCAATAAGAATATTATATAAATCATCTTCTCTTTTAACCGAGTCATATGCCGTTTTGAAATCTATGAATATGTGATGTACTGTACCCTAGGCTCCCATTTTTTCTCCAAAATCTGTCAAATAAATTAAAACTGATCAATAGCCGAGCTATAACCACACTGATGATCCCCCAATAATTTCATTCCGATATGGATTTTATCTTCTCTAAAGTATGTTGGACAAAATTTTTTATAACGTTAAGGGAAGACTCCTTTGAAAACCGTGAAAATTTTTCCAAACTTTTTTTTAAGCTATTTCACTTATTCAGAATTTATATTTTCATACCCCAAATGGATTCAGCTCAATTCTGATTACAAATACTCGTATGTTTACACTTTTTAAATTAAGGGTGGAAGGGGGCGTGGAATTTAAAGAGCTGTCAAAATTGTTTTTCATTGAAGAATTCTTTTTTAATATTTCAGATTACAAATCTAGTAACTTTTTGTTGGCTCCCTGAAGTTACTAGATGAATGTAGCGGAGGAGAATATTAATTTACATAAATATTCATTTTATTTTCAAATCTATTTTTCTGTGTTCATTTTTGTTGATTCAACACCAACTTTCTTATGCCAAATATTAATCAATCCGGATGACATTTTTACTGCAAGTATTTATGAGGTAGCTGCATGTTTCTATGCATTTATGTTGTGAGAAATGCTGCTAGTTTATTTCATTAATATTTTTCTTAATGCTAGTTTATTTTATTAATATTTTTTCTTAAGAAAAATATTAATAAAATAAACTAGCAGCATTTCTCACAAAATAAATGCATAGAAATATGCAGCTACCTCATAAATACTTGCAGTAAAAATGTTATCCAGATTGATTAATATTTGGCATAAGAAAGTTGGTGTTGAATCAACAAAAATGAACACAGAAAAATATATTTGAAAATAAAATGAATATTTATGCAAATTAATATTCTCTTCCGCTACATTCATCTAGTAACTTCAGGGAGCCAACAAAAAGTTACTAGATTTGTAATCGGAAATTTTAAAAAAGAATTCTTCGATGAAAAACAATTTTGACAGCTCTTTAAATTCCACGCCCCCTTCCAGCCTTAATTTAAAAAGTGTAAAAACATACGAGTATTTGTAATCAGAATTGAGCTGAATACATTTGGGGTATGAAAATATAAATTCTGAATAAGTAAAATAGCTAAAAGAAATTTGGAAAAATTTTCATGATTTTCAGTGGAGTCTTCCCTTAATAAAAGAATGGATGGCAGAAGGAAATGAAATACGAACAAAGAGGCCATAGATCTAATTCTATTAAGCATCACTGAAAACTGCAGATAAAAATACGAGATCAGAATAGGCTTCCCGTTAAGACTTGGATATTCATTCTTTCTCAAATGTTGTGTGGAAGATCTGTAACATGCAATCTCCCACAATATAGAAATAATACAGGAACTAGGCCTATGTGTAATTCTACTGTTATTTCTAGAATAAGATATGAGCTATCAGATTTTTATTGTCAATGGATGTTTTTTTTTTTCCAATGTGTGTTAAAATTGTTTAGCTTCAACAGTTCGAAATTGCTTACAACTTCCACCCTTACTGTAGTATCGCCTGAAACTGGAAATACGTATGCTTTGTTGTGTACCTAAAACCCCAGATCACAACCATTTTAAAATCTTCATTGAACATCATCAATCACCATCTCTATTCATCTTTATAATATTCAATGTATATTATTTATTTTCAATAAATTTTTATCGTTTTGATAGCTACCACATCTTGTCGCAGAATATTCTTTTTTAAAATGTCATTACGTATTTTTAACATTAATTTACATTTTCTTTTATGTTCATTTGAATTGATTAGGATGCCGATATTTGAAATCCAAGATTTGGACGGCTATCATTTCGATGATATTCTTCTATGGTACAAATTTGAAAAATCTACATTTTACAGTTTATAATTTCGTAATTTCTCTCCTTTGAAGGTAAAGATTTTAAAAGACACTTAATATTCAACTAATAATATGTATAAGATATACTTATTAATTTTGAATTGTGTGATGAAAGGTAATTTTAGATTTGACTTTTAGGGTCTATTTTACAGTTTTGTTGAGTCCATTTTAAGTACCTAAAAACATTTTTAGACTATAAAATTCCGAAGTCTAATCATGACATTGTAGGGGTTTCAGATTTAATCACGCTTTTTGGTTCAAAGTAGATTATTATTATAGAGAATGAGGAAGAATGATTGAAATTGTATACGTGTTTGATAGAAAAGAGAATTGTTTTGAACCGGCTCGAAAACGATAACTAAAAAATTCGTTTCATCCACACAAGAACCAATATAAACTGCTCTAGTTTGTAATCAGTCCACTAGTGACAGAGCCGATTTGATTTTTGTATGCTGAATAGTATTGTGAAAAAAGTTAACACTCTGGAATTGAGCCGAGGTATTTCTGCTCTGTATGAAATGTATGTTGTTAATTATTTAAACCACTGCAAATAATGAATGGTGTGTGTACACAGAAGCAGGACATGTTCGCCAGTGTTATTTCAGGTCCTCTTGTCTACCAGCTGGTTTGTTGTGAGTCTTAAAATAGAATAACGCCATTTTAGAATAGAACAAGATGTTAGGTTATATTCTGCACGTCTCACAGTGTGCAGTTTTCCCGATCTAGGTGGACAAAAATCAAATTTCGACTTGTTTTGTTATGCATAGGTGAATATGAATTCGTGTCCGTTAATATTTGAAGAATGTGAGTAATAGCTTTTACTGATTTATCGGTGGCAAACTATATTTAGAACTGTATAAATTTTCAGTTCTTCCTAACACTTCTAGCTCCGGTTCAGTCGTAGAGAGAGAGGCTTACTATGTGGGTGAAAAAGAGCCAATTGTTAGAGATTTATTGTCGTGTGAAACATGGAATTTGTTCATAATAGGTACGTTCTTACTAATGTAACTTCAATTACAAGTTTATAAAAAGTATTTTCCTTCTTACAGTAGAGTTTAAATATTACAATTGAAATACTTATGTTTTTAAAGTTCTCCAAATATACAGAATGTTTCAAAAATACGGGGCATAATTTCAGGTATGTATTTCCCACATGTAGACAATCCAAACAATCGGCTTTCCATTAACAGAATATGTTCAGTCAGTTCTTTTTCCTGCTCCTGATTAAACACCGATTTGTAGCGGCCTAGACCTGCAACAATAATAAGCTAACAATAAAATCTAAAAAAAAGGGGATGACAGCAACAATATAACTATTTTATTTTTTGGAAGTTATTTTTTGCAGGCAGTACTTAAAATAATAATAATAATAATAATAATAATAATAATAATAATAAAAATAATAATAATAATAATAATAATATCCTAAAAACAGAAATAATTGAACTCTTTCCTTTTAAAATAAAGAAAATACCTTTCTTTGTAGCATCCTCTAGAGACATTCCACCCCGGGCTTTTTTCACACGTGCTTCCAAAGTAGTCTGCGGAACACCGAATGATTTGGAGGCTTTCTTATAGCCCATTGTTTTGTCCAATACTGCAGCAACAGCATTTTGCATGCTTTCCAGACTCCACGATTGTCTGTCAGACTTCCTTTCATAGGGCGCCATAATAATAGTGTTGTCAGATCCTATGATAAAATCATGGTGATGATGATGATGATAATAATAATAATAATAATAGTAATAATAATAATAATAATAATAATAATAATAATATGTTCCCTAATTAAATAAATATTTCAGAGATTACAAAATGTAATTTTAAACTGGTCGGATAAAACCGGGTACTGTCCTGTTTTATCCAACTTAGTGGTACCCTGTTTTATCCAACAGCACAATGTTATGAAAAAGTATACATCAACGGAAAATTGGCGGGATATACATTCTGAAACACACGTGATTATGTAGTGCAGACACGACTTAATTTATTTAATACTTACTTCACAGTCTTCAAAATAGTGTCTTCTAGATATAAACATATATTTCAAAGTCCTAAATTACAACGCAACACTGTAAAAAGTTATTTTTTCACACAAAGAACACAAGCTTGCACACAACAGATTGTCGCTACCCTCAGAATGACGGTAAACGAGTGGCAAAGAAGTTAGCGTGTTCAGCGAAAGATGTCAGCACATACCAAACAAGAAAAGTCCAGTACCCCGTTTTATCAGACTACCCTGTTTTGTCAAACTCTCCCCTACAACATGTGTCCGGAAATGCTTTATTTCCGAGTTATGGCCTTCACAACATTGAAATTCACCGGAACCATACCTCATGTTTTAGAATCGTCAACACATTCACTTCTTGCATGATGGCGCTCCTGCACACTTCAGTCGTACGGCTCGCCGGTACTTAGATCGAAGGTTTCCTGATCGATGGCTAGGTAGAGATGGCCCAATTGCTTGGCCTCCACGCTCACCTGATCTGAACCCTCTCGATTTCTACTTGTGGGACCATTTAAAATCATTGGTTTATTCGTCTCCGTTGCCTGATTTGGAATCCCTTCGGAATCGAATTGTGGCATGTTCTGAGGACATACGCAATACTCCTGGAGTTTGGGATCGTGTTCGCAGGTCAATGAGACATCGATGTGAGGTCTGTATTCAAGCAGGAGGTGGACATTTTGAACATCTTCTTAATGACAACGACCTGCGGAAAGAAAAACGTTCCGGTGAATTTCAATGTTGTGAAGGCCATAACTCGGAAATGAAGCATTTCCGGACACATGTTGTAATGAACTATTTTGATTGTCTACATGTGGGAAATACATACCTGAAATTATGCCCCGTATTTTTGAAACACCCTGTATAATGTGACTTTTAGTATAGCCGGTCACGTCCGGTTACAATTCTTTCACTATTTAATCCAGTATCGTTTAGAGTGTTGAATACTTATTTTAAAGTTTGCGCGTTGTTGTGCTTTTATCAGTAATTAATTTTTTTCAATGTTGGGGAGTACGGTAACTGTTCCATGTTTATCTTAACAGGAGAAAATAATAATTGACTAAGGAAGTTTTTAAGTACTGTGAAAGTGTTTTAGGCCTACAGTATTATTCACATGATATGGAATATCAGTTTAAAAATACATTGGACACATTTGTATCTAACCTTAACAAACGGACAGTGAATTAGAACGCAAATCATTAACTGGACAAAATTAATAACTTCTCTGCATTCTAACGCATTGTTATGAAACTTTGTACATGACTTACAGGTGGTACATATGATTTGTGTACAAACCCTGACTATGTTAACACAAGAAAAACTACCCCTTTATAGTGGGTGCATTTAGACAGAATTAATAACTTCTCTCCTATCTAAAAGATTTTTATGATATATTGTACTGAAGTTACAGGTAGCATATATTTTTTGTGCACAAACTATATTTACAGTTCCAAAAGTGGAAGTACTCCTTTTAGGAATGCATTTAAACAAAACTAATAAATTCTATCTATATATCTAGAAGTTTCAGGTGGAATGTATTTTTTTGTCTCCAGAGTCTGATTATGTTTTATAAGAGGAATTGCCTCTTTATAGTGGTGCATTTAGACAAAATGAACAACTTCTCTACTATAAGCCTATAATATATTTTTTATGCAACTTTGTACAACTACTAGGCCTACAGGTAGCAGACAGATGTAATCAGAATTAGTACACAAAAAATATATGCTACCTGTAACTCCTGTACAAAGTTTCATAAAATCTGTTATGTAGGCGAGAATTTAATCTTGTGTAAATTCACCCCCTGTAAAGGGGTACTTCCTTTTTTGGAACTGTAAATATAGTATATACACAAAAAAAATATATATATATATCCTACCTGTAACTTCCGTACAATTTTTCATAAAAAATCTGTTAGGAACGAAGTTACTATTTTTGTCTAAAAATTCCTCTTATATAATCTAATCGTACCCAGAGTTTGCACACGAAGAATATGTGCTATCTATAAGGTCTGTACAAAGTTTCATAACATCCGTTGGAATGAAGAGAAGTTATGGATTTTGTCCAGCTAGATTTGCGTTGTTGCACACTATGCGTCTGTTTAAACTTGTTTGAAAGTCGTAAAGAAATACGTATGAAGTATTGTCATCGACTTCGCATAATTATAATTGACATCCTTATCATTATTATTACCATCAATAACACATTTCAACAGAGTATTCATTTGGGTCTTATTCGTCTCCAATTCACGGGTAGAGTTTTTTTTACCGCCCAGCTGTCTTTTAGTCTTCCTCGTTGTAATATGCAAGAAGTGGTACCTTGTTGCTTCGTGTTTTGTAAACATTCTATATAAATTGTAGATTGCACTACTGGATTTTGACATGAAATTCTTAAACCAAAAATTTTTCTCGCAAGTCTTCATTCTTCTTTTATGGAATAATTTGTAATTTGATGTTCGTTTTAGCAATTTCATTTCTGACATTTTAATTTGCGAACATCTCATTTGTTCATTTCCTAAGCCTCAGACTAGTGCTGCTCAGCTGATGAATACTACTGACGGAAGAATCGAATATCACGAATAAAGCTCTCCTTCGGTGATCTCCGATACTACCTTAGGTGGTAGAGACAGTATACGGAGGGATTCGGAGCTCCGAAGGCAAGCGACAATCGAGAGACAATTCTCAAGAACGACCGGCAGGCCGACCGAATATTGCAATTTTTCCCTCGAAATTATTCAAATCAACTTTACAGGGAGTTATACTTGAAAGCTTGATTTGCATAATACGTGTCACTGTTTGTTAACAGAAAACCACAATTTAAGTCACACGGAGTTAGTGTGCACTCGAAGTTGGTTGCTTGACGGTTGTCAGCCCACTTTGAGGTCTGTGGATATAGAGGGAAAAATTGGATCGGTGTCGGGTAAGTTCCCGGATAGCTCAGTTGGGAGAGCGTTGGTACGTTTAACCAAACGTCCCGGGTTCGATGCCCGGCCCCGGAACAATTTTTCCTTCGATATTATTCAAATCAACTTTACAGGGAGTTATACTTGAAAGCTTGATTTGCATAACACACGTCACTGTTCGTTAACAGAAAACCACAATTTAAGTCACACAGAGTTAGTGTGCACTCAATGTTGGATGCTTGACGGTTGTCAGCCCACTTTGAGGTCTGTGGATATAGAGGGAAAAATTGGATCGGTGTCAGATAGAGTTCCCGGGTAGTTCAGTTGGTAGAGTGTTGCTACGTTTAACCAAAGGTCCCGGGTTCGATGCCCGGCCCCGGAACAATTTTTCCTTCGATATTACTCAATACTGCATATTATTGTCTATTGTTTATATTATATTTCAGTTCTATGTTGGTTCTGGTTGTTGATATTGTTTAACGGATGTTTTCGAGTGTTATTATTTATTCAACTGTTATTTCGTCAATGGCAGTTTTGACTTTATTTCGTGTATTAGAATCTAATGAAATATTTAATTTTCCTTAATGAAAAATGTTTTCTTAAGGTCTGTTCACAAATTAAACGTAACTTAAGCGTTATCTTAAGAATATAAAGCTTATCGTAAAATCAAAAAGTCATAGCTACTGTCATTCAAAATTGGAAGATAAACATAACCGCAGACATACTTGAGAACTATGGAAATATAACAACAAAGTCATTTCATCATATTCTATTGTATACTTCAGCGCTCTACGATTGTGTATTGTTTCCAAATGATGTAAGCATTAACATAAAAGTTTGTAGTTTGGTAACATTCATGTTAAGGTCTAATAGTAATGTTAATGTCAGTATTTATGTAAATCATTGTGAATGATTCCATTTGGTAACCTAACGCAAACTTCTGTGTTATATTACGTTTATGTTTATACTAGAGGAAGAAGAAATCGGCGAGTTTGGCGAACCCCTACTTCATTACCACGACTCCTTCATCTCTCAGAATCTGTTTGGTGTATGATCTTGTCTCAAAAACTTTCTCCTCCATTCACACGTTTAGCACTATAGGAAGGTTTAAAAAATAAATCAAATAGCAACGTGATTTCTAGTAGTAGTAGCGTTAGTTTTCCTACATAATTTTCCTATTTTCCAAAATCAAACTTTTGTCAGTTTTGAGAACTAATTTTATTGAATTTCAGAATAAAACAAAGCACACACTACAATAAACAATAGGCTATTACACGAAGGCAGTATTGCCGACATATTTAGAGCTCAAATTCAATTCGTTATTAAAAACTTCAAGACTTACTAAAAATAATTTACAGGTCTGATTCTGCAGTGTATAATTTTGTGAGTACAGCTGTGCATTGTATGTTCAAATGATGACATTATTACCATTAGAAATTAAATATTATTATAGTTAATGTCATGATGCGTCTATTTTTCATTAATTATATATAATATTAATGCATGAAAGTGAAACGTTTTGAGGTTATGTAAGTAGATGTAGAGAATATCTTAATTTAGATCTTCATTTCTATAATTTACTGAGTGGCGGCTATATATGACTACAAAACTTGTGTAAGATAATATTGTTATTAAAAATCAAATATTTTTATACTTATTAATGAAATGGGGTTGGTCGTTTTCATAAACTTAATGGCGATGTAGAGTAGATATTGATATGTGTCATTGTCTTCAGTATTGGCTCGAGAGAGCGCAAAAAATACAGTTTATAAGGAAAGACCAAAAGGTATTACTTACTGATAAAATAAGAGGCCTAGAAAACTTTGTAATCTCCCGATCATTTCAGCATGACCTCTAAGCAGGATAAAATGATTTCACGCTCTACATTTCAAGCTCTACATGCAGCAGCTATACCAAAATGCTATTGTTCGAAAGCTTAACAACCTGGAATTTTTTTAACTTTCGCCTACAATCCACAATGATCTGAAATAGATATTGCTATCGCCTGACGTTGTTACTTGCGTTTTCGCGTTGAAACTCAAAAACTGAAGGTGGATAGGTTCAAGAAAAAGTATTTGGCATAAAAAAAACCATTCAGAGGGAATATTGTTTCATTATTATGGAAGCAAATAACTGTCAATATATAAAGTATTCTTCATTGAAAATAAATCTGAAAAATTTTTGTTTGAACGTCTAACGAACTTAGTTTGCAGCAGCATTTGCTGCACAAGCCACTAGTTTATAATATTTTGCAGGTTAAGCCATTTCACAAATGTAATGAAATGTAATTTAAATCCAATAGAAACAAAAAATTTAGCATTACACAGAAATATTTTGTATTTGTCTATTTTCAGAATATTGTGTTGAAGTAGTAAATACTAAATAATGATTTTATACTTATCAGCTTTATGAATCATGATAAAATTAAAAATTAAAGTACAAAAAATTAGTGTATTTTTACTGTGTATGGAATATGTATCTATATATTATTATAACATGAACGAGATTCGTAATGAAAGGACACTTATAAATGACTTAGCGTAATAGAACAAATAACACAATAAGTGTGACACAAAATCAAGTTTTATAAATTAGGCACTCAGCACTATTCTGGTTCTATGAGGTGAGTCTCATTCAGTCTAAATTTGTTCATGCGTATTATTGCAGTCCATCAACAACTAAATACAAGAAGTGTTGAAATAGTCTATATTCAATGGAAGAAAAGTCTTTAAGAAAGTTGCTAGTCACACTTATATCTACATAAGTTAATGTATTATTGACAACTTATTAAAAATATTATGGTTTACTTAACGACGTTCGCAACTGCCGAGGTTATATCAGCGTTGCCTGTGTGTCGAAGTTTTGTCCCGCAAGAGTTCTTTTAAATGCCAGTAAATATACTGATATGAGCCTGTCGCATTTAAGAACATTTGAATACCATTGACCTGGACCGGGATCGAACCCGTAACCTCAAGCAGGAAGGCCAGCGCTATACTGACTGCGCTACCAACTTGTTAAATAACATTTAATTTTATGATTCTAATCATTTATCCTCAAACGTAATGTATTTTACCTAATTGTAACTAATACTGGAGCTGGTAAAATTTCAGCTGTCAAGAATATATAGTACAATATATTAGCTACTTCATTTGACATAGATGTAATTAGCATAGCAATTAAGGAATTTACCTCATTCTGTGATAAATTGCTAAAAAAAATTAAATTAACTTAATAATGGTCTTCAGTCATCTAAATAATGAAATATTTTTACATTGTTAATGTCTTAAATAAACAACTTAATAGATTATAAAATAAAATATTACAATATCTAAAAAAATATATATAGTAATTTAAATGTAAAATACCGTAGACTATTATCTACATCTGTCCATGTACTCTTGAAATAAATATATACGTGAAGTTACCAATGTAATTCACAAAAATTTGTAAGGTCCCTGAGACAAATAACGCCATGTATACCTTTAACGCCACCCTATTAATTTTTGTTAACGACACCAGTTTTCGGTAGTGCACTACTGTAGCCTGCATTCGCTTGCAATCTAGTGATGAAATGAGTTACTAGCTGTCCGCTGACATTTACGAGTGACATGATATTGCATCATTTTCCTGTTGTGTGTTGATAGTGGAAGGCTGTTCTTATATCAAGGTAAGAGGCAATATTTTATTTTGTGTGTTGAGCAAATTATAACTATATTAAACTATATATTTTCGTGATCCTTAAACATTCTTCTATGTATAGAAAGTATTTGCTATCTATAAAATTTGAAAATGTTAGAGAAACAGCCATGCCATGTTATCAAGTACCGTACTCAGTAGCGCTTTAACCCCATGTGACGTTAAAGGTCTACAGACAAAATTTTAGGTTATGTTAGTACGGTACTCAAGTACTCAGGCTGATAGTGCAGCATCAGCAGACTGTTCTGGCTAGGAGAGGTGCAAGAAAGAACATCTGGTTGCACCTGATCACGCAGAAAATATCACAATAAATTTATTGTTGCATGCGCTAAGGCTCTTTATACACCTATGGTTATCTTCAAAGGCCAGCGTTTGAAGCCGGAGTGGGATAAAGATATGCCTCCTGCAACAAAGACTGTCATGAGTGCCAAGGACTATATAACAACTGCTATATTCATCCATTGTCTTGACCAATTCTCCCGCTATAAGGTGGCAGGAGAGGTGATGTTGATATTTGATGGAGCATCATCTTATCTAGACATAAACATTGGAAGTGCCACTGATAATTACAGAATCACACTGCACTGTCTTCTCAGTAATACAACACATGAGCTGCAACCCATGGATAAAGCGCAAGCACTGGTTGGATGTGTTTTATATGTGAAGAAGATCGCGTTGAGAACATGTCGTTATGTTCATATGTGCGAGGTATTTACATGATAAGTGTGGAAAAACCAGGAAAATCACTAAGCTTTCAACTTACAAATGTTCAGAATGTGCACAGTGATGATACTGGTTCAATTGCTTATCGAACTCTTATTTTTTTTTTTACATAACTTAATTTCTTTGTTTTACTTATGGGAAAATATTCATATTAAACTAGGAATATACTTTTACGTTTAATAACTTTCTACTGTGTCTCATTATCTCTTTTTTGAAAGTAAAGAGTTGCTGGAAAACATATTTTCCTAATCCGTCTGGTGTTTCATTTTCAGATCAAGAATCTTTCATTAGTATTGAGTGATTTTGTATTTTTTTAACAGAAACTCAAATTTAGTCGCTTAGTTCAATTTGTGTTGCTTGGGAAAAATAATTCATTAACAATTATAAGTGTATAGGTTACTAGAAAATAGGTGGCGTTAATTGGACAACCTGTTCCTAATAACGCCAGTTTACAAAGTTTTCCTATTTGAGTTCTAATTCTTGTTCGATATATAATATATCCATTTTCATTGTGGTATTTTGTAAAGATAAGATTACAGTTTCTATTTCATAATTTTCGTGTTTGTACATAACTTATTTCCAGAGCAAAAGTGACTGAAGTGTTAAGGTGGCGTTATTTGGTACGTGTACCTTATTACTAATTTAAATGTAAAATACCGTAGACTACTATCTACATCTGTCCATATACTCTTTAAATAAATATATACGTGAAATTACCAATGTAATTCACAAAACATTGTAATTTATCTGCTATACACATTATAAGGTCCCTGTGGGTATTAAGGCCCACCTAACGGATCTTTTATTATTACCCTAACTGAAGATGGTTTAGAAATACACTAATGAGGTAATGTCTGAAGTTGTTTATTTATGTAACAAAATACAGAAAGAACAGATTGATATATCAAAATGTTTCCCTGTTATTCCAAATTTAGCAAATCTTTACAACTGGGCCTTATTTCCGGCGTAGTCTGTTAATAAGGCCCATGCCGTAGGGTAATAGAGCTCAAAGAGAATGCATTTCAATTAACTCATCAAATTAGGAAACAGAGTTAATATCACAATACCATAAAGTGAAATGATTAGAAGCAACAATTATATGAACTGGATCCCAGTATCTGAGCAATGTTTCATCCCAATAGTGTTCGAAAGATCTCTAGACTGTTTTATCAAGTGGTTGCAGTTCACAAACACATAAGAGTAAATGTAATGTCTGCGAACAAAGTAGTAATCTGTACTTAAATTATTTACATAGCCTACTTTAATTTTATCCCTAGATATTTATTATTATTATTATTATTATTTTATTATTATTATTATTATTATTATTATTATTATTATTATTATTATTATTATTAAAACTTTTGCAATCTGAAGTGTAAGTTCATACTCAACAATATAGTTAACTTATTTAATCGTCTTGTAAATTTTAATAGTTGTCGGACAATAAGGCCCGGGCCTTATTTACCTATTGTTGCTTGGGCCTTATTGCACGATCACAGACCTGATATGATTTTGAGGTTTTATCTGTGTCATGGAGATTTGGAAAAATTATTTTGAACCTGTATCTGGAACGATGAAATATCTCTCAAGCATAACATGCAATAACATTTTCAACATTCTGAGCATTGAAATATATTATTACATTTAACTTTACTTCCAATATTATAGTTTTGTCTCCTCAACAATGTTTCGGCTCATTTTCTTCTTGTTACTCCATTACTACCAACATAAGCTGCGCGCAAATTATTAGGTAGATGTTATTTTAGTTCCCCAACATGACTACAGAGTGATTACTCTTCCTCTTAGCCTTGATCCGCGAATTTCAACGTTGGGCCTTATTTCTCGATGGGCTTTATTGCCCACTGGGACCTTATATATAAATTATTTATATTAGCACAAGTCTACATTTAAGGAAATTTGATGTATGATGGAAATACTCTTTCAGTAACAGGCTTCTTATATTCTACCTTCTTCTTTAGGGACGAAAAAGATGGCTCCACAGGATCATTGTTTTTCTGCTATTCCTCTCCCTTCTGCACAAATTCTTTGGACCGATCCTAAAGAAGCGTCACACGCCTCGACAGTAACTATCTGCGTTGATGATAGGACACTTTCAACGTTCTCACAGTACTCAAGTTCTTTCAAGAAACAGTTAAGTTGATAAATAACACATTTACTAAGGCTTCTGATATCGGGCGCGACTGAGACATGATAGCGATTATAGTAGGCTTACTTGGTAAAAGTTCTGTTTGTTATGGGATATACTGTATTTACGGACGAACTGTAGCACAGTAGTGCCACAGACGAGCACTTGTCAATAACTAGCATTCGAACGGAGCGACAGTGGACACCAGAGGTCTGCATCGGACGTTTTCGCTCGAACGCAAAGTAGTTCATAGCATAAACCGATAGGTAGCGCACATGCATGATGGGTAAAATTGTTACGAGCGATAAATCCTCGAACGGTATAAGCCGAGCGTTAGACATTCGTACTTGTTACAGTGATGAACTGTGTAGTAACATCATAGATGTTTATAATTTCAAAACTTTGCAGTGTTTAACTAATCTCTCCATACTACAACTACAAAACTTGCTTTAAAATGTAATATAAACGTTGTTTTTTTTTTCCGCAAAGGAGTGATTTTGTTTTTGCCACATCTGATAGATGTTATTTAATGTAAATATAATTATTATAAACGGAGAACACAATCACGATAATGCAAGAACTGTATCAAGTTTTCTAGTAATAATAATAATAATAATAATAATAATCTCTAATAATTAGTGTATCAATCTTTGCGTCTGTAACAGTTGTGCAGCATGATTATTCGTTTTATTATATTTTCTGTGACGTTATCTCTGTACTAATGTTATTAATCTACTGCTGTACAGTCCGCGTCACCGTTTTTGGCGTGTGAAAAAGTAATGGAAACGTTAGCTTCGAGTGATTTACATTTGACGCAGTCAGTCTGACAAGTATGTTTAGCAAATGGCTGATATGATGTGTACAGGAAGTGGTACCATTCTCAGCTGCACTAGCAAAAACTCACAAACTGGGCACTATATATCTAGGACACACGCCAAAAACGCTGGCGCCAGCTATATCAATAATATTTTGTAAAACGTTTCTACATTGTCGCAGTATATAGGCGGAACACTATGTATGGACCTATCACATTATATATGTGGTAAATCAAATATTGAATCATATTTAATTAGCAATAATAACTGTGAATCGAATTTTTTCATACCATTTTATTTATAACTTCATGTTCCTGTTTTGGTACGTTCCATTGACTGTTCATTAAACGTTTGTCATAAACGCAGAAAATAAAGCCTTACAGTATTTTTACCTTGTGAGCAAAACATATGTGTATGTTATCTGTCGCCATCCATACAACATAAGACATGTCGGTGAGATGACCTTGTACTGTGCTTCTATTTATTACGAGCGTATCACGACCGATCGTATCTCACTCGAGGGTGCGGTACTCGACCGAGTTCAAGAGAGCGATTTAACTCCAATGAGCATTCTGGTGGGCACTGTGCATCAGTGATGGATTTCAGGCGACCAGCGAGAGCGGAAGTTCATAAAAGCAATGATGCAATCCGTCACTGAGCAGTACTTAACTGCCGGTCTTCTCGTCTCAGCCGGGGAAGGTGGAGTGGGGAGCTAAGGATAAATCTGCGATAACTCAATTGAGTTGATAGCGCCCAGGCCTGGTCTAGATCGTCATTCTCATATCATTCATTTTCAGGAACTGAACCTTCGGTCCATTTCGTTGCCACTGTTGTGAAATTTATTATGAACATAAGTAGAATATTCACAAGCAGTGGGAGTTCCATGTCATGTAGTGAGCATGGTTAAATGCTGCCCTTCGATGTAATGATTCTGTAAGACAAAAAGTTGCATCAGTTAAATTTTTAGGTTTGATTGTTAATGAACATTTAACATGGGATAAGCATATTTTGACTGTCTGAGAGAAAATTGCTCCAATGTCTGGTATTTTGAGAGGGCTTAAAAGATCTTTGCCTACATCTTGTCTCTTGAATGTATATTATGCTTTTATCCATTCTCATTTAATGTATATATATCATTTATTTGGGGACAAAATAAGAAAACTGCTTTGAGACCTTCACAATTTATTCAAAATAGAGCTTTAAGAAATTTATTGGGTTTTCATTATTTGACTCCAGTTAAATATCTACATCAATTTTCTTTCGTTCTACCAGTTGAATCAATTATCAAATTAGGTGCTGCTATTTTCATGTACAAAGTTATTAACAATTTAATACATACTAATATTACATTTCAGTTTAATAAAGATATACATACTTATTTAACAAGACAAAAAGACAATATATCTTTTTCTCAGTATAGCTCGGTAACTTATGGAACGAAAGAACTTGACCATTTTTTTAACAACAACGTTTAACCAACTTCCTTTAGAATATAGACTTTTACCAAATTGCCGGTGTTTTAAGAATTGTTTAAAAAATACGTTTTTGGGAAGATTACTTATTTTAATTCTTAGTTGATTTACCTATTTCATGGTTTCAAACTTTTTCTTCTTTCTGCCCAAAACTTTCTTATCTTAGTATTCGTTCTTATTTTGCTTCCTTTCTTTCATAAATTCTTGTGTTATTGTTTCTTTTTCACAGACTGTAGTTTCATTACGTTTTCAATTGCATTGTACAGGGACATCATTTTATTTTTACTAACATTTTTAATATTAACTTGCCTATACCTCTGGATCAACGCCGTTTGCTATCCCCTTCCACGACTGGAGTTCGATGATACTGGCGTAATATACAAACAAATCACTTTACTAGGTATAGGAGGGAAGAAAAGTACTTCATCCATTTACGTAAACTAGGAAATATTGCGCTTTTGAGTTTAATCATTTTCATTAGGTTTTTGTTTAATCAAAATACAGTACTGTATTAACAATAAGTGTTTCTACTCACGAACTGAGCTGTCCATGTGGACGTATTCATTATGCAGTGTTTATTATACTGTCTACAACACATTAGCGTACAATATAGAGAATGAAGTTAAATTGAAAAATAATCACAATATGGATATTAAAACACATTTCGATACCGGCTTCAGGTCTAATGTGCATTTTATCGCACTATAGCATATTGTATTTAATTCCAATTACCAGTTCTTCGTAATCCTCGGCCTCATCTCGCCAAATATCATCTCGCTATCACCAATTCCATCGACGCTAAATAATCTCGTAGTTGATACAGCGTCGTTAAATAATCAAATAAAAAAAATAAAAAAAAACCAGTTCTTCGTACTAGTAGGCCTAACTCATGTTGAAATAATTCTGTACCTACTCTATAAAAGAGTACCTTACGTACTGTAAATTCCATCTTCACTTCTGCCAGAAAAGATAAAATTACTCAGACATACTATCTACTGTCCGTCCAAGTGGTTATGTCGTAGGGTCGTAGAAAGGAGGGAAATCACGTGACAGTTAATTACTTAACGAGGCCCTTTTGTTTAAGTTATTTTAAACAGTTGTATAATATTACGTAGACGTCCACTTCTTAACAGAAATTAATGTTCTCAGAAAAGAGCTAAGACAGCCCAGCCACTAGCTGGCGAATAAAAGCTGGTTGGGGAAACCGGGATACGACGTAGGCAAATGGATGACAGTACCTGTGCGAAAATGATTCAATATTGAAAGCTCTTTCGTCACTGGAAAATGCGAACATATTTTTGGAACGTACTGTGGCTACTATGACTGTGTATGCGGTCTTGGATCTGTGTGGAAGACGGTTGAAGGGGTGGGAGTGAAGTACATTCAAAAACCCAGGTACAATAAAAATTTAAGTAAAAATAAAATGATGTCCCTGTACAATGCAATTGAAAACGTAATGAAATATAGGACGCACGCAGTACAAGGAACACAAAACCTGCTCTTATGAGAGAGAAAAATGTACACTTTCTTGCCGAGATTGGAAACCTGGTCCACTGGATTTGCTTGAACCACAACACGAAGTCTTAAGAGACAGTGTAACTACCACATTTTAATGATTTCAGGGAAGAAATTTCCAGAAATCAGAAAATGGACCAATTCTTAAATGCTATACAAGGCTTCCGCGCGTAATCTTTTCTCGGAATGCTTTGGTGTCTTTTGTTATTGCCATTTCGACATTACTTCACGTTGGCTCACCCATTCAGAACAGTTTCTGTAGTTTGGAAGAGAATTACATTATTTTATTTGTTTGAAGATACGAAGCCTTTTATATGCCTGTTTGTTCTGCGAATGGAAAAAAAGAACCTCATTTCAATGAGATACAATTTTCTAGCTCTTTCCTTCTTTTACGTTAAAAGAACAACAAACACACAAGAACCTTGCCCCTGGTGTTCTTTTATAACAGGTAATCGAACTCAACATCAGGAATTGAACTTGTAAAGTTTTAAACTGTTTTTCTTCTTTCAACTCTTTATTTCTTCAAATACTCCACTCTTCTTTCATTTGGTATTTCTTAGATACACAAAAGAAGGGAGCCTTCGCCTCAACTTCTCCTTGTTTGTGTCTACGTATGGTTGCTGTCATCACTTCGCCAAAACATCTTCCTTTTTGTTTTGTCTGGCCTGTCTTCCCTCCGCTGATACAAACTGCCTAATCTTTGCGTATGTCTAGCTTGGAGGTTAGACTTTCATATCTTATGAACTCTATTGTTACAAACCTGTACAACATTTTGACGTAAGCTTAAGTTCGTTTTACTCGTCTTTTCATATGCTTCTTTTCTCCTTTTTTCATTTTATATTTTTCCTCATATCATTTTCATCTTCCTTTGTTATATCGTCCTTTTCTACTTTTTTTTTTTGCCTTTCTCCGCACTTTTTTCTACATATACTGCTTCTCTTTTTCGATTGTAATTCTCTTCTTATATCTTCGGGTGCAATGCGTTTGCGCCAGATTTAGGCCCGATTGTATAAACCATTTAATCTTAGGTCAGAGGTTAAATTGATCCTTGTTTCAGCTTAACTTGGAATTTTGTGTTGTATAAAGTATAATCTGAGATTAATTTGTCTCAAACTAAAGTCAACTTTGACTGAAGAAATTTCTCCGATTAAGTTAGATGATCCAAGTTCAGTTATTTCTTTTCTGTTTGAAATATACGAGTGACAGATTGTGCAAATAAAATATCCATTATTAGTAATATTAATAGATATGTTAGGTACATTTATATATATATATATATATATTTCAATTTCTTGCCTTAATACACAAACATTCTTATATTTTATAAGGCTCTATCATGTTCAGCAGTATCAAATAACATAACCTATAATTATATTATGTTTATAACAACCATTAATTATTAATGGATATGATAGGTACATTCATAAATGTTCAATTAACTGTATTACTAAACGAAAATTGTCGTTTTATAAAGCTTTATAATGTTTAGCAGTATCAAACACCATAACATGATAACAACTTGGAGAACAGTCAACCTTCTTCTTATTGTCCGCCATTATTTACATTGCACAAAAAAAAAAACAGTGTCTCCAACTAAGTGTAATACGTAAAGTCGCCAAAAAGTAGTTGTAAAGTCGCTAGATTTCTCATTATCAACAAAGAAAGATTAAATTTTGTCTCTATGGGGTGCTAAAAAGGTCACTAAATCCCTATTTAAGCAATATAAAAGTTGAAAGAAATTGTTGTTGAAAAAGAGTTAAAGTCGCTAGATTGGCAATACTGAACAAACCTGTATAACATGGTCCGCGCATCACGTATTTCAGCTGTTTATGCGATGTTGCCAAATCCTTTTCACGTGAACTTAGATTGCATTTGAACCAAGGTAATTTGATCGCAGAAAAGTTTTATACAATAGAAGAAGTGTCTGAACTCGGTTCACTTTTCGATCTTCGATCAAAGTTGATCTTTAGTCAGGGAGTTTTATACAATTGGGCCTTATTGTTTATTTGCAATTGAAAAGTACGGTCATATTTAAGAGTAATGGGTTTGCGCCAACGACAGTTTTGGGTAAGAATTTTCATTTTTCTTAAGTCGGTAGAGCACGAAATCTACTAGTGCACGATACACAGATGGCGTGTTTTGTTTTAGTAGTACCATTGAGTGGGAGGACATAAACATTGTGAGGGAGACTAGTGACTAGTGAAGGTTGTCATGGAGGTAGTCCGAAGGTGCAGCAATAGAGGACAGGACTTAAGTTTCGCAAGGCGTACACATATGTAGATGGACGTATACCACAGTTTAGTATATACAGTTGCGAAGCTCAATACTTATAGTACTAAATATGCAAACCTAGACAGTTGAAATATGCATCCATAGATAGTTGCTAGCCACCAGGATCGCTACTATCGCCTCATCACAGACTCTCTCCCTAGCAGAGATAAAATGTATTGTACTTTTGATATCGTGTTCTTTTTAAAAATTAACACCTTCCTTCCACTATTGAAATACGAAATACATAAAGTTTATATATTATTTTCATAAAGTATATATTATATTTTATAAACTCACCTTCCTGGATCTTTCGAAATGAGGATAACTCTGATCTCTTTTTCTTAGAATTTATAGTGCAACAAACGTCTCCTTGTCCCATATTATTACACAAATTATTGTATTTTTAGCCATTTACAGTTATTACAACCGATAACGAACATTTCACAGTTTACGCAACTTTTCACAACAGTGCGAAATACGGCACAGTCAATGCCTTTTCGATCTAGACCAGGTCGTAATATATGTTCGGGTTTTCTATTTCAGTGTATGGAGCTCAGTGAATTATTATATTATAACTTTCTTGCGTATCATATCTAAGTTTTATTTAGTGTAATGTGTCCAAAAGTTCCCTTTACTTCTTGTTGCATAATATGTTGCAGAAATAATTACAAAACTGTGTTATATTGATGTGAAGAGAATTTTACATGTTAACATAATCTTTTCGCATCAACATTTTAAATTTAGAATGAAAGCTATTTTGAGGTTTAATAAAAAAGAATTTATATTGTGATTTTAATTTAGCACATCTACCTTCCTTGATAAAGACAGAAAATTTATCATACCACTCTTATGAAATTAGTGTACTTACGATTGTTACTTCGTCTCTTAGGTAGTAGATAAATACAATAATTCAATACTCAATTGTAGTATTAAAATACAGACAAATTGAATGTGCGGAGTATCATACATGACATTATGATGAATTATAATGTATAATTGCGAATTTAGGAATATAAGATATATAGTAAACATAACCTATAATATTTCCATATGAATGGCAGGGGATTGGAGACCACTAAAATTAGACAGAAAAGGGCAACTGGGACAGTAAACATAACCTATAATTTTAACATATCTAAATATTCGTGCGGTGCAACTGAAAATTATTGAATCGTGCATAAATGAATGTACAATAATTTCGCAATATTTAATCGAAATAAAGGCAGGTAGGTCTATTACACATACGAACAACGTAATTTTCACACAAAAAATAATATTACACTTTAACTCGCAAGGAATTATGTCTGAAGTGTCTCCTAATCATTGTTTTAAATTTTATTAATGGAATTACACTACATTTTAGAGAAATATATGTTACTTTTTATGCATTCCAATTAATTTATATGGTTGAAACGCCGCCCTTCGTGATCGGGTTAAGCGAGTCACATGGTCTGCCTTACGGCCTGTATTAGATCACGATGGCAGTGACACAGTCTATTGTTCCTAGTACACACAGCGCTCCAAGCGGCTAGCAACTATCGAGAGAAATGCAAAAAATCACCCCAAGCTTCGAGACTATATATACTAGACTGTGCGTATACGTTGGCGTTGTACAGTGAAGAATTGTCCTGCCAAAATAATAATCTTAAACAGTGAAACAAAAATTTTAGGTGGCTATAATCATTAAAGTAATGAAAGAGATCTTGTACGACAAAAAACACGTGCGTCGTGTAAAAGGAAAGCGACTAGTGACTTAAAAACCAGTTATCATAATATCTACAACATTCAATGAGAATCCAGAGCCTTGTGCTAGTGTATTGGATTTCACTGACGTTAAATTATTACGAGAAGCAATCTACAGATAACGACGTCACCATATGACGAAACTACCAACAACCTTACTTGAAGTTCACGAAGCTGTAACTGAATTGCAACCAATGTCCTCCACTAACGAAAATTTTGTATCGTATCGTAATATCTTAAATATTTTTTTTGTACCAACCTATGAACAAAACTGTTGCATATTACGTTTGCGTTACTGGCGCAATATACAGCAACCCATTTGGCGCAATTACAAGTGGTGCAATCATTGTGGCCCGATATCTTCCTTTCCTTTTATATTCTATATACCGGTAATGATAATAATAATAATAATAATAATGATAATAATAATAATAATAATAATAATAATAATAATAATAATAATAATGTCATCCGTAGCGTGACAGTCCATGAAGGGCCAAGGTAGACCAAACGACTGCTGATTTCACGCCTCCAGCCTCAGCAGAGGTGAACGATCATCCAATACGGTGTAACATGTGGTCAGCACGACTACCCCCTCAGCATTTATAAGTGGTTTTCGACACCAGATTTCGCTATCTATCGTAGCTCCTCAAATTCATCACGATGCATCACATTTCTTCCTTGATAAAATGTGAAAATGCTTCGAAATTCAGGAGTGTGAACGTGAAGTGGCAGACTATTGGAATGCGGAAGAATGATTTGCGATATATGACTCCGTCCCAAAATTAATTGAACTAAATAGATCCATTCTGGACTAATTATTTTTTTCCTACAACGAATTAATTATGATCGTTCAGTGTATGGGACTGCTGCCCGCTCAGCAACGTTTTCAGTAATTCTTCATAACAGAAAAACGTATAATCCACAGTTTGAAAAAGAGAGAGATTAGGTTTGCAGTAAAAAAAACTTCATTTTTCACAGGCATTTGGTCCCTTTATAAACATCAAAGGATTACAGATAAGTATAAGGACAGGAGTGAAACATCTATTTCAAAGCGGTGTCCTTAAACTCCTGGTAGAACCTGTACTTTCATCTTCGTTGTTCCAGAGTAAAGGTTAGCATTATAGTATATTATGCAACGAGCCTATAATGGTAGTAATTAAGACGCGAGTATGTTTATGAAACTCGCTTGCGCTCGTTTCATAAACATACTCGCGTCTTAATTACCATTATAGTCAAGTTTCATACCACTTTTTATGCTCGGCTATATTTCTAACTTGAAATTATTCATAAGTATTCATGTTATTCTTATCTGACTGAGGAGCGGAACTGACCTTGTACAATACCTCGTAAATTGTGAGATGTGCGCAGACGCGAAAGTATTCATTTTTTTTTTCCGAGAAACAAATGTCTCGCGCTAGTTGTCTTTCGATTGCATATCCGATAATAATGGATACTTGCGCTTTCATATTGCTACAATGCTATTTTCTGATTGGTGGAACACCTGAACTTTAATGAATAGGTGTGCTTTAATGAGGTCCATTAAAGGGCTGCTACCAGGTGTGTAATTACTACATGTCGGCATGGTCGAGCATAAAAAATAATAACTAAGGGATTACCACTTACTCCATTTCAATTATTTGACCTGATATCCTTCCTCACGTCAGCCAATCGGAATACTACGTTTTTATACAGCATTACCGCCAAATATCTGATTAATTGCTGTTAATGAATCAAACGAACTACTGATTTAACACAAAATATTCCACTAGGAATCAAGACATAGGCCTACTAATGTATGTAGCGAGGTTTTACTTTATAGGTTGTTAGACTTACCAGTGCGTTCTATTTCCGGCACTCTTGTAATATTTCTCCTCTTCTAAGAATATTATAACAACAATCCGTGGCACGACAGTCCATGAAGGACCATGACCGACCAGCCGGCTGCTGGCCTCATGTCCACATGCCAAAGCAGAGGTGGACGATCATCCAACCAGAATGGAACATTCGTGTGGTTAGAACGATGATCCCCCCAGCCGTTATAGCTGACTTTCGTAACCGGATTTCGCTACCTATCGTAGCTACCCAAGTTCATCACGATGGTGGGTGGGCACCAGTCCCATAAACTGACCGAAATTTCTTGAGAAAATTTCTTCCTTCATGAGAACTCGAACCAGCGCGCATTCCGTAACACGAGTCCTAGGCAGGATGCCCTAGACCGCGACGCCACGGCGCGGGACTTCTAAGAATATCACTTACAAATGGCTTTTAGAGAACTCGGAGGTTCATTGCCGCCCTCACATTAAGTCCTCTTTCGGCCCTTATCCTGAGCAAGATTAATCCAGTCCCTAGCATAACATCCTACTTTCCTGAAATCCTCCCACCTACGTCTCGACCGCCCCAAAACTCTTTTTCCCTCCAGCCTCTCAAGTAACACTCTATATTCATTTCTGAAATATTCATATTATAACATATTGTGTATGCTTGTGAGTTTGACTTCGTTTAATGTGCTCATTGCCATTGATGTGAAACAGAAATTTGTAATTTTATTTAATTAACCTTTTTGCATTCCGTTACAGATGCGTATGTATGATATATATATATATATATATATATATATATATATATATATATATTAGTTGCACCCGTGCGCTCCGCTGCACTTATTAGAAATAAATATAAAGAAATTACATAATTAAAATAGAACATTGGGTCCAGGGAACATTCGTGTTTGATAGAAGAATAAATCGTTTAATATGTTACTTAATTTAAATTGTATTTAAATACAAATCAAGCTTTCAGGTATAATTCCCTGTAAAGTTGATTTGAATAATTCGACCAAACCAAAGGTCTCGGGTTCGATACCCGGCCCCGGAACAATTTTTCCCTCGAAATTAAAATTCATTTAGACTACTGCCAATTTAATAGGTGATATAGTCCAATATTTCCAGTCTTAATAAAATTGGTTTCAGCTTTACTAACATTGCCATATTCCTCAGTTAATTTGGAACATATTTTTCCACTGTAAACTTCCTAAAGACAAAACAAAGACGCATACTTAGCACTGAAAGTCTGATAGTGGGTTGAAACTCGACTACATGAATTACAGGCTGATGTGCGACATTATCACATCCCCACATTCTGATTAAAACACTTCACGTATTATGTAGAACTGAATACTTAATTTAATTAAACACTTCCCTCAATATATACTTAATAGAACTAAATATTTACTTAATTTATGTGTACATTACAATAGTAAATTGTATAACACAAGAAAATAATTATCATATAGACAGAAAAGAGAAACTTCTATATAACTTACATGTAAACTGCCCAATTAACCAAAATGCACTGACGAAGAGCAAAGGTTTTGTAACTTTGTTATTATGGGCGGCATACTAACAATATGAATCAGAACCTCAAAACGTCATTAGTTTATTTTTGCGATAGCATGCTTCAAAGATTTTCCGATCACTTTAATGCGTCCTGGAGATGAAATGGTCGAGGTAACACTATTCATGCCAAAATATGCAGTGGAAACAATCAATGCTATAATTTGAATATTGCACATAAATAGTAGGGAAACATGCACAAAGAAAAGTTGTACAAAGTTCATGATGATGATGATGATGATGATGATGATGATGATGAAAGTGACTAGAGTGTTACATTGTTTGTATAAATCTGGCAGTTTACTTTCTTAATAAGTCTTTGTGTAAAATAAAATGACTGCAACACAAATTAGTACTACTGCCTATTTATATTCCTGATATCACCTACAAAGTGCTAGCTATCGAAAGATACCGACTTTTTAAAGAGAATCTAACGATTTCTTATATGAATGGGTTAGAAACACTGTGATAAAGCACTGTAATAACCAAAGGTCGTCTAATTATTTATTGATTTTGGCAGACCGAGAGAAAATGGACTAATGTTCTTCAGAAAGGGATGGTTTAATCTTTCTTGGTGGATGAAGATAAATATCAAAGGTCCTTCAGTAACTGTCTATTTTTTAAACCTAATGCATAATACAAAAGATTACATAAGGATACACATATAAAACACATATGCGACTAGCGCTTTCGCTATTAAGATAGCATCTTCAGGTCTGGTTTGCATATTATTAAGCTTTTCACATAAAGATATAGATGAAATGTAACACAATGAAATGTAATAAAGTACACGACGTGAGGAAATTACAATATTAAAATAACAGTGCAAAAAAGACAAAGTAAATAATGACTTGAAAAACAACGAATGGTTGTAATAATTCAAACCTCTATAACAGGCCTGCACAAATAGCGCTCGACGAGCGCGCGCGCTCCTTCGGAGCGGGAGAGCGGTGTTTACCGCTCGCCGAAACGGAGAGGAAGATACGTCAGAATGACATACACTTGCTGTAGGTAGAGGAAAGGGAAATGACCACCCATCTATCTAGTGGAGTGCAGTGTATAGGCCTATTCTCAGTAACTAGTTTCACGTTGCTTACCTACTGCTACAGTACAGTATGGAGGAATCTAAAAGACGGAACATAACATTTAACATTTAACGATTTGCAGCTCGAACTTATTGATCTTCAATGTGACCTAAGAGCTAAAGATCGTTTGAATAATACTACTAGCCTGGTTGAGTTTTACAAGACTAAACATTAGCAATAATATCCACGACTACACAAGCTGGCTGTGAAAATGATTGCTATGTTTGGCTCAACATTTATATTTGTGAGCAACTGTTTTCTATAATCAATTTTAATAAAGGCAGACATCGAACATCTGTAACTGATGTTTGATTATGATCAGTAGGCTACTGTTCCTTTCAGCTGCCAACAGCACAAAACCTTATTTTGTTGTACTGATAAATAAAAATATAACAAAATGATATTGTACATTTAAATAGCTATAGAATTTATATTACTTCCGTAAAATAAATATTTCTTTATTAATTAATAATAGTCCAAGACAGTTCTGCAAACACTGAACGGGAATTCATTTCATAAGCACTCGTAATGGTACTTCCTTTTGTATATATTTTGTACGAGATCCGCCCCTTCTTCTAGTCCACCCTATACAGAGCGCAGCTAATATCTGCATTCCGCTCATGAGCTGTGAGCCGGCTCGGAGAGCGCAAACCTAGTGCAGGCCTGCTCTATAAGATCTAGAAATTAAGATAGTAAAAAGTATGCCTTGAGATATCTATCTTAATTTCTAGACCTTATAGAGGTTTGAATTATTACAACCATTCGCTTGTTTTTCAAGTCATTTTTTACTTTGTCTTTTTTGCACTGTTAAGTTATTTTAATATTGTAATTTCCTCACGTCGTGTACTTTATTACATTTCATTATGTTACATTTTCATCTATGTATTTATGTGAAAAGCTTAATAATATGCAAACCAGACCTGAAGATGCTATCTCAATAGCGAAAGCGCTAGTCGCATATGTGTTTTATATGTGTATCCTTATGTAATCTTTTGTATTATGCATTAGCTTTAAAAAATTGACAGTTACTGAAGGACATGTGATATTTATCTTCATTCACTTGTTAACTTGTCGGACCAACATGTCTTTCAAATTTTGCTTGGTGGAAGAAAAATGTTCTAAAATGTATTAGATTTCTCTTCAAAATAAGCAAGAGATTTTAAAAACAATCTCCCTTAATTTCATTGAAAAATTTAACACCAATGATGTATACCGCTCTCGGAAACACTGAAGACCTCTGCTATAAATAGGAAGCATAAGAATATAATACGGGTCCACTGGCAAGGCTTTTGAACTTTGCGCGCTCACGGCCACACAAGTTACTTCGGATACCTGGGAGAGAGGATGTAATCTCCTCATTATACAGTGTTAAGCACAGGCTCTCAGCAAGGTAGGATAACCGTTAAAAGTGTCGTAATGCCACACGGTCCGGCCCAGTTGAACGTCCCACATAAAAGAAACCGTAATACTGTCATAAGGAACTAATACTACAGCCCATACTAGAGTGAATATAGACTAAGAACATAAATTAAAAACGAACGAAGGTTTAAATTATAGGGCTGCAGAATAGGACTTACAACCGGTTTTCATTCGACCGGTCAGAGAGCATCCATCAATGTAGAGCAGCCGTCGGCAAATTTGTACTCACGATGACATCACTGAACGTAACCCACAATACATAAGATGTAATATTAATCGAGGAGTATAGAGCACTCCGTTCGGATCCCAGTGGCGGACTTTCAACACAAGCATCTGACTAGACTACACAGTATTGATTTATAGATGGACAAATTATATTTTATTTCATCTTTATTTTACCTATAAAAATACGTCACAAATTCCCATTCTTAACACAACTCTTAAATTTTCGTCTACTAGTCACGATCTTTGTCTAGAGATTACAAGTTTTCGTTCAGAAAAGAAGTGTTCCGAAATATATTGAATATAGAGCCAAAATAGCAGCTATGTCAGGCGACCTATAATAGAATGACACGTATTTTCTGTGGAGAGCATTTTAAATAAATCTAAGCCAGTCTGGTGTGTTATTCCTGGTTCGACACCCAGCTCCGAAACAATTTTTCCCTCGAAATTATTCAAATCAACTTTACAGGGAGTTATACCTGAAATCTTGATTTGCATAATACACGTCACTGTTCGTTAACAGAAAACCACAATTTAAGTCACACAGAATTAGTGTGCACTCAATGTTGGTTGCTTGACGGTTGTCCGCTCACTTTGAGGTATGTGGATATAGAGGGAAAAATTGGATCGCTGTCTGGTAGAGTTCCCAGGTAGCTCAGTTGGTAGAGCGTTGGTACGTTTAACCAAAGGTCCCGGGTTCGATGCCCTGCTCCGGAACAAATTTTCCCTCGAAATTATTATGTTTTATTTAACGACGCTCGCAACTGCCGAGGTTATATCAGCGTCGCCGGTGTGCCGAAATTTTGTCCCGCAGGAGTTCTTTTACATCCCAGCAAATCTACTGACATGAGCGTGTCGCACTGAAGCGCACTTAAATGCCATCGACCTGGGCCGGGATCGAACCCGCAGCCCCTAGCATAGAAGGCCAGCGTTATACCGACTACGCTACCCAGGCCGACTTTATTTAGTGTTTAGAATTGTGAGATTCATATATATTTATATATGAAATTACATACATTGTATATAAAATATTTGGCATGTGTACTAGAGATGAACAAAACTGCCTGCCGCTCTCGCGCGCTGTGTTCGTTGCACTTGTATTTCGACTCTCGTCTCGTAACTTTCGTGCGCTTCAAGTCTTCCTCATCATTCTCTAAATAGCAATTGATCGGCGTGGAAAGATTTCGTAACTTCGAATAACATACATAATTGATAATTGAAATAAATAACATTAGAGATGTTTAATGCATACAAAAAGACAAAACAAAACAGTATCATAGTTATCAAAATGTTCTCGTGCTATTATCAATCAGATATTACCTACAGTATGGTGGCACAAATAGAAAAAATATCTCAAATACATTTACATTTCTAATAAACATAAAACAAACGTTAAATGAAAGAAAGATTGTACACTTGATCTCAAACATACGAAGAAAAATCCTAGCCTTTTAATAAGGGCCTCATAATTAAATAAAGATTAGGCAATGGCTTACTTTACACTGAAAGGTAGAGATCACGTTTCAATTAGGCTACTTTATTGTTTATACATATACTCGTATAACAGTTATAAAAACATGATAGTTAAGTTTGGTATAAACAACTATGACGATTCAAGGATGCTTGGCGTTCGAGAGTTGACTATTCTCAAAGTCTCGATCGTTCATTACAAGCAGTTAACGACGTAGGGAATATTGTCGTGCGGGTTTTCGGCTTTGCGGGCGCAGTTAGTCTTGATTTCTCGATCGTTGTTCAACTGTAATGTCTAGGGTAAAATTGCCTAATTCCGTGATACCCTAATTCCGTGATACATTTGTTCTCTGAATGGTATGGGATTGGGTATCTTGCTAGGAAGTTCACCGATGTCTCAAAAGTAGGAGAAAGATGCACTATTTCGAGAAAGATGTCTGGCGCTATGATCGAACGACAAAACTTTGACTGACATTCAATTAAAAAATAGTATCACGGGATTAAGGGTATCACGGAATTAGGCAACTTTACTCTACAGTATGTGTGATAAGTGTTTCGCAGACACATTGAGATCCTTCTGCTTAATTGACTTCTGTGGTGACTTACAGTGCATAATCATTAATCCCTTTACCAAATCCTTTTGAAATCAATGAAAATTAACATAAATTAATTAAGGATGTTGGACTCAGGAAATTACAACATTCTAGGAAATTTCATTAATCCAGTGATTGATGATATTAATTAAATCTACTGTTCTCCAACCAGGAGATCAATCGTGAATGGTATGTGCTTACTATTGCGTCATCGATTGGAGCGAAGTAGATAGATAATATTACCGTTATAGCGTAAGTTTAAAAACCATGCGCTCTCCTGCATATGTTATTTCCTCTATGGAGGGATTAAAAGACTAGGAGATTAACAGTGATATAATTTTGTAACTAGGGTAGTATAAATATGTGTGTATGAATGTTATGGTTTGTGCTGTGAGAGCTAGCCAATAGAGATACGAGTACCCACGTGTATGACCTTATGACATCTTATGACATCAACATTCATTCACAGCATTACCCCGCTCCGTCTCATTCCGCAGAGACTTTCTCGTGGTTGGAGTACAGTACATATCACATCGTTTTCATAAAGTACTAATTAATACTCTTTAAGTTTTAAGATTGTGCTATACTTAATTATTAATACTTACGTTAATTGTATGTATGAACTTTAAAAAATTGAAATGGTGTTTACGAGTAAATTAGTTGGGCCCGGACCCTCGTCTTATAGAAAAGGAATTTACCGGGCAGCGATCTCTCAAAGGTTGAGAACCACTGGCCTAGATGTCAATCAGTCTTTTACTACTTTTACTCTGATTTCGTTTAATAAAAAATGAATGTATTTAGACACCAGTGGCAATAAAGTGATTTCATAGAAACAAAGCTGAATGTATTTAAACACTTGCGACAATGAAGTTTCGTGGAGTGTAAATTAATTTCAATTTCCATAAGTTTTACTGCACAATCAAGCGAAGAACCAGTACATGACCGATCTGCTTACAAGTTTAATCGCCGACATACTGAAAGAAAAAGTACCAGAAAAGATTTCGGAATATGCATTATAGGCCTATGTCTTTCTGGTGTTAAATATTACTGTACCTACCAGGCATATTCAGAAGTGATATAATGTTGAAAGTTGTGTAATCAAGATGAAAAAGAAAATATTTATTGAAGATTTGGGTTTCTGAAGACAAATGTTTTCTCCTGATGGGGAAATCGTCCTCTGTGCAATAGTCTATGGCTTCTGAACACATATTACTTTAAATGTATTTTAATTTATACCATGTTCTTAAAACTCTACAATGTATTGTTACTACTGTATATACAAAGTGTTTAAAAAATACGGGGGATTATTTCAGGTATGTATTTCCCACATGTAGACAATCAAAATAGTTCATTACAACATGTGTCCGGAAATGCTTCATTTCGGAGTTATCGCCTTCACAACATTGAAATTCACCGGAACGTTTTTCTTTCCGCAGGTCGTTGCCGTCAAAGGAGACATTAAGAGGGCACTCTGACAGTTCATTCCGAGGCGAAGGTTACAGTCAGTGTTGTGTAGGCGTTAGACTGTGCGACATGTATTCAAATCAAGAGCTGGCAGAGATACTCTTCATGTACGGTAAGGCGGACGGCAATGCTGCGCTGGCTCGTCGTTTGTACCAGGAGAGCTACCCACAGCGACAATGTCCAGATCGGAAGACATTTGTATGTCTCCATTACCGTCTGTGCGAGTATGGAAAATTTAACTCTCCTGGTTTAGGAAGGGGACGACCAAGATCTACAATTCCAGAAGTACAGGAGGAGATTCTGGAGGCTGTGAACATGACTCCTTCTATCAGCACACGAAGGGTAGCGTTGCAAGTCAATGTTCCTCATACGACTGTCTGGAGACTGTTGAAAGAGTATCAATTGTATCCTTATCATTTGCAACGTGTACAGGCCCTGTCACCAGCAGATTACCCTGCACGAGTTAGGTTCTGTCAGTGGTTCTTGCAGCAGTGTGGTGTAAATCCGAACTTTCCTGCGTTAGTATTATTTACAGATGAAGCACAGTTCATACGAGATGGCATAACAAATTTCCACAATCAGCATGTATGGGCGTATGAAAACCCACGTGCAACTGTTCCATCTCATCATCAGGTGCGGTTCTCCCTCAACATGTGGGCCGGTATCATTGGTGATCGATTAGTTGGACCCCATGTACTTGTAAACAGACTTACGGGGCAGGCGTACACAAACTTCGTGGAAAACACCATACCTCATGTTTTAGAAGACACTCCACTGATCAATCGTCAACACATTCACTTCTTGCATGATGGCGCTCCTGCACACTTCAGTCGTACGGCTCGCCGGTACTTGTATCGAAGGTTTCCTGATCGATGGATAGGTAGAGGTGGCCCAATCGCTTGGCCGGCCTCCACGCTCACCTGATCTGAACCCTCTCGATTTCTACTTGTGGGGTCATTTAAAATCATTGGTTTATTCGTCTCCGGTGCCTGATTTGGAATCCCTTTGGAATCGAATTGTGGCATGTTCTGAGGACATACGCAATACTCCTGGAGTTTTGGATCGTGTTCGCAGGTCAATGAGACATCGATGTGAGGTCTGTATTGAAACAGGAGGTGGACATTTTGAACATCTTCTGTAATGACAACGACCTGCGGAAAGAAAAACGTTCCGGTGAATTTCAATGTTGTGAAGGCCATAACTCGGAAATGAAGCATTTCCGGACACATGTTGTAATGAACTATTTTGATTGTCTACATGTGGGAAATACATACCTGAAATTATGCCCCGTATTTTTAAACACCCTGTATATTTCAATTTCTAGCGTACGTTTTCAGGTTTTTAATGCATAATGTTCCGTGGTCTAGTTATCAGAATTTTATTGTTGTCTTTCTTTTCGAAATTTCTTTCTCTAGTTCACTAAGACTATTAAACCTTCTGTGTTCCATGGTTGAAATGTTATTTCTTCAGTGCTTGGGAAAAGAGACATAAGTCAGTTTCCACAAACCTTTTTTGATAAATTATTGACAACGTACACTGGTTTATGTCGATTTGATTTTTTTCTGTATGAATTATTGTAATGGGAGAAATACTTATGTATTTTTTTCCAAGCGAGCAGATGTTCCGTAAGTTGTCAATTAATTATCAAAAAATATTTGTGGAAACTGACTTATGTCACTTTTCCCAAGCACTGCAGATTTATCCTACGGCTTTTAACTGCTTATAAGCTACAGTTTAATGTACGTATCGCCCAATGTTTGGACCCTGTTAATTATGTCTCGGTTCTTCAGTTGTCTAGACTAGTCAAGTATAAGGGATGAGACAACAGGCTTCGAGCAATAGTATCCTCAGGATGATTGTTAATTCGAAAGGATTATAATTTTTTTGTTCCTACAGAATACATCTGTTATGGTAAAAATTAATATTAATAGGCCTACTATTAATTGTTACAAAAAATTTACGTAGATTCTTCGAGCAACACTACGTATTACTGTGGAATCCCGGCCACCAAGTCACTGAACTGAGTGCTCTCCTTGTGTAATGGCAGTTGACTTAATATAAAATGTCAACATACATGCCCAACTGGGAGTCAGGCCACAAAGGGAAAAACATTAAAGGAGAGGGCTTCGATCTGGTGCTGTGGATTGGACTTCGGCGTAGCTGAATGATGAGAGCGCTTGGTACGTAGAACCAAGGACCCGGGTTCAATCCCCGGCGCCGGAGCGAATTTTTCTCCTGTAGTATTAATTGTTACCATAACAGATGTATTCTGTAGGACAAAAAAATAATAATCTTTACGTAGATTCTTCGAGTAACAGTGCATATTACTGTGAAATCCCGGCCACCAAGTCACTGAACTGAGTGCGCTCTATGCATAATGACAGTTGACTTAATATAAAATGTCAACATACATGCCCAATTGGGAGTCAGGTCACAAAGGGAAAAACACTGCAGGAGAGGGGTTCGATCCAGTGCTGTGGATGAACTTCGGCGTAGCTCAGTGATGAGAACGCTTGGTACGTAGAACCAAGGACCCGGGTTCGATCGCCGGTACCAGAGCGAATTTTTCTCCTCTAATATTAATTTATACCATAACAGATGTATTCTGTAGGAACAAAAAAAATAATCTTTACGTAGATTCTTCGAGTAACAGTGCATATTACTGTGGAATCCCGGCTTCCAAGTCACTGAACTGAGTGCGCTCCTTGCATAATGGCAGTTGACTTAATATAAAATGTCAACATACATGCCCAATTGGGAGTCAGGCCACAAAGGGAAAAACACTGGAGGAAAGGGGTTCGATCCGGTGCTGTGGGATTGAACTTCGGCGTAGCTCAATGATGAGAGCGCTTGGTACTTAGAACCAAGGAGACGGGTTCGATCCTTGGCGCCGAAGCGAATTTTTCTCCTCTAATATTAATTGTTAATTCGAAACTTCGGAAAATATGGATCGCAACAAAGAATTGAAAAACACGAAATCATCGGTAGAAGAATATCTTGATATCTTAATTAATTAAAGAAGCATTTATTTTAAAAATATCAAATATGAATTACTGTACCTATACAGAGTTTTTCCTCTCTTTGTCAATGTCTTTCACTCATATACTTAAGAATTTAAGGAATATATTAACCAAACCTGACTTCTATGTTGCATGGAAATGACAGTTTAGATTCCTCTTGAAAACGGCTCAAGAAGTAAAATCCACGTTATACTTTCAGTTTTGTATTAAACAGAGAGTATGAAGATAAAAAAATAGAAGTTAGGAAAGAAAGAGAAAAACAGAGATGCCGAAATAGAGGTAAAGAGGGTAGAGAATAAATACAGTTAGTAGAATGAAGTAGTACAGGATTTTGTTCTCATCTCTGAGGATTGTTCAGTTCCTGCTTTCCTTCCTCTTTCTAATATATAAGAGCTGTCTCACCGTCTGTATCTGTTATATCAGCTCCGATAGCCTCGCCCGTGTAGAATGTCAATAGAGTCACTTGGACCCATTAATACCAAATGCGACCTCCTATACATACAGACACATCTAAAAGAAAAGATGAAGAAAAAATCAATACCGTTACAAGCGCTATCCATCCCTTGCGATTCTTTCTCTTTCCTGGACGATACCTTCGGCTATGTCTACTTCCTCCTACTCATTCTTATTTTCTTCGTTTCATTGTTCACACTAGAATTAAAAAATGTATCCAGTCTGCCTCATCACAGAATGCGACTATCTGTTGGAGTAACTCCAAGTTTCTTCCGGTAAAGTCTGATACAATGAACAATGTCACAAGGAGCTGTTATTACGTTGAATGCTTTATAATATTCTGTATATTCACCATATCCTAATTGATTGAAAAGAGAAAAGAGTTTAATTGACCTACATTTTTTTGCATTTATCGACTATGAAAAAGCATTCGATAGAGTTGACAGAAGCATTTTATGGAAAATATTAGAAACTAAAGGAATAAGAGTGGTGTTACAGTGTTTATATCTAAATAACACAGTACAATTGAAAACATCCCTTAATAATAAAATGGAATAAATAAATCAAGGAGAGTCCGTCAAGGATGTCCATTGTCACCGACACTTTTTAATTTATACATGGACGAAGTCATACGAATATGGCTGAATGAAATATCATTAGATTTTAAATTAAATGACATAAATTGTACTACGGTTTTATTTGCTGATGATCAAGTGGTCATTAAAGAGAGTGAAAATGCTTTACAACAGCCAGTCTTCAAATTAGATCGAATTTCATCAAGTTTTAATATGAAAATATCGACCAATAAAACAAAAGCGATGGCATTTATTGGATCTCAACCAATAAGAGTGAAATTGGTTATAGAAAATAAAATAATAGAACAAATCAACACTTTTACATACTTAGGTTGTTCAATAACATATGGCAAAAATGTGAAATCGAGGAAAAATTAAATAAATTCAACTATTTCTGTGGAACAATACGTAGAACACTGGGAAAGAAAGTGAGAAAGGAAACATTAATCAAATATTACAAAGTAATGGCAATTCCGTCCCTTCTATACAGCTGCGAATCTTGGGTTCTAAAGAAAAATGAAGAAAGAAGAATTGAAGCAGGTGAAATGAAATTTCTTGCATATGTTGCGGGTTATACACTATTGGACAAAAAAAAGAAATGAAGATATTAGAAAAGAATTAAAAATAGATAGTATAATTTAACTTATTAAAGAATATCAACATAATTGGAAAGAACATGTAAACAGAATGCCAACAAAAAGTATAACGAGAGCAGCCATGAATTATAATCCATCAGGAAGGAGATAATGAGGAAAACCAATAAAACGTTGGCGAGATCAATTTTAATGGAGGCAGAACAGGCCGAAAGGCCTAAACCTTGAAGAAGATGATGATGATGATGCTTTATAATAAAGAATATTTAATTTAATGAAAGATAAGTTGCGTAAAATAATTAATTTCAAGCCTTCTTGAGGCGATCACTTGCATTCAAAGGGAGCCGATGTGTACTTCCTATTTATTTCAAAGATCAGATATTTCAATGAACGTCCTGATGATCTCGTCTATCCGTTTGGCATTTACTGGATCCAACCATTCTGTGCAGAGCCAAAGAAAATATGTAAGACGAGTTTTCTCTACTCTTCTTGCATGCCTTATAGGCCTACAGTAAAACCTCGTTAATCCGGACTAATTGGAGAGATAAGTTGACCGGTTTAACGAAACTCCGGATTAACTGAAATAACCTAAAAGAACAGTAGAAAGGACATTATAATTCCGTTTATAGCGACAAAACACGTTTATTATTATGTATTTAAAGGAATATTCTTTTGGGACAGTATCTCCTTAGTTCTAATATGTAAAAGTAAGTTTAAAACAAGTTTCTTTAATTTCTCCAAACTCTTTTTTTTTTTTTGGCTTCCCTCCTGTTAAAGAACAGATACCTGTTTCTGCCCTTCAATCAATTCGTCGGAATAAGGCGATCTATTAATACCTGTCAGTGAATTAGATAGACTACTAGTTTACCACCTACTGACTAATATTGAACTTTGTTGTATCTGTATATGGAGATAGCTCTAAGGGCGTTCGGTCCCAAAATTGAAGATTCCGCTCTTCCCGTGTTTGTGTGGCTGACAGAGTGCTGCATTGGAGTTAAATCGCTCGCTTGAACTCGGTCGAATGCCGTACCCTCGAGTGAGATAAGATCGGTCGTGATACACTCGTAATAAATAGAAGCACAGTACAAGGTCATCTCACCGACATGTCTTATCTTATATACAGATAAGATACACATATGTTTTGCTCACACGGTAAAAATAAGGCTTTGTTTTCTGCGTTTATGACAAACGTCTAATGGAATGTACCAAAACAGTAACATGAAGTTATAAATAAAATAGTATGAAAAACTTCGATATACAGTTATTATTCCTAATTAATAATTATTCAATATTTGATTTACCACATATATAATATGATAGGTCCATACATAGTGTTCCGCCTATATACTGCGACAATGTAGAAACGTTTTACAAAATATTATTATATAGCAGTAAATTAATAACAATATTAGTACAGAGATAACGTCACAGAAAATATCATAAAACGAATAATCATGCTGTACAACTATTACAGACGCAAAGATTGATACACTAATTATTATTATAGATTATTATTATTATTATTATTATTATTATTATTATTATTATTATTATTACTAGAAGACTTGATACATTTCTTGCATTATCGTATTGCGTTCTCCGTTTATAATAATTACATTTACATCCAATAACATCTATCAGATATGGCAAAAACAAAATCACTCCTGTGTGTGTGTGTGGGGGGGGGGGACATTTACCTACAACATTTATATTACATTTTAAAGCAAGTTTTGTAGTTGTACTATAGAGAGGTTAGTTAAACACTGCAAAGTTTTGAAATGATAAACATCTATGATGTTACTACACAGTTCATCACTGTAACATGAAGAAATGTCTAACGCTCGGCTTATACCGTTCGAGGATTTATCGCTCGCGACAATTTTACCCATCATGCATGTGCGCTACCTATCGGATTATGCTATGAACTACTTGGCGCTTGAGCGAAAACGTCCGTTGCAGACCTCTGCTGGCTGATATTTAATTTCCTTTAATACCCTAATGACTAGAAGTCAAAACAGTCTATAAGCTGATAATATTATGGAATTGTGATAGCGAGATAGTATTTAGCGAGATGAGGTCAAGAATTCAACTTATGGTTGGAGAAAACCTTGGATGCGTTATGTCTTTCAACATCTGCACTGTGATCTTCTTCACAGTGAAGATCTTGCATCCCAGAAGTTTTAGTTGGTCGTCGGTGTATTTAGACAAAGATCCTTTGGCCCCAAAAGTAATAGTCTGAACTGACCGGTTTTTGATTGGGATGTTGTACTTGCTGCTGAAATAAGGCAAGCAAGGTTCATTTTTATTTTATATATTTTTTTATTTTAGTAGGTTATTTTACAATACTTTATCAACATCTAAGGTTATTTAGCTTCTGAATATGATGAAGGTGATAATGCCGGTGAAATGAGTCCGTGGTCCAGCACCGAAAGTTACCCAGCATTTGCTCATATTGGATTGAGGGAAAACCCCGGAGAAAACCTCAACCAGGTAACTTGCCCCGACCGGGAATCGAACCCGGGCCACCTAGTTTCGCGGCCAGATGCGCTAACCGTTACTCCACAGGTCTGGACAGCAAAGTTCATAAATGCCCCATTTTTCCTCGTCAATTTTGTTGGACTGTATTTTATCCGTACCAAATCTGATGGTTGGATCAAATATCATTCCTTGACTCTTTTTTTTTTTTTTATGGGACTACGTCAGCCTCCATAGTGGAATCAACCTGAGAGATGCGGTGTATTCCCTCATATACAGTGACATCATTTTATTTTTACTAACATTTTAAATATCAACCTGGCTATATCTTTGGATTAAAGATCTCGAACCGGAAACACCGTTTGCTCTCCCTTCCAAGGCTGGAGTTCGAAGATACTGGCGTAAAATACAAACCACTTTACTAGGTATGGGAGGAAAGAAGAGTAATTCATCCATTTATGTAAACTTGGAAATATCGTAATTTTGAGTTTGATAATTTTCATTAGGTTTTATTTAATCAAAATGCAGTACTGTATTACCACTTAGTGTTTTTACTCACGAATTGAGCTGTCCATGCGGACGTATTCATTATGCAGTGTATATTATACTGTCTACAGCACATTAGTGTAAAATATAGAGAATGAAGTTAAATTGAAAAATAGTCATAATTTGGATATTTAAACACATTTTTGAAAATGGTGGCCATTCATTTCGATACAGGCATCAGTTCTTTTGTGCATATTATCGCACTATAGACTATTGTACCTAATTCCAATTACCAGTTTCGTCCTTCGTACTAGTAACTCATGTTGAAATGATTCTATTCCTACTCTATAAAAGAGTACCTTACGTACTGTAAATTCAATCTTCACTTCTGCCCGATCCGAAAAGATAAAATTACTCAGAAATGCTATCTACTGTCCGTTCAAGTGGTTTTGTCGCAGGGTCGTAGGGAGGGGGAGGGGAAATCACGTGACAGTTAATTACTTAACGAGGCCCTTCTATCTAAGTTACTTCAAACAGTTGTATAATATTACGTAGACGTCCAATTCCTAACAGAAATTAATGTTTTCAGAAAAGAGATAAGACAGCCCAGCTACTAGACTTTACAGAGGGGCGAACAGAAGCAAGTGGGAGAAACCGGGATGCGACGTAGGCAAACGGACGACAGTACCTGTGCGAAAATATGATTCAATATTGAAAGCTCTTTCGTCACTGAAAAACGCGAACATATTTCTGGAACGTACTATACTCATTAACTCAATACTGCATACGCGGCCTTGGTTCTGTGTGGAGAACGGTTGGAAGTTTACTAGTAGAGGGAGTGGTAGTGAAGTACATTAAAAAACTCACGTACAATAAAAATTGAAGTAAAAATAAAATGATTTCCCTGTACTTCCCAACCGTGTTGTTTTAAAACATCGGCGAGCATAGAATCATCTACTTTAGAATTCACTGTTTCGAAAATACGAATAATAATGATAATTATAATGATAATAATTTTAATGATAATTATAATAACGATAATAAGAATAATACTAATAATACAAAATCCATTATTATCATAAATTCCAGAGAATAATCCTTTACATCTCTTCCGCCATTCTAGAGTTTTAAAATTGTTGGTTCAATTTTTCTAGATTAGGCTATCCCAAAATATAGATATTTCTCTCTTTTCATAATTGTATTGAGTTTTCGCTTACGCATTGTATACTACTTTTAGGCTGTGTTTCAGTAAGTTCGTTGCGCTTTCCACTCACCCAGTATTGGGCTTCTGGTTTGACAGAAATAACTTGAGACGCCCATTTATCTTGTAATTCTCATTTCTCCTCGTATATTACGTTGTTGGGAAAACATTTAAATATATTTGCTTGTTACGTACTTTGATTCCGCGTTTAAATTTTCACTTTTGATTGCTGGATTCCAAAAGCCTCATGTTCCCTCCTCGACCATTTGCCGAATCAACTTACCCAAATCCAATAACCCGAATGCTCATTTCCTCGAACGAACATTTGCCAGAATCAAATTTCCCGAATCTATTCCCCCGAAATCACTTACCCGAAACTAATAACCGGAATGCTCATTTCCCCGAATGTAAAACTTACCCGAACTCAATCATCCGAATGCCGAATAACCGGATTGTTGTAGTCATCGTAAAGAATGAAATGTCTGTTGCTAGGAAACGATACTTCGGTTTGAGATTAAATTAACCAGTTTGACATTAAAGTAACTGATTTCAGATTAAATTAACAAGTTTCAGATCAATTTAACAAGCGTGCATACTTTAGTATCATGGACGCTCAACCTAAAAGTATAACGTGTGATCGAAAAATGATACTTATTATGAACGGTTTCATTTATGTGAAAACTAAAATCGGCGAAGAAGGAAAAATCTATTGGAATTGTCAAAGAGTCCGGCACAAAGATCGGCGTGCAACCGTTTTCAGCTGGCGATCGGGAAACCTCATCCGAACTTCTTTCTAACACTAGCAGAGATTCAGCCTCAGCAAGCGTACACTGAGGTTATTGTGGAAGAGCTACGTCAGAGAAGAGATGTTCGGGCGCAACCTAAGAATAGTGGCTGTCGGTAGCAACCAGAACCAGAGGAATCGTCCTGGAATGCCAAGGATATGAGGAAGCATATAACAGGTTGGCATACTTACGTCGCATTCGCTATAATTTTTTACTTTAATACTGAAATTAATCTGAAAAAAGGAAATTCAGCATTAAACAAATAATAATGTAATATACAGTATGTATGGAATTTTTGTTTCATTTGTGTATTCCCATTCCCGAACATTTCCCGAATAACCCGAACGGTTTGTCTCGCTCATTGGGATTAAAATGTCATTTGTGCTAGATCGTGCGTATTTGCTTGTTTTCCGCACAGAACCAATACGCGGTAAGTGTGAAATACCACAGTCAGTATTCCCAACGTAACACACATAACAATTTCCCTCTTCTTACCGCTTAAGCGCGACATTCATTTTACTGATTTAGGCTTTTAACATATTATTTTTAGAGACGTTTAACATAGTAATAATTATAAATTGGAAACTTACCACTGCAATTTCACCTAAATTGCACTGTTAATTATTGTTTTTAAATATTTGCAAAAATTAAGTAAAGTCTACTACTCCACGAAACTTATTGCATTCCTGATACTTGTAACATTAAGGAAGCCGTGAAAAAATCAACTAGATTCCAGTTGCCGATGTTATTACTGCAATATGTTATATAAATAATATTGTTAAAATATTAAAATGAAAAATAAATCATTGCGTAACCTTACCGTTTGTTTTAAGTTCGCATTTATAGACTGGGGGAAAAAAAAAAGACAGACGTATATCACGGCCTGCTGGAGTATAGTAAACACAGAAAACATTTTATAGCAACAATGTTGAAGAAAGATATTTTGGTGTTCCGAAGTTGCCGTCATTAAACAGAAACCAACATGGAGATTTCATTGCAACTAATTAGAAATTCGTCTTTCAGGTATGTAATAAACGATCTTCGCACAAAATAATGTACGATACACGAGCGGTATGTTTGTTTTCATGTTCTCGGAAATTAAAAAAGCTCAACTACGTTTCGCTTTTTCAATCTTTTCCTCGACCATGAAAACGTCAACATACCGCTCTTGTAACGTATATTACTATTTCGGGATTGAGGACTATTAACGTTCGGGAAAATAGCGTTCGGGGCAACGGATTCGGGTTTATGGATTCGGAGAATCATCTATACGGGGAGATGTCCATTCAAGGCTTTTGATTCGGGATTTTCTACGGGAATTCATTGTTCTGAAGATATAGAGATATATTCTAATTAAAATCAGTGGTTACCGTGCTTAATTAAAAGTGCCTGTTATATTGAACACACTGCCTCTTTAGTTGTTAGTATCGAAACTTGAGTAACGTATCTGTGTTTCTTTGTTTCCAGGAGCAGTCATCCATTCAAGGTAGGTCACATAAAATTAAATTAACTTAGTCTAGATTAGCTTTATTTTGATGACTAGTCGACACAATACATCTTGAGACTACTGAGCTGGGACGAATGCTTCATAAACAGATAACTCATACTCTACGCCCCATACTTCTGTGTCTCTGAAACTTAGCTTAACTTGTCCTCTTTATCTGAGAGTGATGTTTAGTTATTTATCAACCTAAAGGGACTACCTCACCTTCACCCCTTTTCTTTAAAATATCCACATTGCACGATCCTCTTTACCATTGAAATTGAGATGTGAATAATGCTGAATTAGTTGTGTATAAGATTTAGGGTTTTTTCAATAATGTGTAAAAATTATGATGAATGGAAAGTAATTACCATTCCATTAACAAAGCCATGTAGCTCGAGAACTTGAAGAATTGACCACTCTGAATTTTCGAAAACAACTGAATCAAAGCAACAGAACCAAGATGGATGGGTGTGTATCGCCTTAATATATCACCTAAAACTGAGGGTCAGTTAAAGACAACAGTGTTTAAAATGCTTCTGCATAGTTACTGATGTATGATGGCGCTTTATAGACCAACGATCACAATCTGACAGTAGATCGCTTGAGACTTGAATGTAGTTTGAGACAGAGAACACACCAAAATATTCGTAGAGATTTGTATTTGCTTTCTCTGCCGACTAGATTTCGTTCCTTAGCAAATTTAAAGAATTAAAGTTCGTTTAATTTGTTTTTAGAAGTAACCATTAACTAAGATATAATAATTACCACTGTAGTATGCTGGTAATACTGTGTATTTCGTCAGTTGATAAAAGCACTGATTTCGTGTTGTAGTTTGTATCGTGGAGTTAAAAATTATGATAATGTATTATACCAGAACTGATGAGACCCAGAAACTAAGAAAATAAAATAAAAATATTAATAATTGATTAAATGGCGATCTTACTCGTGTTAATTATGTAAGCATGTGTGGCTTACAGCTGTTTCGATGTTACTTGACACCATCCTCAGAGCCTACTAGATCTCGGCGGTATCTCAACTTCGCTGCCTGTTGTATGGGTGAAAGCGCCGAGATCTAGTAGGCTCTGAGGATGGTGTCAAGTAACACCGAAACAGCTGTAAGCCACACATTCTTACATAATTAACACGAGTAAGATCGCCATTTAATCAATTATTTATATTCAAGTGTTAAAAGTAGTGTACGAAAGATTCAACATGGATAAAAATATTAGTGTTAGGCGGAAAGTTACCATGCCGCTGTTGCCTTAGCAGATTATAGTGATATATTGAGGGAAATCACTATTTTCGGCAAAAACTAAAATGTGTCGCTTTAATTTTTAGTAATAGAAGTGTCTTTACTGGCATTCTAGTAGTATTAAAAGGAAGAAAGAGGAACGGCGTAACAACACAGAAGAAGTACAGTTCAGAGGTGCTTATCGGACGGGACATGGATCATCCCTAAACATTTCAGTCTAATTGTAAGTAGGCTTTTTGTGCTTTCGTGGTAGAATGAGTAGGAGTGCCGATTGTGCTCCCAGGATGTTAGTTCCACCATCCGATACACTGCGTATTTCTCTCCAGCCTTAAAACCGTAAATCAAACACTATTGATAGTCTGCCGTACGTGACAGGTTTACATGAGTTAATATGATTAGGCCTACAGTAATTACATAACTTCTGACAATATAAAACAGCCGCAAATTCAGCTGTATCAAGAACACATACAATTAGAAAAGAATATCTTTGAATATCTAACATGAAATAATTACGAATCCTTAAACGTCAAACTTTACCTTTAAATTCTAAATTCACCTAGAGATAAAGGCTGCAAAAACGTAATTTAGGCACCCGAAATATGTCATATGATACACTAAAGTATGCTTACGAAGAAATTAAAACTATCATTTTAGTCACCTAAAATACATACAAATATTAAAATGTGTTAATGTAAACCCTAATGTTACAATCACTAGCAACTTGAAGAGCATAAATTCAGAAAACAAACATTAACTAATTTATTTATATATTTATTTATTTATTATTTATTTTTTTTAATTTTTTTTTTAGATAGATGCATTTATTGAGTAACATTTACATACAGATTTTATATTATCATAATTTTCTCTAAAATCCAATGCACGGATCTTCTGACCTTACGTGCTTTGTACCTAAAACAAGTCAATTTCTTACAGTGCCTTTGTCTGTTGCCTTTAAAATTAACTTTCAATTTTATTGATAATATATATTTTAATTTTTCTCTTAAAAAAAATGATTATTTAGATGGGCTGACTCCTTTCTTCAGTCCCGCGCCGTGGCGTCGCGGTCTAAGGCATCCTTCCTAGGACTCGCGTTACGGAATGCGCGCTGGTTCGAGTCCTCATGGGGGAAGAAATTTTCTCATGAAATTTCGGCCAGTGTATGGGACCGGTGCCCACCCAGCATCGTGATGCACTTGGGGAGCTACGATAGGTAGCGAAATCCGGTTGCGAATACCAGCTATAACGGCTGGGGGGATCATCGTGCTAACCACACGATACCTCCATTCTGGTTGGATGATCGTCCATCTCTGCTTCGGCAAATGGGCGTGAGGCCAGCAGCCGGCTGGTCGGTCTTGGCCCTTCACGGGCTGTAGCGCCACGGATTATTATTATTAACTCCTTTCTTCCGTTTCAACCTTTAAACGCCGGAAGAATTATACTACTATTATATGCATATTTTTCTACCTCCTAACCAAAGGTTCGTAAATCTGCATAATCGATTGAAATCTTGTTCGGTTCGTTAGTCGAGCGGTTTAAGGCACACAAATTATTTTCGGCCAGCATATTGTGCCTAAGATCGCAGGTTCGCATCCTGGCTACTGCAGTCAATTGAGCCTGTGGTAAAGGATGGGAAGGACCCTTTTAAAGCAATCGATGTAATAGTACGCAGGGTTTCATTTGACTGCAGTTGAAATGATTTTCCTCTTTTCAAGAAAAAAAAAACGTTACAATATAATAAATTTAAATCATTTTAAATTAGTTTAATTAAATTTAATGTTACATACTGTAAGATTTAAGAATACCAACGTACTTTATTAATAATACATGGTATTACTATTACTAGCCTCCTGGCTAATCTACAGAGTTTGCGGTTAATATATTAACCGCCAGTAATATAGGGTTAATAGTTTACATTTGAGTACATATCAATTATTTTTCTAAATATTCAGGATTTAAAATTTGTCGTTTATTATCTCAAACTGTCGTATTTTATGCTGGGAAAGGAATTTGAACACTTTAAGTGATGGATGCAAACGTAAATTTAGATAGCCTACATTTGAGATGCCTTATTCCTCAGGCTGGTCTTTATCCTCTCCATATTTGAGGGGCTCACAACCAGAATGGACCAAGTCCACCAGTGATCAATTTGTGGATTAATAGTCTACTGTCTCGGATGAACAAAACTTAGATTTATTCATTGCCATAACAAACCAAGTCCATAACTCATTTGTTACTCCACAGATGGCAGCATTTCCTACGGAAGGTGAATGTTGCTAAGCGTGAGCCAGGAACTTTAAGGCTCAATATCTCAGAACTATTCCAGATGGACTTGGTCCACTCTGGTTGTGAACCCCTCATTTATAACATTTGCCATTCTAAAGATAATTGCAAACCTAGGATGTGTTTTCATCACACTTCCATTTATCTCTAGTTTCTTCACTAACCATACCTGTTACATTTTTAAATTTCGTTTCTCTTGTCTTCACTAGAGAAGTTTGCTGCGGAAGTAATTTTGCATTTGTTTCATGTTTCATTATATACTGAGACAAAAAGAAAAATCAGATTAGATGTAAACAATATCCCTGTTCATATACTTTATTTAAAGGGGCCTGAATTAAATAAATCGAAATATCTCGCTTATTATTGCTTTTTGTGAAAAATTTTACATAACAAGCGTTTCTTTAAAAATGACTTCCGATAAGTTTTATTCTATGCAAAATTTTGATAGGACTGATATTTAAGGATATACAAGACTTTTAAAATAACATTACAATACACTTTCAACGCCGCCTCAGATTATAGCGTTGTTGTTCCTACAGTAACTCGTACGTGCAAAATATAAAATTTTTGAGCACGAAAAAAAAAAAAACACATTTATTCATTCCATGGCAATGGTACATAGGAGATCGTGAATTCTTACATTTTCGAAAGAATAAAATATAATTACATACCACTATATATGCTGTATCACTTTTTAAGTAATTTGAAGGGTTCAGAACCATATTGGGCCAAGCGCCATTTACTGAAGACGTAGAAAACAATATTTAAAATTAAGTTATTACCATAATTCAATGGAAATATATAGCAAGTAATATAGGGTGCTATTCATAGATATAGAACTAGCCTCGGCTCTCCACTGGTTACTAGTACAGAATTTAAATCATAACCTATCGCTAACACTGGTTTATGAATACAAAAAACGCTGATCATCTACCGGAAGCCCACGCTAAGATTATCTATGAATACGGCTCATAAAGTTTAACTTTAAAATTAAATTATATGTCAATTTTCATTAAACTATGGTTGCATGTAACAACAAATAGAAAACATGCTAAATGAATTGTCATTGCACCAAATGAGTGGTCTCTGGACCAAAATGATCGCATTTTAATTATTTAAATACAATTTAAATTAATTAACATATTAAACGATTTATCCTTCTATCAAACACGAATGTTCCCTGGATCAAATGTCCTATTTTAATTATGTAATTACGTTATATTTATTTCTAACAGGTGCAGCGGAGCACACGGGTACAGCTAGTTGATAAAATATCACAAGTAGAGGGACATCACTTTATTTTTACTAACATTTTTAACATTAACCTGGCTATACTCGGAAACCCTGTTACCCCCTTTCCATTACAGGAGTTCTGAGTTGCTAGTGCAATATGTAAACAAATCATTTTATTAGCTATAGGAGGAGAGAAAAGTAGTGTATCCATTTATGTTATAGGGAAATATAGTATTACGATTTTCAGTTTGGTCATTACTTTATAGTATTTTATCAAAAAACAGTAGAATAGTAACAATGTTTTTTTCACAAACTCAAGTCTTCAGGCGGTTATATACATTATGTAATGTCTACTTAATTCAGCATATTACTAACCTAATTTATTCCTGAGAATTTTGTGAGCACTTCCATAAGAAACCCCAATTTCTACAGCTAAATTCTTGACCGACTTATTAGGACCTGGCTGCATCCTTTCTCTAGCATCTTCTACAGCATTTTCTGTCACCTTTGTTGGCCATCTTACACTTTTCTTCCTTTCTGTACACTATGTTGCTCTAAATTTATCTACCAGATTACGAAAATATTCCGTAATGATATAATCAGGAAATTGTGGGGGGGGGGGAAACTGTTGTTCACATTCGGTTATATTGTAATTCCAGTTTCCATCATCGTTCTTCATACCTACAAATAGCAAAACAAAACTCTTGTTTAAATAATGCTGTTAAGTACCGTACCATATTATAGGGACCGTACTTTGGGTAACTCTAATCTTCACTTGTGCTCAGTCCACAGAGATAAATTCAGTTATGCTACACACCATACCTGTGTGAAAATAAACTTCAATAACATAAGCTTTTTCTTCTATAGAAAATGCAACATATTTCTGAAACACACTGTAATCTGTACTGTTTACTTCACTACTAGCAACAGCGGCCGTAAGTTTGTGTGACTGACGTTAGCAAGGACATTAGGGGTGGGAGTCAAGTACATTTAGAAACGCAGGTACAATGAAAATTGAAGTAAAAATAAAATGATGTCCTTGTATAATACCTATGACGTTCAGAAAAGGGAATCTGGCCAGTAAGAACCTTCGGTATCGTATGGTGGTCGTTGGTTCCAAGGTTTGCGGTTTCATTGTCGGCCTAGGACGATAAATTTAAAAAATAGATATAATTCTTAGCATAGGTAGCTTAATGTTATGAATCTCATGTCTTAGATTAGACACGAAAAAGAAACTTTCCTTAATAGAGGACTCTAGGCAAAATTCGTAGGTCATTTCTTGTCCACATTGAACACTGACACTGAATAAACTCTGCAGTTGGAAGCGTCATTAAATAATGCATAATGACTTTTGAATTACCTATTATAACGACTACTTTTTATTTTGGACTGGTTTGATCACAGCACAAATGTGACAGGATTTAACACGATTTATAATCTCGGAAAATAAAATTCTGTGGATTTTTACGAGGATTCCCAAAAGACCCCCTCGTGGAGATTAACTTTAATAACTAAAAATCGCGAGCTTTAAATAGCGAAGCAAAAACATTCGACACATGGGTTGTAAACTGAATAAAAACAGCAAAGTGCGTTATATACAATGATTATTTGTAACGAATTTTGCTTTAAAATACGTTGAAAAATACAATCAAACAGAATTTTGAACCTTCAGAACGGCAGAAGTTAAATAAAAAACTAATCTAACCGATGCTGAGGTGATTTTGCAGGCATAAGGTAACCATTGCTATCTTCCTGACTTTCTGGCAGTAGCTCATGTTATTGGTTATAGTACACCTGAATTATTTGAAGCTGTCCACTATCTCTATGGTTATAGAAAACAAAAAGGATATTATGGTCGACTGCAGCCAATATTAAAGAATTCTGTAGCCTATGTACTGGATGCTACATGTCGATGCGAAGAGATTTGTCATTTTGATTGCTGATGGCTATCTTTGTGGTTCTCGCAGTGAATGTAGCGAACATGAGTCTTCCTAGTGTTTCTATTCTCAATTTATCGCCTAGCATCCTGTTTCAGATTTTCAAAAAATAAAATCACTACTAGTTCATTCAAGACCTGGGGAGTACTGTAAAACTGAAGGTGTAATATAAAATGTCTAGCTAGTTTTCTTCTTCTTGCTTACACATATTACACAATATCAGCATCACCAAAATATAAACGAAGCTTGGTTGTTAAGTTTTGGGAAACTACTGTAATACCATAGCGAATTTTTCTAATTTTACTTGTCGACTGCTCATTATTGCTCTTTTTAGATTGTAGCCTGGTTCGTTAGGAATCTTTTGACACAGCTGCTAACGTTCTATCACTTCGCATTCTCCAGTTACACTGCCTCGGCTGCTGCTGGCCAGCCAATTCGTGCCTCAACATTCCCTCCTCCCGCGTATCGCTAGGTGACAGCACCAGCTCCAATTCAAGGTCACTTTGGATACATTGACTTTTCGTCTGTCAATTGCCTTTACTTCATTGGAGTATGTCGTGTAGTTTATAAATTATAGGAGCGACAAAATTCGCCTGAATGTGTGTCAGTTGACCCTGGGATGGCACCCTACTGTTGGACTGAATTTACAGACGTATTCACATAAAAATTGCGACCAGGTATGAAAAGGAAACGTTCGTAACTTGTTAAGTTATAGTCTAATCCAGGGATGTCGAACAGCGCTCTCAAACTGTGAAACGATTAATACTGTTTCCTACCAAAGTTGAGCTGAAATGACAGTCAGTAAGGTCAATTTGAGCTCGCTGTAGCGGTGTTCTGTACGCAGTGTGTTTATCAACTCTGGCGGCTGGGATGGATATGGAACGACGATTCAATAATAGAGAGTTGATAGAAAAGTATATATTTTTCTTAAAGGACTGAAAGGCACATTGCTTAATATGTACAAAGGAACTTGGATTATTAGAGGAGAAAAATTCGCTCCGGCGCCGGGAATCGAACCCGGGTCCTTGGTTCTACGTACCAAGTACTCTAACCACTGAGCTACGCCGAAGTTTCAATTCACAGCACCGGATCGAATATCTCGTCCAATCGTGCATATTACTGTGGAATCCCGGCCACCAAGTCACTCAATTGAGTACGCTCTTTGTATAATAGCGGTTGACTTAATATATGTCAACATATATGTCGAACTTGGAGTCAGGCCACAAAGCGAAAAACACTAGAGGAGAGGGATTCGATCCAGTGCTGTGAATTGAACTTCGGCGTAGCTCATTGGTTAGACCACTTGGTAACTTCAATCCCGGCGCCAGAGGGAATTTTTCTCCTCTAATAAATAATCAAAGACAACAAAACCTGAAAAAAAGATCTGGCCGAATATTAAAGTGAGTAACTGTACTTTAAAATGTTAACTGGAAAGTACCGAACTCGTACCATACAGTTGAAATTTGGCCCTCATGGCTTTACTTTCTTCGTTTGAGGAGGACACCGCTGGACAAGCGATGTACAGTATGTACAGTACGTTCAAGACTGAAAAACTAATTTTACGACGTCGTGCATCTAATAAAAAATGACCAAATTCAAACTTACTGTCTTTAATATATCTAAAACAACGGTTGTACCGTTTTCACTAACTTCACACAATGCTATAAATGTTGACTATATTCACAATATTAAAATTAACAGTCTTGATTGTACAGTTTCTCTAAATTGTGACTGTCCATGTTTAACCAATTCTAGTAAAGTTAAATATCTTGGAATATTAATTGATCTGCACCTTAGATGGGACACACTTATTGCATTTTTATGTGTGGGTCCCTATCACCACGGCATGGCGCGTCCTCAGGTTGCGGATCGAGGAGACGGCCTCCCGATATGGAGGGAGCTGTGAATAAATTGAATAAGCAGTCGCGGACAGTCGATGAGAGGTGGTCCTCCAGCTTGGGGGTTGGGCGAAGGGCTAACAACCCATTACCGTAAAAAAAAACCTTGTTACGAATCCTTCAAATAAGCCTCGGAATGGACTGATTCTCTGGCACGATCACAGCAAAGGAATAAGGTTTTGAGATGTGGTACTTGGAATGTTACAAGTCTATATAGAACAGGAGGGGTAACATTAGTAGCAAAAGAACTAGCTAGATATAGAATAGACTATGTGGAAGTACAGGAGGTTAGGTTAGATGGGAATGGCATAACACAAATAGGAGATTATTTGTTGTATTATGGGGAAGGAAACGATAATCACCAATTAGGAACAGGATTCTTTATTCATAAAAGAATAAAATCAACACTAAAAAGTTCGAATTTATCAATGTTAAGTTATCGTATTTAGTACTTTTGGGTAGATGGTGCGATATCGTACTTATAAATGCTCATGCCCCTACAGAAGAGAAAGACGACCATATAAAGGATAGCTTCTATGAGGAATTGGCTGTCAAAAAATCTGAAAGAACTTATAAAACAGTTATATTACCGGTTGTTCCTTATGGTTGTGAAACTTGGACTCTCACTTTGAGAGAGGAACAGAGATTAAGGGTGTTTGAGAATAAGGTGCTTAGAAAAATATTTGGGGCTAAGAGGGATGAAGTTACAGGAGAATGGAGAAAAATACACAACACAGAACTGCACGCATTGTATTCTTCACCTGACATAATTAGGAACATTAAATCCAGACGGTTGAGATGGGCAGCGCATGTAGCACTATGGGCGAATCCAGAAATGTATATAGAGTGTTAGTTGGGAGGCCGGAGGGAAAAAAAACCTTTAGGAAGGCCGAGACGTAGATGGGAAGATAATATTAAAACGGATTTGAGGGAGGTGGGGTATGATGATAGAGAATGGATTAATCTTGCTCAGGATAGGGACCAATAGCGGGCTTATGTGAGGGCGGCAATGAATCTCCGGGTTCCTTAAAAGCCAGTAAGTAAGTATATAATAAATTACGCAAAATTATATATTTGTTATACTTCATTCTTATTTCCCTATTAATACTTTAAGATTAATTTAGTTATCCTTGGGTCAATCTGTATTACGTTATGACATTGTCGGTTGGGGCAGAGTTTCTAAATGTATAAGAAAACCGTAGGATTTACTATAAGAGAGAACAATCAAAATTTATCTGAAAAAGTCTATTGATTATCTCACTAAGCTTCTTAATATTGGAGCAGATATATAAATGTACATTATTAATTTTCTTTCGTAACAACAAGAAAAATAGCATCATACATTGGCATAATTATAATACAAGAAGAAACATATTAAATCATTTTACTGAGTTGAATAATTTAATGGCTGCTGGTAGCAAACATCGCTTCAACTATGGCTTAAAAGTATACAAAAAATTAATTCCTCAGTATCCTGTTAACATAAGTACGGTTAAATTTAAACTTACAATTAAAGAAATATTAAGGGAACTTAACATAGTGTTAGATAAATAATTGAGGGATTAGCTGGAAGAAGGGCGTAACTCAGAAAACAAAGTTTTGAGATAATCAACAAAAACTATTTGTATCTCTTGACAGAATATGACACTATTCATATATATACCCTACTGTACAATATGTATATATAATATACATATTGTACAGTAGGGTAATACGTTCTTTTGTGATTACAATGAGTTCCATGTTTAATGTTTAAATATTGTACGAGAACGAAGCATTAATTTTTTTTTTATTTACGCCCTTCTTCCATAGAAGAAGGTTGAAAATATTGCAATACTGTCAGCTTTTCTATGTTTATAATATTGCTATAAGGAAGGCTACATATAGGTCTATACTACAATAATGAAGATATTTTATTTATTTATCTAAACGATAACAGCTCCCTGTATTAACAGGCTGCCATAGAGACAGAGCATATTGTGCAATAGGCAGTTGGAAGTATAAATAATATACATATGTTTAAGTTGAAGGGAGTCTTACAACAATGACAAGAAATGACTGAATAAATAAGTAGCTACTAATTAATTAGTTGAAGATCATTGTTGACCGTATAGATGGTTGCGAAGTATAAATATTGATCCTCTCAGAGCTGCAAGAACGATGTCATCAATTGCCTTCCTCTGGAGGCCGAAACGTTGCCAGGTCTGGAAGAGGAAACCGGGAATAGTTCCGCGCGCTCCAACCATAAGGCCTATTACTTCAATTTGTTGTAGACCGTATTGGTCCATGAAATATGGAACGGTACGTACATAGATGTCGTTTTTTTCCCCCTATTTACATCTTTAGGTTGGCTCTTTTGTTTTTCAAATCTAACGGTGGGATCGATGATGTAGCCATTGTTGTTATTTGGCGGGATGGCAATCATGTCTATTCTTCTTGTACTGCCATTGTCTGCCAGTCCGTGAACTTCTTCGAACACTTGAAAATTTATTGATCTAAACTGTTCGGCGATCATCGAACGAATTCTAAGGAGTTAAGGAGTACTTCACCGTGCGGACAAGAGTCCAGGACATGTGCTCGTCTCTTTCAGCAGTATTAGGAGACGAAAAAGTCTTTGTGAAAAAAGTATGAATATCATTATTGTTAATTGAATACGATTCATTTTTTGTTTCAAGTACTCTTCTGATCGTTTTCCTCCTCTGATTATAGAAAAGATACTGCGTGAGTTCATAATTGTATTGCGTTTTTTTTCCTATCGCGATCTCTCTTATTGGCCCTCACTGGATTACTTGAACTTTTGTAATTTTTGTGTTGTCACACTAAACGGTTTCTCCGTCTAGAAGCGTAATATTTGGTGGCCGGATGTTTGGGCCCGGGTAGAAAGTTAATACTATTTCTTAAGAAGCTCGAAAAATTTTGTACGTATGAATTGAATTCGCTATCATTAAGTTCAGCGGAAAATTTGTTTTTCCATTCAGAAACTTCATCCTTGAATGTTTTTAGGGAATTATCTGCAACATTATTACTCGAGGATTCATGATGTGTTTTGATAAGTTCAGTACTGTATCCATCATTATTGTAATTCACTTCATTACTTCTAGTTAATACATATTTCCCTGCTATCTTAGTTCGGTGTATATCAGGGTGTGAACGACTGATATGAATGTTGATACCCCTTTCGCTTTGAAAGAGGACATTTCGCCTCCAATCTTTTTTCACCACTATTTGATTTATCAACTACTGAAACAGATTGATTCAGCGACATTCTAACAGGAAAGAGAAGAAATAATTATGCTGAACTCGGAGACAGCATCAATAAGCAAATACTAAATAGTATGAAGCTTAGTTACCAAGATGAACAAACTGTAAAGAAGTTAATGTCAGTACACGAAGATGTAAATTTAGTCCACAATCACAAACACTTCATTACACTAATAACATCATTGATAAATAAGAATTTTAACTTTCAAATCCAACCACAACAGCAGCAAAACACAATGAAAATAAGTAAATAATACAACTTATAGCAACAACTTATACAATGTATGTTCCACAAAAAAGTATCTATATGTATGTTATTTTACTAAATTGTTATCACAGCATTAAAAATAATAATCCCAATTATTTCACGTTATAATTTTAACCGAAAGTACATAGGGTATAGTCTTACAAACACTATAGGGCTACTACTTTAAGTGATCTAATAACCTAACATAAACAACATCTAGAATCTTGTGAAGCTTATTGGAATGTTCGCCTCTCATATCTGTCATTACAGCATCACCTACAGTAGTTTCACTGTATGTTGTACAGTTATTACTCGTTTCTTAGATATTTTAAAAAAATGACAGAATAAAGGACTTGCATAAAAATTCTCCTCAGTCATGATACTATATTATATCCGAGAACTTTGTCATTGCTGTGGTTTTACAGTTGTTTGAACTTTGCTTAATAGTTCCTCTCCAAATACCCCATAAGAAATGTATCCTGTTGGTTTTCGATTCTAGTTTTTCAAAATCCTCAATGAAAAATGGCTTGTTCCTCTGTAGACATTTCATATTTCTTCTGGCAGCAACCGGCTTAAATGTTTTGCTGCTGACCTGTCAGAAATATGGTCGTTCCTAAATGGCTGACTGCTAGCCTGGATCTAACATTTTATAACACTGCATTCGCCTATATTATTAGTACCTTACATTCATTCTCCATTGCCAAACATAAATAGTAATACTGCATTTTTTTCACCATTTTTCCTGACCTACTTGTGCAAGCTTTGCCGTAATTCCGTCGTCGCTTTCTAGATTCATTCATTCATAGTGTTCTACCCATGGGCAGTTCTTTCACTGTCCTCCAGTTCTTTCCTATTTTCTGCCTTCCTCCTTGTCTCCTTATTGTATTGTATTGTATTTATTAACATTCCATGGTATTCATACATGCTTACAGCTAGACTATGGAACAAGTAAAAAAACTTAATACTATTATAAAATCTTAATTTATAGTCACAGTCTAGATGAAATATATACAGACGAGATTTACAATATAGTCTACTAGTACAACACATAGTTTTAGTATCAATTTCAGGAAGTGTTATTGAATGTCATGAATTCACCTACAGAATAGAAGGCGTGAGAAATTAGGTACTTCTTTAATTTGGCCCTAAATAATATTAAGTTTTGAGTTTCATTTTTTATATCGATAGGGAGGCTATTAAAAATTTTTACTGCCATATAACGCACTCCTTTTTGATAGCACGATAGACTTGCCGATGGAGTACGAAAGTCATTTTTTTGACGTGTATTTATGCTATGAACTGTTGAATTAGTTAGAAAGTTTTCACGATTACATACGAGGAAGACTATTAATGAAAATATATACTGACAAGCCATGGGCATTATTTGTAGTTTTTTTAAAATACTCCTACACGATTCCCTAGATTTGGCACCTACTATTATTCTAATTACTCTTTTTTGTAATAGAAATATATTGTTACTATCTGTGGAATTTCCCCAGAATATTATTCCAAAACTCATTACCTAGTGGAAATATGCAAAGTATATTGTTTTTAAGGTATTGATATTTACTATCTTTTGCATAGATCTAATAGCAAAACGAGCTGAATTTAGTTTGGGGGTAATTTCTTTAATACGATTTTTCCAATTTAACACATTATCGATTTTTAAGCCAAGAAATTTGGTTGTTGTTGTTTCCAATAGGGATCTATTGTTAATTATTGCGCTAGAAATTTGCGACGTTGAATTTGGACAGGATTTAAATAGAATTATGTTAGTTTTGTTACAATTTAATACTAATTTATTGACTGAGAACCAGTCACATATTTTAAAGAGAATTTCGTCTGTTGAAGATTGGAATGTGTTGGAGTTATTGGATGTAATTACTATACTTGTGTCATCTGCAAATAATATGGGATGACCTACATCTTTTATAAGGGGGGCAAGATCATTTATAAAGACTAGAAAAAGTAGGGGACCTAATATTGATCCTTGAGGAGTTTATATGATCCATATATCTTAATGTCGTCTATCTTCTTTTGCCCCGAACTCTTCTCCTGTTCACCATTCTTCTCAACCAGTGACCCAGCCAGTTCCTTTCCCTCTTCATGATCAGTTTCAGCATCATGCAAATCTAGTCTTTCAGGTGAAGCTCCCTGTAAAGGAGATTTGAATAATTTCCTGGGATCGATACCCGGCCCCGGAACAATTTTTCCCTTGAAATTATTCAAATCTCCTTTACAGGGAGCTTCACCTGAAAGACTAGATTTGCATAATATATACGTCACTGTGTACGTTAAGAGAAAACCACAATTCCAAGTCACACAGAGTTTGTGTGCACTCGATGTGGGTCCCTGGCGTTTCGTCAGCCCACGCGAGTTGTGTGGATATAAAGGGAAAAGTTGAGACGGTGTCGGGTGGAGTTCCCGGGTAGCTCAGTTGGGAGAGCGCTGGTACATTCAACCAGAGGTCCCGGGATCGATACCCGGTCCCGGAACAATTTTTCCCTTGAAATTATTCAGTTTCAGCATCATTCTTTCTTTATTCACTCTTTTCAACACAGCTTCGTTTCTTCTTCCTAGATTATTCTTTCATATTTTGTTAAACCATTTCCGTTTTCTACCTTTCCGATGTAATTCATTTTTACTGCTACTTTCCACATCAGAAAGGTTATATTCACTTCCTTTACGCGAAAGATAGGATAGATCAGAAAATTCGACAGACAACGTAAACACCCTTGCAGTTACCTTCGCCGGTCTTCGAACCACAGTAGTGAGATGGAAGACGGACGCAATTCAATAATACCTCTCTATTGCAGTCCCGATCACGAACATTTGATCATACGGGGGGTAACGTCTTCAATTTATATTTGTGTTTTGTTTCCATATTTGGCATGTACATTTTCGTTTGATGCATGTAGTAGTTTTTAATGCATTTTTGTTTCTATTATATTTAATATATATTTTTGTAGTTTCCTGACTGTAAGAATAATAAATCATTTATTCGCCAAAATATATATATATATGCGTGAAGGTCCATTCAAAATAAATATTAAATATATTTCAAATTATTCTATTATAATAATAAAGCACTCTTAACAATGATTATAATAATAATAATAATAATAATAATAATAATAATAATAATAATATTTGTAGATGTTGCAATTGCGAAAGAGACTGTACTGAAAAATAATGTGAATACAATAATTTTTTACATTCAAATGCTGGTGTTCTATTATAAACTCTACTCTTTGATATACGCGTATTTTAAGCTATTTTCTTTATCAACCTTTGTGCATTACCAGGCAGCTGGTATCTCGTCACTTATGGGGAGGAGGTAGCTACACAAGGTTAAAACCAGTAAATTAAAAAAAAATCCTTTAAAATAACCTTTGTTGTGTAAAAAATATATTTAATTAAATTTAATGCGAATGTAACCTTTTCAGCTGTTGTGACGCCATTTTAACGCTCTGTTGCACAAAGTTTTTAAATGGCATTAAAATTTGACTGAAATTTCCCGAAACTTTAATTTTTTGCTTTATTCCATACTAAAAGCTATATTTCTTCAGGACTATTAATGCTACGTGTATGAGATTTGGTACACATTTGAAGAGTCCACTGCAAGAATGATGGATGTCACTTTCTTGTCCAAATGAACCAATACTGTCAATGCATAGCTTAAGACATATAGAATGTACATACAGAGTTATTTATGGCATTAACACTGATAGTCATTGTCCAGTAATGATCGGAAAATCACAGTTAAGCTTTGAGCGTTAAGCATTTCAAACTTTCAATTGCTTCTCCTGCAAAATGTATTCCAAATGACATTCATCATTCTTGCAGTGAACTCTTCATTTGTTTATCTGAAAATTTTGAGAGCCAATATCGAAATTGTGATGCAACATTTTACAGAACATGCTTTTAAGATTAAAATGTTACATAAATTTTGAATTTATCTTTAAAAATTGCTGAATATATCTATTTTTGTGAATTACTGTATCCTCGCTTCTTCTTCTAATTTGGTCTCCAACTCTTTTTCCCAAAAATACCGAATTTAAGTTGGTAAATCAATGATACTTCTACATACAACAAATGAAATTTGTGCTTCAATTAGGAAAAAAAAAAAAGTCGAATTTCTGTATCTCCTTTCTGCCACAATTTAAGCTATTTTTTATTAAACTTTGTGCATTACCACGTAGTTGGTACCTCATCACTTAACGAAAAGAGATAGAAGTGAAGCAGACTCGTCTAATGCAAACAGTTGCCTTGAAACGACTGTCCTGATTCCCTCAGACCACTTGCCAACCCAAGTCAAGTCTTGAGGCCGAAGCGACTAGAGAACACGGAGGCTTAGACTCTAATTTCTTTTCCCGTCTATAGTGGACTTAAGGAGGGTTACTACATCGTGACTGGAGGACAGAAATGGTCGTGATTGCACCGACAGACAAGCTCATGTCTCGAGCTGTTAGACAACGAGATTGTTATGTGATTAGGGCCTCAGAAATAACGATTTGTAATAAATTAATCCGTTAGATTTCATTATGAATGTTACAAATGATCATTATTAAGTATTTTGCCCTTTTCTCCTCTAAATTTACATTTTACTTTTATCTTTCTTCTTTTATCCCACATTTTGCTTTCTTCCTCCTTATTTATACAGATTTTAATTGTCACCGTTTTCTCTATCACTATTTTTTCTATTACACTGATTAACAGCCATTTTGCATCTGGTTTGCGATAAATCAATTCATATCAATCTCTGGTTGTAGAATTCGAATCTGCCTTCGGTATTGCTGTGTCACTTAAGGCAGCGTTTCTCAAACTTTTTTGAACTGGGGACCACTTTTTTAAGTCAGAACAGTTCCGCGGACCACCTTACTCTTGTTTCCTTCGAAAGCAAATTTATCATTTTTGTAACATATTTTAATATCAGTATACTTATATTTTAAAATAGAATTAATTAATTAATTATAATACTTTTCTAATTATATTTTTGTAGCCAATCACAAGTAACTTATAACAAATTCTGTGCATTGTTGATTCATCGCTTGCCTGTTGGCAGTTGTTTTAAATCCTCCTTAGCCTATGTGGTACACGCTAGTAGTTGTTCAGGTCTCTGTTAAATAGTCCCATAATACATAATGGAAAACTGACTTCGATCCGGATCTTTGAAAAGAAAGGAACATGATGATACGCTTCATTTAGGCAGTGCTAATGTGAAGAAATATATTAATATCAGTGATTATAGTACCATTAAAGAAATATCTAGTCCTAGTGGTAGCTATTCAAAGAAAAAATACTTCCGTGAATATGACAAGAGTTATTTGAAATTGGATTTACTTGGTGTGGCAATGAGAGTGAACCAAAACCTTGGTGCGTTGTTTGTTACGAAGTGCTTTCAGACGAGTGAGTGTATGGAACTCGCGAAATTGAAACGGCACTTAGAGACGAACCACGCATCTGTAGAAAGTAAACCTGACGGATTTTAAAATAGGCGGAGTCTAAAATTTCTTATATCGTCATCTGGAAAAACAAATAAAATGGAGAAACATACCCGATTTTCAACAAGCAAAGATGCAATTTCAATGTGCAGACTGGGTGTCGGCAAAACTATCAAGACAGTCATCAATACATGAAAAGGTTCGGTACTTTGGTCCTCTTGTTATGAATTCTGGTGGTTCCTGGCTGGGTTAGAGGCTCGGCGCCAGATATGCAGGGAAACGGCACTTCATAGTACTTTAAATCCCTCTTTTGTTGCTGAGAGTAGAGTGGGAAGTGGGTAGACGGGTAAGGTAAGAAATTTCATAAAATATTAGTACTGGAAGAAAAAGTGAAAAGCGATTGCCATGTGTCATTTCCAAACTCTGAGATTTTCAGCTATAGTATCTTACGCAATTCATATGAATTTTATGTTTTCTTCTTTCTTTTATGAAGGATCACAAGGTCAAAATTCGAGGACCACAGGTGGTCCCCGGCCCATAGTTTGAGAAACGCTGACTTAAGGCTTTTGGGATATTTTATATTCTATATAGTATTTTTATATTTTTATGTTTTTCGTGTTCGCGTTTTTTAGGGAAGTTGTATAGTAAATTAATGGATATGATGCTGGTTACATCATATATTTGGCTGTAATATGAGACGGCATACAAAAGGAAAGCACTATCATCCCATTTTGCTGAAGGAAATTATAATTAAACAATGTAAATAATAAGACTTTGGATTAGTGCAAATTATTTAAGTGTCTTAGATGGTTTATATGATTTTTTATGTTACCAAGAAAGCTTTAGTTATGTTTATATTTAAAATGGTAAATATTTTTCAGTATTGTATTACTGTCTCTGTATTAGTGCTCTGTATCTAGAAAATGTGACATGATAGAAAAAAACTGATTTTTCCATTGAATTCAGAACCTCAAAATTAGGTAAAACCACTCATTTACAAACCAGATACAGAAAAAAAGTTTCAATTTGTTGACTAGTGTTGACTTTCGACACTCATTAATATTTACTTTATTTTCTGTCGTGATATATAAGAATCAGCGAAAGGAATAAAAAAAATCTATTAGCTTGAAATAGATACCGTTACATGTAAAATTGAGGGCTAATTTATTAAGGATTTGAATGGAAAAAAAGTACTCTCCCTTGAAATTAATTATTCGTACATTACAAAGTCCACCGCTATTAAGCTATAGTTAGCGGATAGCATGTTTAACCGTCAAACGACGAACCGGCGAACCGGCCCGGGCTTAAATCCTGATTTGAACAAGCTATCTGGCTAAGATTTTTCCAAGGTTTTCCCAATTGAAGCAGGATTACTTGGTAACTTTCGGCGTTGTACCTCGGATTCATTTCGCCAGTATAATTGCACTTTTCCTCTTCAATTATCATCATAATCATCATCATCATCAGCAGCAGCAGCGGTAGCAGCAGTAGTATCTTCTCCGTTTCTTTCCCATTTTTCGGGTTTGTTCCAATATAAAATGGGCTGTGGGCCGCCATCCAACTTGGATCCCGTGGTATGTGGTCATTAGTTGCTGGTGGTATTGGTATTTACCGTGGGTTCTCCCGTATAGCTCATAATGCTCGTGGATCTGGGATTGATGCCTATGCGGAAGATAAAAGAATTCTGTAGGCTTTAGGGGAGTTCGGTGGTGGCCCGCAGGAGAATCTGTAGCGCGAGGGACCTTAAGGAATGCACACAATTCCATTCTGGTTATCACAGTGGGTCCAATCTAAAGGAAACCGGAAACGAAAACGGCAACGAGAACGAGAACGGAAAAAAATGTTAAAATAAATGTATTTAAATGTGGAAATTCACAATAGTTAATTGTGATTGCTCACATTTGAATACATTTATTTTAACAATATTTCCGTTCTCGTCCTCGTTGTCGTTTTCGTTTCCGGTTTATTGTGAACCAGCCTTAACGGCCTACATGCAAGGGCAGTCCTCAGCCCGTGCCCCTCCTGTAAAGAGGTACTTACAGATAATAGATACATCATTGAGGAAGATCCACTGACATAATTTCAATCAGGAATAACCAGGCATTGATTTTCATTTCAGAATCTAACACCTACATTTATTAAAATTTGTCGCAGGTGGCGAAATGTTTCTTAGACTAAAAATTTGGCAAACCTTTTACTTTGAAAGATTATTAATGAGGGATACAAAGTACACCCTTTGTCACGGAAATTGATCGCTGTTCAGAGACCAAGTCCCACCTCGGAATAGCTCGGAAATCATCGTGTGTGCTGTGTATATGTGCACACGTGCGTTTTACATAGAGATATTCGAAGCCGTCTTTGTAAAGAGAAGAAAGAGCTCTATCGCTAGGCCATAAAGGCTTCGTAGTGAATATATCGCTTCGTGACTTATAGATAAGTCGTTGCTACGACTTGATTTCGACCTCGATGTGTAATATTCCCCTGTGTGAATCTTACGTTAACACGAATGACACAAAAATTAACGCTATAAGGGAGCGACCATTTTCCGTGTCAAAGGGTGTACCTGTTTAATAAGTAATACAATTTTATTGTATGTATGTATGTATTTATTCACACAGCAAATGGGTATATATCCGGGTGGCATTGGTAACTAATTACACTCAATAATGACAATTAATAATAAACACAACAAATAAATAATAATAATAATAATAATAATAATAATAATAATAATAATAATAATAATAATAAGGAGCATCCTAAATTAAATGAAGCATGATCACTTAAAATAACATTTAAAGTAAATCTAATTTGTATCTTAACCATAAGTTCGAAATAAGACCCACGAGTGTGACAGGTTCATACCTGCACAAGTACCTTTCGGCACTACTCTTATTTCGCTGTCAACTCACTCACTGCACTGATCCTATCCTGATTTCACTAACACTTCAGAAACATTTCACTCTTAAAATACTTTGCACAGCCACTTCACTGACACAAACACACTTCACTTACACAATAGACTTCACTGACACTACACACTTCACTAACACAGCATACTTCCTCACTGACAGAACACTTCAAATAACAAGATATCAATTACACCCTTTAAACAGTGTGTATAATATACTATCGTGTATTAGTAAAGTCCTTAAGCCTATTTTTAAATACATTTTTGGTTATTGGTAAAGCATTTAGTAAGTCTGCAGGGAAAGCATTCCAGTCCCTGATATTACGATTGAGAAAAGAAAACTTTCAAGTTTCCGTCCTCTGTCTTCTTTCCCTCAATTTATATGAGTGGTCGTTCCTTGAAGAGTAATTTGGCGGCTGCAATCTGTTTTTTATTTGTCTCCGCAGGCAGGCTCACCTTTGTATGTTTTGAACATTGCGCATAATCGAATTCGCGTTCTCCGGTCCATGAGCGTGTCCCATTTTAATGGTGAATTGTTACAGCACTTGAGAGCCCGTTTTTTAATCTTTTCCAGTATCTTAATATGTTCTAATCTGTAAGGATCACAACATGCAGAACCATATTCTATTACTGGACGAATTAGTGATTTATATGCAATCTTTTTCGATTTATCAGAGCCTTTTTTTAGTACCCTCATCACAAAGTGTAACGCCCTCCATGCCTTTCCCGCTGTGTCAGTAACGTGTTCCCCCCAGCCGAGATCGCTGCTAAATGTTATTCCTAGGTATTTACATTTGTTAACTTCCGGAATGGTTTCACCCCCTAGTAATAATACTTACTTACTGGCTTTTAAGGAACCCGGAGGTTCATTGCAACCCTCACATAAGCCCGCCATTGGTCCCTATCCTGAGCAAGATTAATCCAGTCTCTATCATCATATCTCATCTCCCTCAAATCCATTTTAGACTTGTAACATTCAAAGTACCAAATCTCAAAACCTTATTCCTTTGCTGTGGTCGTGCCAGAGAATCAGTCCCATTCCGAGGCTTATTTGAAGGATTCGTTACAAGCTGTTTTTTACGGTGATGGGTTGTTAGCCCTTCGCCCAACACCCAAGCTGGAGGATCACCCCTCATCGGCTGTCCGCGACTGCTTATTCAATATATTCGTAGCTACCCTCCATATCTGGAGGCCGTCTCCTCGATCCGCAACCTGAGGACGCGCCATGCCGTGGTGATAGGGACCCACAATACATGGCCCCCTAATAATAATAATAATAATAATAATAATAATAATAATAATAATAATAATAATAATAAATTTACGAGTACCGATACATTTCCTACAGCACCTGAAAAATGGTATTATACCATACTTTCAACTTTGTTCAGGCACAGCAAATTGGAATGTGAGATTTAATATTTGTTCTCTGTGTGGTTGTATTATTGGCTGAATGAAATTAGACCCTTCATTATTTTTGTTTCCAAAACCAAACCGTTGTTTATGGAGGATACAAGAAGAGACAGACAATCCACTATGAGTACGTTATTATGATAGCGTTCATAGTAAAAGGAAACAAGTGCCTGCAAATATTTAGGACTCCTAGGCTACAAGGTAAGCTTAGGCCTAGGCTGCTTTTAAACCATAATGATAAAATATAAATCCCTAAAACTTACAACTTTTGAAATTGTTTAAAATATGTATTTTAAGAAAGGTACTATACACTGGGTAACGGTATGGTACCGTTTGAGCAAGACTCAACTGTGACGTACACCTGACGCAACACTATCATACACAGAAATGGTAAACTAAATCTGATGACAGTTGGGATCAGTCTCAACAGTTTGTGTGATATATTGAGCTTCAATTCTTGCATCAACTTTAACTAATCTTTTATTTTTTTTTATTTTAGTACCGATAGATTATTTTACAACACTTTATCAACAGCTTAGGTTGCTTAGCGTCTGAATGAGATGAAGGTGATAATGCAGGTGAAATGAGTCCGGGGTCCAGTACCTAAAGTTACCCAGCATTTGCTCATATTGGGTTAAGGGAAAATCCCGGAAAAAAAACCTCAACCAGATAACTTACCCCGACCGGAAATCGAACCCGGGCCACCTGGTTTCGCGGCCAGACACGCTAACCGTTACTCCACAGGTGTGGACTCTAATCTCTTCTCCTTCCAATTGTTTTGTGGGTGTAATTGATTGATTGATCATCATCATCATCATCATCATCATCCGCTCTTTTTCTCCTTACATGAAATAAGGAATAATATCATGGACATGAGCTGAGAACTGTATCAATACGTAACAAAACCGGCACCTTTAATGAAACTATCAATGTCATTATTTGTTTTTCTATTATAATTATTATTCCTGTATTTCCTCTGTCGTCAATATGATTCCTATCACTTAGGTTTACTAACAGTATTGCTTGCACTACTACTACTACTACTACTACTGCTACTACTACTACTACTACTACTACTACTACTACTACGAATATGATTACTACGACTACTATTACTACTACTACTACTACACGATTATGATTACTGCTACTACTACGACTAACACTACTAGTAATACTACTACTACTATTACTACTACTACGACTACTACTACTAATACTACTCCACGATTATGATTACTTCAACTACTACGACTGCGACTACTAGTAATACTACTACTACTACTACTACTACTACGAATATGATTACTAGTACTACTACGACTACTACCAACTAATACTACTACTACCAATAATACTACTACGAATATGATTACCAGTACTACTACTACTACTACTACGAATATGATTACTAGTACGACTACTACTATTACTACTACTACTACTACTACAACAGCGAATATGATTACCAGTACTACTACGACTACGACTACTACTACTACTACCACTACAACTAATACTGCTACTACGAATATGATTACTAGTATTACTACTATTACTACTACACGATTATTATTACTAGTACTACTACGACTACTTTTACTACCACTACTACTACTACTACTACTACTATTACGAATATGATTATTAGTACTACTACTACTGCTACTACTACTACGAATATTATTACTAGTACTACTACGACTACTACTACTAGCACTACCACTACGACTAATACTATTACTACGAATATGAATACTAGTACTCCTACTACACGATTATCATTACTACTACTATACTACGATTATGATTATTAGTACTACTACTACCACCATTACTACTAATATTACTACTTCTACAACTATGATTACTATTACTACTACTACTACTACTACTACTACTACTACTACTACTACTACTACTACTACTACTACTACGACTACGATTATTACTACTATTATGATTATTACTACTACGACTATTACTACTACTACAAATTTTACTACGATTACTACTACTACGATGACGATTACTACTACTGCGACTATGAGTATTACTACGAGTACGATTACTACTACGAGTACGATTACTACTACTACGACTACGATTACTACTAGTACGACTACGATTACTACTACGAGTACGATTACTTCTACTACGACTACGATTAGTACTAGTACGACTACGATTACTACTACTGTGACTTCGATTACTACTGATATGACTATAATAACTACTATAGCTACGACTATGATTATTACTACTACTACTACTACGATTACGATGACTACTACTACGGCGTCTACGATTTCTACTTCTATTACGACTACGATTACTACTACTGTGACTGCGATTACTACTAATATGACTATAATAACTACTACAGCTACGACTATGATTATTACTACTACTACTACTACGATTACGATGACTACTACTACGGCGACTACGATTTCTACTTCTACGACTACGATTAGTATTACTTCTACTACGACTACGATTACTACTTCTATACTACTACTACGATTACTACTAATACGGACTACGACTACGATTACTACTTCTACGACGACTACGATTACTACTACTTCGACTAGGGCTACGATTACTACTTCTATACTACGACTACGATTACTACTAATATGACTACGACTACGATTACTACTAATATGACTACGACTACGATTACTACGTCTACTACGACTACGATTACTACTAATATGACTACGACTACGATTACTACTAATATGACTACGACTACGATTACTACGTCTACTACGACTACGGTTACTACTACGATTGCCACTACGATTACTACGTCTACTACGACTACGGTTACTACTTCGATTACGACTAGAATTACTACTTCTACTACGACTACGATTACTACGTCTACTACGACTACGGTTACTACTACGATTACTACGTCTACTACGACTACGGTTACTACTACGATTACTACGTCTACTACGACTACGGTTACTACTTCGATTACGACTAGAATTACTACTTCTACTACGACTACGATTACTACGTCTACGGTTACTACTACGATTACTACGTCTACTACGACTACGGTTACTACTACGATTACTACGTCTACTACGACTACGGTTACTACGTCTACTACGACTACGGTTACTACTACGATTACTACGTCTACTACGACTACGGTTACTACTACGATTACTACGTCTACTACGACTACGGTTACTACGTCTACTACGACTACGGTTACTACTACGATTACTACGTCTACTACGACTACGGTTACTACTTCGATTACGACTAGGATTACTACTTCTACTACGACTACGATTACTACTACTACGACTACGACTACGATTACTACTTCTACAACGAGACTACGATTAGTCCTACTACGACTATGATTACTTCTACTAAAAGTACTACTACTACTGCTACGACTACTACAGCTACTATTATTATAATTATTCTTATATTTACTCCAAGTACTACTACTACTACTACTACTACTACTACTACTACTACTACTACTACTACTACTTCTACCACCAATACCGTTACCAGTCTAATATCAAGATTGATACTCTTGCTATTACTGTCACAACTTTTACGTTTTCGATTCCTCGTACATTTTATTTATACTTTACATTATCTTACACCTTCTGCTTCTGCTCTGCCTTCAAATCTCTTCCATTTTACTGGTGTTTTTATGTTTAAATATGTTTCTTGTCTCTCTTTTTTGTAATTTTTAAATTTACTCCTTTTTGTTTTCTAGATACTTTGTTTCGTTTACTTCAGATTTCTATTACCCCCTTCGTCTAATTATAATTTCTTGCATATCGGTATTTACAATTATATTTCCTTTATCTTCCGCTTTCAGTGTTTTTTCCTACTATTCTACCTCGGTTATTACCTTCTTGCTTTTTATTCGCTTATACGGATTGTCAGCTTGATTTGTCTCCTATTTTTATATCTACAGAAGTAAAATTTATCCCATTAATATAATTAATGTTTCTGGGAACAATTTAATAACGTTATTAAATGCTTAGTAAGGAATGAACCTCTTCATTTTATATTTCTTAAGACTTTTGGCACATTCTTCCTCGATTATTAACATGCATATACAAAAGAGTCACCAGTTTTCCTTTGAACACAAGCAAGTACACGAGTTGTATACGTAGAATATAATTGCTTACATTAACAAGTAAGAAAAAAACAGCAACTTAGAAATTTCTCAGAAACTATCTACATTCCTACATCTATTGCTAGAGAAATCTCAGTTAACTTGTACGTTATTAAAGTAAATGTAATTATTTCACATGTGTTTGTCACATATTTATCTTGCAGCTGGGACATGTCGAAACCGTAGTACCATCGTTGACCTTAATGCAATTTTAATCCCGGAGTTGAAGCCTAGTGTAGGGGGAAGCAGGTCTGCCATTTTATTTTTCGCTTTCACATAATATATTACTCTGAAGGCGCCATATGGCTGGCATCTTCAGCATGGAATGTAAATGAAGTCCTGGAAATAGTGAAGGTTTCCCCTTCGCTACAAGAAGAATGAGTGTCGAGAAGGCAAGCACTGTTTTAAACACGCTAAATACCTTAACGCATTTGTGTTGCATACTGCAGTTTACCTAGAAAAATAGCAATTATGCTTGTTTGAAATGTTTAATTTTCTACAGTCTTTACTTATGAACGTCAAAGTCTATAATATTCACTATGTGGGAAGATGAAAATCACCTCAAGAGGTATACATTAAACTCAGTCAACTGAATTCCGTATATCTTTAAACAGACGTCGCAACAGGAAAATTATGTACAGGGACATCATTTTATTTTTACTTCAATTTTTATTGTACCTCAGTTTTTTAATGTACTTCACTCCCACCCCCTCTACTAGTGAACTTCCAACTATTCTCTTCACAGAACCAAGCGTATGCAGTCAAAGTCGCCTTAAGGTAGTAGTAAACACAAACAGTATTGAGTTAGTATAGTACGTTCCAGAAATATGTTCGCGTTTTTCAGTGACGAAAGAGCTTTCAATATTGAATCATATTTTCGCACAGGTACTGTCGTCCGTTTGCCTACGTCACATCCCGATTTCCCTCACCCACAAATGTTTAAAATAACTTAAATAAAAGTAATTAACTGTTACGTGATTTCCCTCCCCCCTTTCTACGATCCTGCGACATAACCACTTGGACGGACAGTAGATAGCATGTCTGAGTAATGTTATTTGTGCGGGTCGGGCAGAAGTGAAGATTGAATTTACAGTACGTAAAGAACTCTTTTACATAATAGGTATAGAATTTCAACATGAGTTACTAGTACGAAGGACGAAACTGGTAATTGGAATTAGATGCAATAGTCTATAGTGCGATAATATGCACGAAAGAACTGAAGCCTGTATCTAAATGAACGGCCACCATTTTCAAAATGTGTTTAAATATCCATATTATGATTATTTTTCAATTTAACTTAATTCTCTATATTGTACGCTAATGTGCTGTAGACAGTATAATATAGCCTACACTGCATAATGAATACGTTCACATGGATAACTCAGTTCGTGAGTAAAAACATTTATTGTTAATACTGTACTGTAGTTTGATTAAACAAAAACCCAATGAAAATTATAAAATTCAAAATTACTATATCTCCTAGTTTACGTAAATTGATGAACTACTTTTCTTCCCTCCTATACCTAGTAAAGTGATTTGTTTGTATTTTACGCCAGAATCATCCAACTTCAATCATGGAAAGGGGTAGGAAACTGTTTCCGGCTCTGAACCATTAAACCAAAGGTATAGCCAGGTTAATATTAAAAATGTTAGTAAAAATAAAATGATGTCCCTATATTATTCCACTACTTAAAGGACGGTCTCAGTATATTTGTATACTTAACACACCATCTGAAACTTGCAACATAAGCTGTGAGCAATAAATAATCAACCTATTTTAAAAAAACTGAAAAATACTTTGTTAAAAGCCTTAGACTTTTCATACACTAAATATTTAAAACAATTTAATTGTAACTTGCTTATATTTCATATTATATCTCATTTTTGTGATCCGTAGCTGTTATGTTAGCATTAAAGCTTTAAGATGTGGAACAAATCAAGAGTTGTAGAATTTTTTTTGCGAGATGAGATGAGGCCCAGAATTCGCCACAGATTACCTGATATTTGCCTTAAGCTTGGAGAAAACCTCGGAGAAAACCCAGCTCAGCTCCGAATCAGCAGGTAAGCGAGTCTGCTGACTGAGTTACGCCGTAGCTCTACAAAAAAATATACAGTAGGTACCGGTAGCAAGGAGTTTCGTCGGTTGAGCTATACGAAAACATACAACATATAATAATAATAATAATAATAATAATAATAATAATAATAATAATAATAATACTAATAATCATCATCACCATCATCATCATCATCCTTGCATGTATTGGACCTAGTGGCCCGTTACGGTCTCTTGCCAACGCTTGAACGGTCTGCCCAAGGATCTCTTGCCCACAGGATGGTAATTTAAAATTTGGCGTGGAATTCTAGAACGAGGCATTCTTATGACATGTGATCTCCAGTTTTGTCTGTTTTTCTGTAGGTATTCCGTAATCGATTCAATCTGCAGTTCTTTCATAATGTCAGAATTTATAATGTGATCCATTCTCGTGTATCGCTGTACGACGCATAAATCTCATTTCTGCCGCCGTTAATCTTTGTGAATCAATATTACGAACCGTCCAATCTTCACTACCATAACAGAGTATAGGTCTGGCAAATGTTTTATAAATTCTGGTGCGCGTGTGTTTTTGTACTAAGATTGGTTTGAATATCTGATTAATTATCCCCATTGCTCTGTTGAATTTAATAATTTTCTCATTCAAATCTTTTTCTTCTTTATATGAAATCTGGTAACCGAGATAACTAAAATTTTTAACTTGTTCGATGATCTTATTATTAATGCAAATTTTGCTACGGACTGGTTCCTTTCCTAAAAAAAAAAAGCCATCACTTTAGATTTGTCGGTTGAGATTTCCAAATTGAAACTTTCTGCCATTTGATTAAAGTTGTAAACCAAACGTTGTAAATTATCTTCTGAAATTGCCATAAACACAATATCATCAGCAAATAATAAGGTATTTATTTGGGACAAACGACTTATCGGTATACTTCAATGAGGTTTCAATCTCCATTCCTTAATAATGTGATTCATGTATATTATAAATAATAGAGTAGATAAACTACAACCCTGTCTCTCTCCTTGATTTATTCGTTTCCATTCTGAATATTTGTTTTCAATCCTAACCTGTATATAATAATTATTATAAATATTGTAAATAGCTGTTATTAATTGATTTGGAATACCATTATGTGCTAAAATATTCAACAATTTGTTTCTATCTACTCTGTCGAAGGCTTTCTTCATATCAATAAATGCCAGATGGGTTTCAATATTAAATTCTCTAGGTTTTTCGACCAAAAGCTTCAGTGTAAAATATCCATCTGCTCATGATCTGCTTTTTCGGAATCCATTTTGTTCTTCATCCAGTGTAGTGTCATAAAATTGGTTCAATTTAATTTTTAGTAATTTGGTATAAATAATATAATAATAATGATAATAATAATAATAGTAATAATAATAATAATGGTAATAGTAACTTTATTGGTCATTGAACATAGGCCTACATGTAAAGGCTGGTTCACAATACACCGGGAACGGAAACGACAACGGGACGAGAACGGAAATATTAAAATAAATGTATTTAAATGTGAACATTCACAATTAACTATTGTGAATGCTCACATTTAAATAGGCACTGGCTCAGCGAGGGAATTTGTTTTTAAGAATTCCCTCCACCCAGAGCCTCCCATAAAAAACGAAAAATTGTTGATTACAACATTATAACAGTGAGTTACTTTCAGTTATACAGAACTTTTTATAATAATGGCAACTCTCTCACTAACTACTCGTACTTCTCAAATATAATTTTCATCACTAAGAAAATGCAGGCCTACCTTTGGAACAACACAGGAGAGGAACGGCTTAATGGACTAATTCTCATGTACATATACTTACTTACTTACAAATGGCTTTTAAGGAACCCGAAGGTTCATTGCCGCCCTCACATAAGCCCGCCATCAGTCCCTATCCTGTGCAAGATTAATCCAGTCTCTATCATCATATCTCACCTCCCTCAAATCCATTTTAATATTATCCTCCCATCTACGTCTCGGCCTCCCCAAAGGTCTTTTTCCCTCCGGTCTCCCAACTAACACTCTATATGCATTTCTGGATTCGCCCATACGAGCTACATGCCCTGACCATCTCAAACGTCTGGATTTAATGTTCCTAATTATGTCAGGTGAAGAATACAATGCGTGCAGTTCTGCGTTGTGTAACTTTATCCATTCTCCTGTAACTTCATCCCTCTTAGCCCCAAATATTTTCCTAAGCACCTTATTCTCAAATACCCTTAACCTATGTCCCTCTCTCTGAGTGAGAGTCCAAGTTTCACAACCATACAGAACAACCGGTAATATAACTGTTTTATAAATTCTAACTTTCAGATTTTTTGACAGCAGACTGGATGATAAAAGTTTCTGAACCGAATAATAACAGGCATTTCCCATATTTATTCTGCGTTTAATTTCCTCCCGAGTGTCATTTATATTTGTTACTGTTGCTCCAAGATATTTGAATTTTTCCACCTCTTCGAAGGATAAATCTCCAATTTTTGTATTTCCATTTCGTACAATATTCTGGTCATGAGACATAATCATATACTTTGTCTTTTCGGGATTTACTTCCAAACCGATCGCTTTACTTGCTTCCAGTAAAATTCCCGTGTTTTCCCTAATCGCCTGTGTATTTTCTCCTAACATATTCACGTCATCCGCATAGACAAGAAGCTGATGTAACCCGTTCAATTCCAAACCCTGCCTGTTATCCTGAACTTTCCTAATGGCATATTCTAAAGCGAAGATAAAAAGTAAAGGTGATAGTGCATCTCCCTTGCTTTAGCTCGCAGTGAATTGGAAAAGCATCGGATAGAAACTTTTCCTATACGGACTCTGCTGTATGTTTCACTGAGACACATTTTAATTAATCGAAGAAGTTTCTTGGGAATACCAAATTCAATAAGAATATCATATAATACTTCCCTCTTAACCGAGTCATATGCCCTTTTGAAATCTATGAATAACTGATGTACTGTACTCTTATAGTCCCATTTTTTCTCCATTATGTGTCGAATACAAAAAATCTGATCAATAGTGTGGTCGTGCCAGAGAATCAGTCCTATTCCGAGGCTTATTGTAGGGATTCGTAAGAAGCTGTTTTTTTACGGTGATGGGTTGTTAGCCCTTCGCCCAACCCCCAAGCTGGAGGACCACCCCTTATCGGCTGTCCACGACTGTTTATTCAATATATTCGCAGCTACCCTCCATATCTGGAGGCCGTCTCCTCTATCCGCAACCTGAGGACGCGCCATGCCGTGGTGATAGGGACCCACAATATACAATGTACCATATACATAAAAAAATTCTCTGAATCAAAACAATGTACTCAGGAACTAGCTAAGAAACGCAGAAGGTTGAAATATACTGTTCGTCTGAAAAGTGTAATAAAAGAAATATGGTCATCGGCCATTTCCTATTTCAGCACATAAATATTTTTCATTTCGTCGCATGGAAATATTACAGTAAAATGAGAATTCAAATCTGTGTTCGCCTATTCTTGATATCTCTTGCTCTCCAAGTACTCTGTACGGGATATCTCGTTCGAAATTTATTCAAGATGAATAGTTCCTTGCGCGTGTTTGTCCATTCCGCTTTTTTTTTTACTCTTCTTCCCGTCCTGTCCGTCTGGTCTGGTCCTGTCCTTTCTATGTATCTAATCCGGTCCTTTCTATGTATCTAATCCTGTCCTTTCTATGTATCTAATCCTGTCCTTTCTATGTATCTAATCCTGTCCTTTCTATGTATCTAATCCTGTCCTTTCTATGTATTTAATCCTGTCTGTCTGTCCGTCCGTCCGTCTGTGTCTGTGTCTGTCTCTCTGTCCCTGTCTCTGCCTCTGTTTCTATGTGTCTGACTCTGTCTCTGTATGTCTGTCTCTATCTCTGTGTGCCTGTCTTCATTCTATTAGTGTACTCTTCATTCTATGCGTATATTTTTCACTGTGCGTCTCCTCATACAGGTCGTCAGTTGAGCTACACAAAAATATACAGTTGAACTTGGATAATTCGACCGTTTTTAATCCGAATTCGTGAATAATTATTGGAACTTTTCTCTCTGTCCCTTGCTATTCCTATACAGATAATGTTAAGAATAAAATCTGTAATTTAAATTTGACTTTCTTTAATTCGAAGTAGTTTCCCCCCCCCCCAGAAATGTCTCTCAAAAATTGTCTAAACGCGGAAATTTAAGATGTTAAATTTTTTCTCCGTGTTCCTGTAAAAGTTCATTGTTCCGAGGTTTGGCCTTCCCCCATCCACATCCAACACTTGCGAGTTTAGTTGTCGTTTGACGTTCCTGCTATTCAGTATGTTGCGAATCAGTTCCACCATATCTATTAGTAAACCGAGTGCTCAGTACAAGACTTTAACTTCTGCGAAAAAAAGTCACCGTCATTCGAGAAGTCGAAATGAGTTTGAAGAAAAAATCGGAAATCGAAAAAGATTACGGGATACCACCGAATACTTAGTCAACTTATCTGAAGAATAAGGACAATATTTTAAGTAGTGCCTCGAGTGAAAATCGAAACAATCGAAAAAGGTAAAGATAACCGGAAAAAGTTGATGTTGATGAGTGCGTGTTAAAGTGGATTAAGCAAGCACGGTATAAAAGATTCCTTGTTCGCACGAGAGTTGAAGAATTTTCTGCAAGTTTAGGTAAAAGTGAGTTCAAGACTAGCACCGGTTGGTTAGACGGTTTTAAAGAAAGAAATGGCATTTCTTTTTTTAAATCTCTGTGTTGTTAAAGTGGAAGTGTGAATCAAAATGCTGCAAATTCTTGTAATGATAATGTTTTGCAAATGATTGAAGAAACGCCGGCTAGAAACATTTTCAACGTTGATGAAACAGGTTTCTTTTTTAAATTTACACCAGGCAAAACTTTAGCCTTCAAGAGAGAACGTTCAGTGGGAAGAAAAGCAGTAAAGAAAGAGTCACTTTACTGATAGGGGATAATATGGATAGACGTGAAAAGCTATTTTTGCTCAAGATAGGAAAATCCGAGAACCCAAGAAGTTTAAGAAATATCAAATCAAACCATAAGAGTATAGAGCAAATAAAACAGCTTGGATGACTGCATACATTTTTTGCGATTGGCTGTTAAAACTAGGCAAAACGTACAGTAAACGAAATAGAAAAATTCTCCTGTTTATTGACAACTGCACAGCTCATAACTCTATTCCTCTTATGGACAATGTAAAGATTATCTTCCCCTCCCCGAACATGACTTCAGTTATGTAACCGGTGGACCAGTGTATCATTAATAATCTCAATCATTTTTATGGACGTTTTGTTGCACAAACTCTTTTGTCAGACATGTTGATGGACAAAAATAAGAACTGAAAGATAAGTGTCCTTGACGCAGCACGAATGTGTCGCACTGCGTCGTCACAAGTAATCGACAAAACTATAGTGAATTGTTTCTGAAAAGCAGGGTTTATCAAGAAAAATGAGTATGTTGACCCCTTAGATGAAAACGATGCCTCTCCACCGGATGCCTGGGACAACAGTACTTTTAATGAATATGTCACCTTGGACGAAAACGTAGTAGTGTGTGGAAGACTTCAGACCAAGACATTTCAGCAAAAGGTTTAAACAAGAATGGTGACGATTCTTCGGGTGAAGAGCAGAAGGAACAAGTTGAAGCTGAAGAGATACCAATTCCCTCATCATCGAAGGCGCTTCGTCATCTGGGTGAATTTCATCGGTACGTTGAGAGACAAGCCAACGTAAGTGGAGTTGTTTTTCAGTCAGTAAAAGTACTTGAAGAGTTTTCAAACCTTAACAGACTAAATTCTGCAAGGCAATTATACATTTATAGCTTCTTCTTAAAGTTGGAATTAATTTACGTATGGGATAAAATGTTCGATCAGTGTACTATACTACTGTATATTCTATTGAATACTGTTCTACAGTATTCTCCTTAGTATAAAAATGAATTACGGTATTGTAGAATTTAGTTAAAATATATAATTTTGTATTCTGTAGATTTAATTACAAATGAATAATCATAAAATATGAATTTTAAAAGTAATTTTGTAATTAGAATATTTGGATATTTTAAATTTTCCCCCCGTAACTTCATCTTTGAATTATCCAAGTTCCACTGTGCAATACATAGCAAGCAGATTCATTCCATTTACAGCATATATAATTAATCAGTTCAGTTGTACAACAATATGCCATACATAGCAAGCAGATAAATTCAATTTACAATTCATCAGTTGTGTAGAAGGTTATATGTAGAAATTTCGTCAATTCCGTTCTTAACCTTTTCTGATGTGCGTCGAAGCTTCAAGGTATTAGGAAGTGCATGGAAGACCTTAATACATGAATATAAGAGCTTAGGCTAACAGAGGGTAAATGGAGATCTGATTTGCTTCTTGTATTAAAATTATTAACGCTTTGATTAGTACTAACAGGTGGGTGCTCCTGTTATGGCCATGTTCCTGATATGGCCACCCCCCTATTGTGAGTTAGTTAACCAAAAAATCCGCTAAATTGCAGCAGCATCCAGTGAAAGGGTAACCTGGTATGTCACTTGATCGTTTTCCATCCAGTTAGGTTGAGCAATATGGCGTCAGTTGCCTGTTGTGCGGTTTTCATGTGACCTCTTCTTATTTTTCTTTGGTAAGTCTCCTTTGTTTTATGCATGTTTTTCAAAGACTTGTTTCATGAAAACCATCGTACTCCATTCAGTTTTTAATGTCTTGTTGATTGGTGTTGTAGTTGATGGCGTATCTTTTACGAGTTGTTCATAATCAAACGATTTTCGTGAAAGCTTACCTCCTCTTCACTTTTATTCTTTCACCTGACAAATTTACATGTCTTATAGCTGGGATTACGCAAAAATTTTGTATTTTAAGAAAAACAACTTAATGTTTTATGGAAAAACCTGTTTTGATTACACTTTTGAATTATAAAAAAGATTATTAAGTGTCATTTTTATTCATTTTACACCAAAATTATTTAATTTCAGCACAACTGCGCTATCAAAATGAAAACAATCACGATTTATAGAACATGGAACAAGGGTGGCCATATCATGTGCACATGTTCCTGATATGGCCACTAGGTAGACTTCTGGAATTTGGGACATTTTGGACAATTAAAGCTATTTTTATTGGGAAAGGTAATTGTTTTAAGGAAGTCCATTAGACTAAGAACGAGTAATAAAAAAGTGATTTAATTTTTTTTTTCAAAACGGCGGCTAGAAAAATTCTCAAACCTTAGCATGGCCATATCAGGGACACCTACCTTATCTTGGTTTTAAATATAAAAATCATCAGGAAAGACCAACTCACAAGACACTATGTACTATCGTAGCGAAATCAGCAGTTAGATTGACATCAAAGTAAGTGTCAAATGAGCTATTGCTCTTACATCATGTCATTTTGGACTAATATGTGTATGAACTTGGTCATCGTTAAACTTAAACGTAGAATTCTTTGTTTTCATAAGGAATCTCTAAGGAATCCGTATGTTTCTGTACAGCTATTTCTGCATTTCTGTTTTAGTGTTGCTTTTTAATTTGCTTAATCTTAGCAGTTGTTACCTCTATATAGTATCTCTTTCGCGCTTATCCAGTTTTAGTATTATTATCTACGTGTATTTATTGTGTTACTAAAATTAACAATGAAATAGAATACAAATTTATTATTCATATTAAACTTTACTGATATCCAATATAATGAAATGTAAAAGTCAACGTCTTCTTTTAAGTCTTTGCACAAACCGAAAGTGTTTTCTTTGTAGAATTATCATTCAATTCTTCAGGCTTCTGGATTAATTGTGTTCATGGTCGTTAATGACTTAGACAATGGGTTTACATTAGTTGAGACAGCCCAACAGGAGATTAGTCAGGCCCAGCCTCTGGGAATTGGATCTTAGTGGGGATTTATATCCGCGTTTTACTGTCCATGTAAAGCTAGAGGCGCCCATTCAACAGTTGTGATTGGATTCTCCTTCTCTTTGTACTTGTACTACCTTCATACATTCTAAATCTTATTTTATAAATTAAAAATATTCAGAAAATTAAGGTTAATTATAAAGCCTAATATTCAAACATATAACAATAAGATTAAAATATTTCCTATGTGTTTACATAATACAGAGAATGTTTATATATAAATTAATACAAAGGGTATTCTAAAGTAAGTTCCCCGTTTGATTTGTCCATAATTTTGGAAAATTTTAAAATTTTATATATATATATATATATAATTTAAAAAAAAAATATATATATATATATATATATATATATATATATATATAAAGACACTCTTTCAGCTTTCCCAATAACGGGACTGCCTCATTGATCAAAGCATAACACACAGAGTGAAAACAAAAACAGACTACAAAAGAGAAATGTGGGGAACGAACAAAACGGGAAAATTGAGTACAGTAATGATAATAACATACATATAACAGGCCTAAACGTAATAAAAAAACGGATTAGACGTTCAAACAAAAGATCTTCCTTTTTTAGGAAACAAAGTACAGGTGGTATTTTAAAATGGCAAGTGATCCTCTGATAGCAGTAAGGGAAACATCACGAATGAAGTCGTTGTTCAGCTGAAACTTCTTGCAGAAAGTGACAAAGAGGCGAGGTATTGCGCCCCTAGCGCCAACCATTAGCCCAGCTACTTCAATGGAATTGTGGGCTCATAAATTCTGCATTTTTCTGCGTGGACTTCAGCGGGCTGTTGTTCCTGTGCCTCGAACCTGACTGTCGGGTCGATAATGTAGGCGGATGTAGAGCCTGGTGGAATGGTAAGCATTTCAATTCGCCGACAGGATCCCTCTTGAGAGATGCCATAGACTTCTTCGTGTACAGTGAGACCTTTCTTCCTCAAGGCTTCGGCAATCATGGACCTGATTCTGTGATGTCTAGAGTTCCGCAGTGTCCTGCTGAAAGGACAGGCACCCAAAACGTGGCCTAGAGTTTCAATCTCACTGACGCAACGACGACAGTGGTTTCCGTCTCGGAACCTTCCTGGTATAGCACGCAGCGGACAAACATTAGCTGTCATTTTAAGTGCTAGTCTCCATTCACTGCTAGAACGCGAAATCCGTCAAAACCCGAAGTTCCTAGGAAATTATTGTTATAACTAAGCTCTTTAGGAAATTCTAGTTTTTACTTACGTAAATCAGTTACATCTAGAAATAACTATTTCTCTTTAGGAAATTTTATTTCTTACTAATATAATTAAGTTATAACTAGAAATAACTAATTGTTATTAGTAACAACCCCTTTAATGATTTCAGAACGTGTTTTGTGCATTATTTTTGAAGACGTAAATTGTTACTTCTTGAGGTTGTGCAAAAAATCTAGCTCCAACTATGAAAATTTCAACAAATGAAACTACAGAAATTCTAGTAGGACTGAAGTATGGCATGTTCATATTATGTAATGAGAAGCAACCTCTTATAACATGCTTGTAGTATACAAGATTTTTCGTAAAAAGTAAATCAGTATCAGTCGCCACCAAATCGTTTCAACTTTCACATGTATACACCCAGTTGTTTCTTTGTGTTTGCGAGACTGCCTGTTTCGACATCCTTTTAGTGCAATTTTTACAAACGGCTCACGTATTTTAATATATTTATATGTGTTTATGTAAATATAAATTGTGAACGTGCGAAATGTTAAATCATAGAGGTACAGTTCCAAACCTTGTTATTAGATTAAGAGACACGGGATCGCTGAACTTCAAAATGCGTGGGCCAAAACGAAAGGTTCTGACAGAAGCAAAACTTGATGATATTGGTGCATCACTTTAATAGATCTTTACGTCGTGTTGCACAAGAAGTAGGCGTATCAGCCCATACGGCTACTAAACTTTTAAAATTGAAACCTTACAGAGTTACTGTAGTCCGAGAATTACGGCCGCATGACAACGAAAGTCGAGTGAATTTATGTAATTGGGTTTACAAAACATTGTTCACGGTATAGTTGATCCAAATTTAATCATTTTCTCTGATGAGACATGGTTTCATTTACGTGGTTCTGTATGTTCACAGAACAATAGATTCTGGTGCACAGAAAATCCGCGATTAGTTCACGAAGTTCCCCTGCATGATGAAAAGATTGGTGTGTGGTGTGACGTAACAGCAAATCGAGTGATAGGACCGATATTTTTTGCAGATACTGGAAATTTAGAGAGGTATGGTACACAAATACTTGCACAGATTTATTAACAACTAGTCGTACCCGTGCGCTCCGCTGCACCTGTTAGAAACAAATATAAAGTAATTACATAATTAAAATAGGACGTTTGATCCAGGGAACAACTTTTACAACAGCGCAAGATAATCTGCTTCGCTCATTACCCAATTATTTTTGCATTGCATTTATTGCATATATATTTTATGTATTTTAACACGATTCAATTGAGCATAGTTAAAATTTGAATTATAAAATAATGGATTGCTAAGCTAACGTACTATTACTGCATACTAAATCAATACACTCTCGTTGTTCGTTAATTCTCTGAGATTAAAATGAGTGTACATAAATATTATTTTAAGAAATACAGAAAACGAATGTACAAAATAGCCTATCAAATTTTCTGTGAATAAGAAGCTATTTTAATCTTACCTGTCCTCGATTTACTCAAACGTTACTGTAATCACATTATAGCATTTTGTCCATCTAGAGAAACTATACTTTCCAATGGTGAAATAATTAATTATACAAATCGGTTAATTTAGCTTCTGATATTACTTCATACAAACACAGAAACATTCTCTGTAGGCTATGTTTAATAGCTTTTGATTGTTGATGTCCAAGGCCCCTGTTTCGATTGTTGTTATCCAAGGCCCCTTATAGACGAAGTCATTTGTTCTTAATTCATTGCACCGTCTTAGATGGCGTTATTTTAATTACTCATTTATCTCATTAAATATCAGTCCTATCAAAATTTTGTAAAGAATAAAACTTATCGGAAATCATTTTAAAGAAACTTTTGTTATGTAACATTTTTCACAAAAATCAATAATAAGCGAGATATGTCGATTTATTTAATTCAGGCCCCCTTATAACCCCCCTTTTAAATAAAGTATTTTGAATGCCATGTAGCCTAAAATCTAAGTTACAACGAACTTAATTTATACTCCAATTTTCATATAAATCGGTTCAGCCATTATCGCGTGAAAAGGTAACAAACATACAGACAGACATACAAACAAAAATTTCAAAAAAGCGATTTTCGGTTTCAGTGTGGTTAATTATATGTTAGGACCAATTATTTTTGGAAAATCGAAAATTACCAGAAAAATTTCGGCTACAGATTTATTATTAGTATAGATTATCTGATAACTTTTGCGTGTGAATTCAAATTTCATCAAAAGATGTCGGGAATGTCTGAATGCTAATGGACACCACTTTTAGCAACTACTGTAACACAGGTTAGTGAAATAAAATTATGATTGTGTGCATGCCATTAATTAATGACAGTTGTATAAATACAATACTCCGGAGATTACGCATCTAAAATGTCACGCTTTACCTGGCGCTCTACAGGCTTGCTCCCGCCCGCGTTCTTCGGATCAAGCGTGTAGTATCTAGGTGCGTTATATCTGTCTCTTTTTTCCGGATAACACAAAGTTTGGCTTATGATTCATACAAGTCTGGTGCAGGTTGAAACTCAAGCAGATACGTCCGATGTTAAGTTGAAAAGACAAATCTTGATTCCTTCTTGGCAGGTGTGGATTATCGAGAATATCTCAATTTCTCGCTGCGGTTTTGATCCCAAGTTCACATTGACATTACAGCTGCCGGTGGTATATCGGTTACTGTGCTAGCCTTTGAGTCCGTGGTCTACTGGTTCAAACACGTCCGAAGACGATGGGTTTTTAAAAGTGCGATAAATTCGTTAGCATGACCTCATTTATGAACGAAGTAAACTGGGAGGTCCGTGTCATTCATTTATCAACACTTAAATCAAACTGTTCTCCATAGAAGTTTCCAGACAAAAGGTATCATAACGGGTTCATAAGAGTGACCTATATGAGCAGGAGCTCCACCCCTAAATCCATTGTATTCTGTTCTATTTTTCCTGTATGAGAAAACAGGATATCAGATTTAAATTATTATTCATACCTTTACAGTTTTCTACCCAAGACTAGGTCTTTCACTGCAAACACAACATTCTCCAATCTTTCCTATTTTCTGCCTTCCTCTTAGTCTCCGCATATGATCAATAGGCCTATATAATATTGTCGTCTATCATCTGATTTCTTCTGCCCCGAACTCTTCTCCCGTTTACCATTCCTTCCAGTGCAACCTTCAGCAGGTAGTTTCTATTATCTGATATCTTCTTCTGCCCCGAACACTTCTCCCGTTCACCATTCCTTTCAATGCATCCTTCAGTAGGTAGTTTCTTCTCAGCCAGTGACTGAATGAATTCCTTTTTCTCTTCCTGATCAGTTTCAGCATCATTATTTCTTCACCCACTCTTTTCAACACAGCTTCATTTCTTATTCTGTCTGTCCATTTCACACGCTTCATTCTTCTCCTTATCAGCATTTCAAATGCTTCTTGTCGCTTCTTTTCACTTCGTCGTCTTGTTCATGTGTCTGCCCTATAAAATTCTACACTCCACACAAAGCACTTCACTAGTCTATTCCATAATTATTTTTCCAGAGTTCCGTAGGTGATACTTCCTTTGCCATAGCTGTCCCTCTTTTGACTTCCTGGCAGCAGCTCATGTACAGCTTGTAGTACACCCTAAGTATTCGTATTTGAAGCTGTCCATTCGCTCTACTGACTCATCTAGAATTCGTACCTGTACCTTTTTTCAAATTGTCTTCCACAGTTATCTTCATCGTATACTGCTCACCCCCTGCATTTAGGCCCTGTAGATAATCCCTTAGCTTCGTCTCCTCTTCTGCTAACAACGTCACGTCAACTGCAAACCTTATCCACTGTATTCTTCTTTCTCCTACCATCACCCCTCTCATGTCCTGAAAACAGTTCTTCACTAAATCCTCCAAGTAGATGTTGAACAGAGTATGTGATAAATGGCATCCACCTCTCTAATTCACTTCCTTCTGACTATCATGACTTTGACTCGTTGTTTCTTATATAAAGATGGCTGAACAGCTCTCTCTCTCTCTTCGCAGTCCACGCCGATTTTCTTCAGGATCCCAATCAGTTTATTCCAATTTTATTATTATTATTATTATTATTATTATTATTATTATTATTATTATTATCATCGTCGGAGACCGGAATTTAAGCATTACGAATCATTCAAATAGGCAGGCAGAAAGGCATCATAAGTAGCTAAAATAGTCAGGCAAAAAGGCATTATAAAGAGCTGAAATGCGCAATAAAAGGCAATTACAAAAACCTTGCACTAGATCCACAACCTTGCACTTTCCACAAAGGGTTTTCGACAGCAAGAAAAGCTTTACGTAAGTCGAATGCAAATTGAGATTTTCGGCTCGATGTTGCAATTATTGTTGGAAGCAAAGAAATCTCCTTCCCAGTAGCCTTGGAAAGTGCATTTTTGTGTTAGGTTGTACTAATATGTTGCGATATGTAATATTTAGCTAACTACAACAACGTCGCAATGAAAACTGAAAGAAAAATAACCGTTAAAAATAACGTTAGACCCGCACTCATTGTTGCTTCGTCATTAAACACAAGCGATAATTACAACGCTTACTTTATATATTTTTGCACGGCAGCACTCATTGCTGCAAAGAGAATATGAACTGACTGAAAGACAATAATATGCATTCGGTGAAGTCACTTTCATTGTAGCGGTTGTAGAAATAAATTAAAATATACCTGTAGGTAATTTTTAATCATAAATTGATAAATAATAGATAAATAATCAAATAAAGGCAAAAAAAGAATTTATTTTGTAAATTAGGCAGAAAAGGGCAACATAAAACTGTGATGTTTCAATCACAAAGGTATAATTCCTACAGATTTACTTTCATAATGAAGATAGATTTAACACATTTAAAAATACATTCTGCCAAAGTTCCGGTCTCTTATTATTATTATTATTATTATTATTATTATTATTAAACGATTTTAACGCAATATGTATTAAAATGTCTTCAAAATGAAAAGTTGTCAACAATTTACGACAATCATAAGTCGGTTTAAATTTTAAAAAGTGTTAGAAAATTATTAACTTAATATTTTCCAAATCAGTTATGAAAATAATTGTGATTTATTTCGACAGTAAACCAGAATATTATTTAAATATTTCAATAATTCCATTCGCATCTTCATGTCTCCCATTTCTCAACCACTTAAGAGTAATTCCGAGAACCAGATATCGGTGTCACCTGCATCTCTAAACTAGGATATAAAATGAACCATTAAGAAGAGAGAACAGGTATTCTGTTGCAATGTCAAAGGAGGCCGACAACTTTAAGTGTATTAAAAGTAAACGCAGAGAAGATAAATAATCATTATGATGTAGAATTTTATTTGAGGAAGATGAAAATGTTTACTATCTCGTTTATGAAATGTGTACAAAGTATCCTATCGTATTACTGAGAGAGAATTTTTATAATCATTATCATCATACTCATGATAACTATCACTACCGTCATAAAAATGTAGGTTGTTAGGCTTCATGACCTGTTCCGGCCCCTTTACTGATCCAGAATTCTTCTAAGAGGACGTAGTTGGCACCGTTTTCCTGTGTATTGATATTTTAGAAATTAAACTGGGTAACCTAATCCACGTCATAGTTCCAGACAGTCTCCATTTATTCCTGTACAGGCGTATTTTCACTTCAAACTCTGTGTATATTATATGTTTTTTTATGCTCGACCATGCCGAAATGTAGTAATTATACATCTGGTAGCAGTCCTTTAATGCATGTCATTAAAGTACACCTATTCATTAAAGGTCTGGTCTTTCAGCCAATGACGACTCAGGTTACAACTATTCAGCCAATGACAGGTCAGCTTTCTACAGATATAAAACCGCAAGTATCGATTATTCTCGGATATGCAATCGAAAGAGAATTAGAGAAAAGTCACGGAGGCTGGAAATCCAATACTGTCCAAAAGGTTATGTTCTGTTACTATAATAATTAGCGTTAATTGTAAATAATATTCAAATAAATTCAATTTGTCATCTCGTTTTTCAATGTCGAATTCAGTAATCAAAATTATACCAAGTTTAACGGATTACACAAGGTCAATGACATTATTGTTCCTCGGAAAAAAATCAATACTTTCGCGTCTGCGCACATCTCACAATTCACGACCTAGAACAAGGTCACTTCCGATCTTGTCAGATACAAATAAAATGTATACATCTGAATACTGTAATTTCAAGTTAGAAATATGGTCGAGCATAAAAAGTCGTATGAAACTCGTCTATAATGGTAATTAAGAAGCTCGTATGAAAATTATGAAACTCGCTTGCGCTCGTTTCATAAACATCCATACTCGCTTCTTAATTACTATTATTATAGGCTCGTTGTATAATGTACTATTATTTTATACTTATAGTTTTGCCATGTATATTTTACTTTTCATAAATTTCATCCTCACTGCATCAGTATGTGATTCACCTCTCCTTATAATGGCCTAAGGCTTACATCCATATAGAGTGTCTGTAGTGCCCAAATCTTAATCGTGTATGTTTCTGTATTTGGGAAGTTTTTCGAACTTTATTAATTATTTCTGTTTTTGGAATAAATCTTATAATTTTGTTATTATGTTTCGTTTTGATAGGAGCTTGAGCAGCCCAAATAATGCACTCGTATAATATGTTCCAATACGTTGTCGTTTATTCAATTTTTGTTCTGAATTCGTGCCTTAGTTTGAAGACCATTATTTTTGTTTTGTTACAAGACATCTTTAAACAATATTTGGCAGTAATGAATTTATTTATTTATATACTTATTTATTTATCTGCAAAAACAGAGCGCATACCCCAATAGTAGCGTTATACAAATTATGTTTTCTGCCTTAGGGATGACTCTTTAGTCTAATATTATTCATATAGCAATTTTTGTAATATGTACTCGGAATCTGTTATTTTTACTCGAACATTTTGCAAAAAATGATTGAATATCTTCATTTCTTGAGATTTTAATTATTTTTATATTGTCTTGTCTCATTCTTAGATTATATAATTAATATGTACCGTATTGTTGTGTAGGAATCAAGGGACATATTATTGCCGCGCTCTCATGGTCAACATGTCGGCATCATACAATAACGTGCGGTGTGCTTTCAAAACATAATTAGCCACCGGCGTGGCTCAGTCGGTTAAGGCGCTTGCCTGCCGGTCTGAAGTTTCGTTCGGGCGCGGGTTCGATCCCCGCTTGGGCTGATTACCTGGTTGGGTTTTTCCGAGGTTTTCCCCAAGGTAGTCTATGGCGAATCCTCGGCCTCATCTCGCCAAATATCATCTCGCTGTCACAAATCTCATCGACGCTAAATAACCTAGTAGTTGATACAGCATCGTTAAATAACCAACTAAAATAAAAAGAAAATTAAAACATAATTTTGCCGACCGATTGTTGCTCTGTAGGTTTCACTCTAAGCGTCACGTTGTCACGTCTACTTCCTCGATAAGAATAAGCACTAGTTTGTTATATTGTTAAATGGCTATTATTATTATTATTATTATTATTATTATTATTATTATTATTATTATTATTATTATTATTTCACATACGAGTACGTTGACATTCTTAACTCTTAATAATAACTCTTTAATAATAATTTTTAATCACATACCTTAATGTTCGTCCTCAGCACAAGACATTGCAACCTCGGTTTTAGTCCACGTGGATTAGACAAGTAGGTGTCATTTAATAATGGAAACAGCTTATTAGTTGCAACATTGAAATTCAGGCGAGTGATTGGAGCGGCGACATAAGAAATGGAAAACAATAATGCAATTAAGTTTCAAAGACCTCCCGATTGTTACGCACGAGGCCGCTCAAAGACCTACCAAATGTTAACCATGAGAGCGCGGCGATAATACCTGTCTAACACCGTTGTTAATTGTTATGAGTGATGTTTATTAATTACTTAAAAATGGCTTTTAAGACACCCGAAAGTTTATTGCCGCCCTAACATAAGCCCGCCATCGATCCCTATCCTGTTCAAGATTAATCCAGTCTCTATCATCATATCACAACTCCCTCAAATCCATTTAATATTATCCTCCCATCTACGTCTCGTCACCCCAATGGTCTTTTCTCCTCCAGTCTCCCAACTAACACTCTATATTGATTGATTTCTGGATTCGCCCATACGTGCTAGATGCCCTACCCGTCTCAAATGTCTGGATTTAATGTTCCTAATGATGTCAGGTGAAGAATACAATGCGTGCACTTCTGCGTTGTGTAACTTTCTCCATTCTCCTGTAACTTCATCCCTCTTAGCTCCAAATATTTTCCTAAGAACCTTATTCTCAAACACCATTAATCGTTATTCCTCTCTCAAAGTGAGAGTCCAAGTTTCACAACCATATAGAACAACCGGTAATATAACTGTTTTATAAATTCTAACTTTCAGATTTTTTGACAGCAGACTAGATGACAAAAGCTTCTCAACCGAATTATAGCAGGCATTTCCCATATTTATTCTGCGTTTAATTTCCTCCCGAGTGTCATTTATATTTGGTACTGTTGCTCCAAGGTATTTCAATTTTTCAACCTCTTCGAAGGATAAATCTCCAATTCTTATGTTTCCATTTCAATGTTTATCATGTTTTTTAATTTTATTTTTATTTTCATATATTATTTTAATTGCTGCGAGTATTGGATTTGACACGTTTTTATTTTTTAAGATGTTGTGTAACATCGAATGCCTTTTCAAAATCAAGAAAAGGACAATTTATTTGTTAATTGCACTCACTTTTTTTTCCCAATAAATTTAGGATGAAATCTGCATCTATTCAAGAACTTTCTATTCTGAAGCCACAATGTTCTAATTCAAAAGATTTTCTACATACAGGTTTTAATTTCTCACTTAATATTTTGAACAATAGTGAAAATGAGATTAAAATAGTTCGGTCATTTGAAAATAATGAATTAAAGAAGAACACAAAGAAGGGTATTGAAAGTGAAAGTCAAAAGTTGAATAACATTGGTAAGACCCCGGACTAGATAATTAGATCAAGTACACACAGATTTAAAAAGACAGGTCACGATTGGGAAAGAATCCAAGAGGAGAAATTGTGACAAGACAGGGCTTTGTAGAGGAGGTTATGTTCTCAGACGACGAAAAACTGAGTGGAAACATTTACTAATGATGATTGTGATGACGATGATGATGATGATTATGATGACAACGACTTAATATTTTGAATAACATGTATAATAAGTATTTAAAATCATCTTTTTCTGTAGTTCCTAGGGCCTTTCTTATCTCTATTTTTTTAATACTAATTTCATTTCGACTTTCTTATGGTATTCTTTCTTATATGCAAATTTGTTTCAGGAATTTAAGTAATTTTGTATTAATTTTTTTTTCATGAGTACTTGAATTACATATAAGCAAACTGTCTTCACCTCGGGCATTTCTTGACCACTTCTATTTCTTCCCCTTTTTACTTGATAATTCCCAAAATTTTGCGAAGTCCGATTTTGTCTATGGAAGTTTCAACCGTTTCACAGGCTTTTGAAATAATGGGAAAATATATTGATATCTAAATTACATTTAAAATTTCCTCCCTTATCATATCTTGATCTAATATTTTAAAATGTTATATGTTTAGTTTTATCCTATATAAACCATGTTCAATGTGTGAAACGAATTCCTCTCATAAGATATTTCCTTTTCCGTTCTATTACAAACTTCTGAGGTTTACCCAACTATAAGGCGAAAGCTATGTAGTCCCATAACAAATCTGATTCTTTTTACGAAATACTATCTCGCTATCACTAATTCCTCTCGCAGTTGTTACAGCTGATACTACTACTATTATTATTAATAATCGCGATCGACCAGGTCAATATACTGCGTCACAAAACTATAATGGCACACATGGATAATAATCTCATGGAAGAGATTAATAACAGGAAATAAATGTGCATATGCTGAAAACTGTAGTAAACTGTGCTGGTTGATGTGTGAGAGGTTCGCGGGTTCAAAGCCGGTCGAGAGTAATGGATTTTAGAGGTCTGTGCAGTTCGTTATATGATTTCCTTTTGATCCCATGTCATAGATGTACGGCATGTAAAATAACTCTGTCCCTGACACAGGACTCCAGGAAAAATTTGTCTGCCACTTTTGACACTGAATAACATGTTACAATTTACAAAATGATTACCTAAATATAATTACTACTACTACTACTACTACTACTACTACTACTACTACTACTACTACTACTACTACTACTACTACTACTACTACTACTACTACTACTGCTACTACTACTGCTGCTGCTGCTGCGGATGCAGTTACTACTATCACAGCTACTACTAATAACACGCCGTAGCGTCGTGGTTTAACTCACTGTCCTGTACATAGGACGCATTCACTTTATAGTGTCCTCTTATCTAGAGTTTTTGTAATATGTCACAGATTCTTAGTTGGTTTCTTCTTCTAAACTTTATTAAACGTACCTTGACTAAGAATTAGCTTAATAATGTATTTTCTTACCTCAAGTGCCGCATAACTTTAGCACTTGCACATAAAATTATGTCTGCAAGTGAGCATATCAAATTGATGATTTAGCTATCTATATGTTAGGATATGTAAGTGTAATACCTAGTTGGAAATGAAACACAAATTCTATCATACCTTGAAAATGGAAGTGGTCACATTCCATGTCCTAAATATAAGAACATTGGGACAAAATGGATTCTTTTTATATAATATTCATATTGTTGTATATGTTTCAACAAGAAAAGAGAATAAGCAGTTTTTGCCTTCTGGAGAGACAATTGGAGTATTTATATCATATCATAACAGGGTTCTTGAGGATTGTTTTTCACTCAGTATCATCCCACCTCCACCACATTCTGCAAATATTGATGGTGTTGCGATCATGATTGCTGAAGAAGCTTCTGACATACAGCGTGTTCAGTTCAAAGTGTGTCATGGCTCGCTGTATGCCGTCATGTGGCTAGTCGTTGAGCCTAGAGAATTCAATCTCCTACACTTCCGCAAAGGCGTATTACTTATGTGCCAGAGAAGTTGCCTGGCAAGTACGGCGTTCATTCTGAAGAGTACTTACCGATACATACGGTAACGCCTGTAGTGGCAGGAATGTGAACTGTTGGGAAACACGTACTGAGATGAGTTTTTTTCTTACTGTAGCGATATGGGGAGAGGGTTAAGACGATTACTTACGTACAGGGAACGGATTTATATGGACTAAAAATATATGAAATATGTAAATATATATGTAGTTATTTTTACCAAAATATGGAATTAAATATGGATTTTTACCAAAATATGGAATTAAATATGGACTTAAAATTATAAAAAAATGACTATGTACGTTAAATATTGGTACATTTTAATCAAACTAAACAAAAAATATAATGGACGTACCTTATCTTCCAATGTAGTTTCAACAAAACACAATTTTTATTGTCTGTTACCATAACAATAGGTTACAAACATTTCTTTCAAGTGCTGAAAAGTGAATCTTCTTCTATTGTCTCTGAGGATAGATTTATACTGACTAAAAGAGCGTTCGACGTCACAAGAAGTAACTGGTACATAATTCAATTTCACAATGTCTGCTGGGGATAAGTCCAAGTTAATCTTCACTGTTGATTCACCACTCATCACAGCAACAACCTTTTGTAGTTCTTCATATCCAGGGTTTTTTGAAAGTACAGTGTCCACCTTAGCTCTTACTGCATCTGCAACTTTACCTCTACCACGATTCAGTTGTTCCACAGTACTATTTATAATTTCAAAACTTTCAGATAGTGAAAGGTGCCTATTTTGGAGACTTTTGAGCGTTTGTATGATGCATGAAAATGTATGCTGAATGTGAGCTAAGTCATTCTTCACACTTATGTCACAGGTAACTGTTTTCGCAGTATCAATTGAGACTGCATCTTCAGAGTCCAATGCAAGGAGAACATTGTTAATAGAGTCTATATGTTCGGCATAATATTCAACTGCTTCTAGCCATGTACCCCATCTAGTTAAAATTGGCTTTGGTGGCAATGGAATTTCAGGGTACATTTCTTTCAACACGTTAACTCTACTGGGAGCTTTGAGAAATACTTTTTTCACTGATGAAATCAACAAATCTACTTTAGGGAAATTGTCTCTGACCACTTCTGCCACACGATGAAATGCATGCGCCACACAAGTAAAATGAGTCAATTTAGGATATACAACAGATAATGCTTGTCCAGCTTTGACCATATAAGGGGCAGCATCGCTAATAAAGAATAACACATTATCGTACATAATACCCTTTGGCCACAGGATACCCATAGCTTCGTTGAACAGTTTAACTATAGTTTTGTTATTGCACTTTTCTAGAACATCACAATGTAAAAGAATTCGTTCAGAATATTGTTCACTTAACAAACCGATAACTACATTACCAACAAGTCTACCTTCTTTGTCGGGAGTCTCATCAATGGAAACCCAAATTGAACTATCTTTAATTTCATCTCTTATCTTCTGTATTGTCTCATCGTAGATGGATGGAGCATACGTCTTCCTAAGTGTTGACTCATCCGGGATTGTATGTTGAGTATATTTTTCAAGGAATTCCCTGAAGACCTTATTCTTTAGTTTGTAGAGAGGAATATCAGCAGAGATGAGAGAACGGCACAGGTCGATGTTAAACTCAGATCTTACATTCGATGTTGTTGGTTGTGTTAAAAACAATTGTCTCTGCTTGGAATTTAGTTGTTTGTTGGCCTGATGTTTACTAGTTGTAATGTGTTGTTGCACCAGGAACTTTTGTGTAGATGATACTGCACACTGACACAAATTACAAAATAATATTTTATTGTCAGTTGATAAACCATCTTCTTTAAATTCTGAAATGTAACTTGTTAGTTTTGATTTTAAATTGACTGAATGACGTACTTTTGGCATATTTACCGTCTTTATAGTATGATTTACAAAACTGAACCTATGTGTACTCTGACTGGCATTTAACTGTTGAGCTGCACAACTGAAGTCTGTTAAAAATTTTAAATTAAATTAATACAGTTTTGTAACTTACTTTCCCATTGTTGATAGGACTGCTAATTTTCAAATAACTCTGATGTTAAAGGGATTACTGAACATGTGTTTAAATCTCTATTGTTGAAATGTATTTTTAAAAGTTAATGGAATTTTGTTTTGTTTTATTGTTAAACCTAATATAATATGGACTGTTTTATATGAAATATGGAAAATATATGGAAATTAACGAAAATATGTACTAAACTCTAAAATATGGAAAAATATGGAAAATAAAAGTAGGATTTTTCAACCCTACACATTGTGAAACATAAAGATAATGCAAAATATAAATTATATTAGCTTTATAAGTAAATATGTATTTACATATAAATCCTTTCCCTGGTTATTATTATTATTATTATTATTATTATTATTATTATTATTATTATTATTATTATTTTATTCTGTATGAAATGAAAAGGCTGAAATTCTTCAATGGCCTATATCGTCGTAATTATTAGATTCGGTTATCAGTTCACGAAACCTTTTACTCGGTGACTGCAAAAATAAGGTCCATTGTCACTTTATGAATCATCCTCCATGAAGCAAAAGTACATACGATTTAAAATTTAAAATTGCACTGTTGATTTTTTGTTTTCCACTGCGAATTGTTGGCTTCCAAAACTCAGCTGCCCTGCCATGACATTTTTCACGGAGGTCCATATTCTGTCAGCTGTTATATTCTGTTAATTAAGCGGGAAAACTCTGTCCAGTAGCTTTTCCCAACAGTTTCGCTGGGATAACTTGGTGTTAACGGCTTGTTGCCTTTTTTAACTGACATTAATTTTTCCCTAGGGTGGTGGGCTTCAGTGCTGGGCTGACCCTCAAAGGAATAAATGCTCTACGTTTCCAGTCCCCCACCCGCACTCGCTTTTGCTTACTCCTTTTGTCTAGACGTGACTAATTGTTCTTCTCTGTATACGTAATGAGTTTATATATCATTTTTAGGGAAGTGTGTGTGCCTTTGCACTAGGGGTTGTTTTTTCTATAAGCTACGAAGAGTAGAAAAACTGTGCAGAAAGGTCAGGCCTATTAATTTTATGAACGATGCTTCTAATGATACGAAATTTACACCCACACACACAGGGTACACAAGATTTTATTACTTTTTAAAACCTTTCTCTCTACAAGTAGGAGTAGGCTACTTAGAACTTCGGATAGATTATTCAACCAACATAACTTTAACATAAAATACCACAGGAGAAACTTGTTGTAAAATACTAATAACAGAAAATATTTCAATATCTATCAAATAACTCATACTGTGTAGTGCATCGTGAACTGTATGATGAAGATCTCTTTATAGTGCTGTTTAAACAACTTAGACTGCAATAATGCCAAAACAATATACTACATCAACTTATAGCACAACATCAGCCATAGATAGATAGATAGATAGATAGATAGATAGACAGACAGACAGACAGACAGACAGACAGACAGATAAAATAGCAAATATACAGCCCATAGACAACGTCAAAATACAAATATATAATACATGGCCTACAATAATATGGACAGATATTGAAATAAAATCAAAATTAATATACAATTGCCGGACAATTAATTAAATGTATTAAAGAAGTGTATAAGATCAGGTTAAAATGTACAAATGTGTCATTTACATGAGATTAAAATAATAGTATCTAAAACGTAATATTACTAAATTCATTGACACTTTAGAGTGGATTTGCCATCAATGCCTTTCTCTCTAGGCTTCTGAAAGTAAAATATGACTTCTTTATTATATGCATGGGTAAGGAATTATAAGGTTTATATTATATGGAAATAAAACTATTGCTTGCAGTACTAGATTTGTACTTAGTTAAATATGTATCAAATCTGGAACGGGTAGAATAATTATGAATAGAAGAGCAAGTATGTAGGAAGATTATACACATTACGCTTAGCATACAGAAGGCAATCGAGAATAAACATTGACGGCAACGTAGGTATTCCTAGTTGTACAAAAAGTGGTTTACAATGAGTTCTAGAAGACACACCACAAATAATTCTCACTGCTCTCTTTTTAAGAATAAACAACTTAGAAACCGAAGTCTGGTTACCCCACAAAAGCGTCTCGTTGCTTAAGTGACTATAAATATGGGCATAATAAATCGTAACTAAAGATTTATAACATAATTTTTGTCTGATGATTCGTAACATGAAAATTCCTTTATTAATTTTATTAACAAGATATTCTATGTGTGTACTCCAGCCCAGACCAGCTTCGAGGTGATTGCCTAGAAATTTAACTGAGGAAGACAGGTCAGTAATATTTCTGTTAAAAGAAATTTTAATATCTACAGTCTTATTAAAGGTGATGCTAAGTTTATTGGCATCACTCCAGTTTTTTTATCGTGAACGATGCTTTGTCAAACTGTCTTTTCATTAAAATATCATTATCCTGAGAAATTCCAAGTGCTAAATCATCAGCAAACATGAAAGTGTTAAGGCAGTCACCCTCAATGCTGTCTGGGAGATCGTTAATATATATAATGAAGAGCACGAGTCCAAGAACAGAACCCTGTGGGACACCAAACTTGACAGGTTTATATTGAGACATTGCACCATTACCATAAACAGATTGGTATCTGCCTACACTAGAATTATTAAAACCAAAAAAAATTCTGTTTTTGTATTAATATATCGTGAGAAATGGTATCAACATTTTTGGTAAAATCGTAAAAACGGCCAACCATTAACCTGGACTTTTCCAAAACACTAAAGCACTTCTCCACAAATGTAACCATGGCTTCAATTGTATTGAAGGAGGATCTAGAATCATACAAATAGACGATTATATTCAAGGTAATCTGCCATTGTATTATTTAATAAGATTTTAAATACCTTTGAAAGTGGAGGTATTATGCTAAAAGGCCTATAATTTGAATAATGTAACTGATTACCTTGTTTATGAACCGGAATAACTTTGGAATATTTAAAGATATCTGGAAAGGTGCATTTATCAACAGTAATCTCACTAGACGTTTTGATTTGTCTAGAGAAAATCAAAACTCGAGTGGGATGTAATTGACTATTACACGATTAGAAGAAAGTATATAAAGATTAGAAGTAACGAAGTACTCCAATACAATAAAATATTGACTTACGAAAATACAACTGTCTTCAACTGTATTATTGTACCATCTCAACATTACAAATATTACGCTAGATGCATGCTAGATGGCAGTAGTGTCTTTATACAGACACTGTAATGATTACTATTCAATAAATCTTAATATTAAACAATCTCTGATACGTGACTATCCATAATATCATATAGCAGAGCAGAAGCTATAACATAACCTAACTAATATACACAAGTGTTAGAAAAGTTTTAATTAACGACGATGACATAAAAAATAAACATGAATAATTTTAAAAGGAATAATTATTGAATGTACAATTTTCAAATTTGAATGTGGTTGATGGTTCATTTGATGTTATATTGGACGTGTGCGTAATAGAAGTGGAACTCGTTGATTTAGGCCTACACGGTGTATTCAACTTATTCAGAATTTCCGAATGAATAATTTTAAAAGGAATAATTATTGAATGTACAATTTTCAAATTTGAATGTGGTTGGTGGTTAAATTGATGTTATATTGGACGTGTGCATAATAGAAGTGGAACTCGTTGATTTAGGCCTACATGGTGTATTCAACTTATTCAGGATTTCCGAATGGTGCTCTTCATTTATTTGTAAATCGGATTTCAGAAGATGCATAGGTATGAGCAGTGATTTTTATTCATTCTTGTTCTTGAATGCCAATGCGAGTCATATTTGAAACTGCTGTGCATCGACTGGAGTGGTTTGTAATTTTATATATATTTTTGACGTCCAGACCAGCGCAGTTTCAAATGCTGGCAAACAAAGAAACAAATGCTAGGGACGATATAAAAATTAAACAAATGCTAGGGACGCGATAAAATTAAACAAATGCTAGGGACGCGATAAAATTGTGCGATAAGGAGCCATGATTGGTTGAAATACGTCCTTTCGTACCGTTTTATTGGTCAAAAGTAGTATGACGTAGTAAGAGTGTAATAGTCAATACAAATATGAGTTAATGACTCTCAGATAAAATTTGCAGCTGTTTTGATAATTTTTGGGCTTAAATCATAAACATCTGGACAAGAACTGTTTCCAAGTTTCAGAATAGCAGTGTAGACCTGCTGAACAGTTACATAATTAAGTTTGAAAACTGTATCTGGTTTATGTGATTTATTTATGAAGCATGAATAATTGTTGTTTCCTTTAAACATGTTAACAATTTCATCTACTAGACAGATAAAATGGCTATTATTTCTTCGGCATTTATGACGGGATGTTTGTTCTGGGTTTAGAGTTGTTATTCAGTAATTCAGAAACGATAGACACGTAGTCTTAGAATTATTAGTAGAGTAATTAATTAAATTAGAGTAAAAGAGCATTTTCGCCCTTTTAATGGCCTTATATTTACGTTTAAGTTTCTTGTTTTTATCCCCAAATTCTGACATTCCGAGATAAGTGTGATAGAGTAAACATGTTTCTTTAAGCTCTCAAAGCTCACTTGTAAATCACTTGGAACACTTACCAAGACTACTGTCTCTTTGTTTAACAAGAATCAAAGGAAAAGCAGTATCAATTACTTTCATTAAAACATTTGTAAAATAGTTGGGTTTATCATTAATACTATCAATATTGTAAAGTAAAAAACAATTTATAGCCTATTAATAAGTAAAGAAATAAAATAACGGATAGTGAAGTTGCTAATTACACGAGAGTATGTTGTGGAATTATTATTGTCATCAGTTATTAACGTATTTCTAGTTCAATTTGCTTTGAGGGAAGACTCCACTGAAAATCATGAAAATTTTTCCTAATTTTTTTTTAGCTATTTCACTTATTCAGAATTTATATTTTCATACCCCAAATGGATTCAGCTCAATTCCGATTACAAATACTCGTATGTTTACACTTTTTAAATTAAGGCTGGGAGGGGGCGTGGAATTTAAAGAGCTGTCAAAATTGTTTTTCATCGAAGAATTCTATTTAAAATTTCTGATTACAAATCTAGTAACTTTTTGTTGGTTCCCTGAAGTTACTAGATGAATGTAGCGGAGGAGAATATTAATTTACAAAAATATTCATTTTATTTTCTAATCTATTTTTCTGTGTTAATTTTTGTTGATTCAACACCAACTTTCTTATGCCAAATATTAATCAATCTGGATGAAATTTTTACTGCAAGTATTTATGAGATAGCTGCATGTTTCTATGCATTTATTTTGTGAGAAATGCTGCTAGTTTATTTTTTTAATATTTTTCTTAAAATAGCAGCATTAAGAAAAATATTAATAAAATAAACTAGCAGCATTTCTCACAAAATAAATGCATAGAAACATGCAGATACCTCATAAATACTTGCAGTAAAAATTTCATCCAGATTGATTAATATTTGGCATAATAAAGTTGGTGTTGAATCAACAAAAATTAACACAGAAAAATAGATTTGAAAATAAAATGAATATTTATGCAAATTAGCATTCTCCTCCGCTACATTCATCTAGTAACTTCAGGGAGCCAACAAAAAGTTACTAGATTTGTAATCAGAAATTAAAAAAAAAAAAAAAAAAAAAAAAAAATTCGATGAAAAACAATTTTGACAGCTCTTTAAATTCCACGCCCCCTTCCAGCCTTAATTAAAAAAGTGTAAACATACGAGTTGTAATCGGAATTGAGCTGAATCCATTTGGGGTATGAAAATATAAATTCTGAATAAGTGAAATAGCTAAAAAAAATTTGGAAAAATTTTCATGATTTTCAGTGGAGTCTTCCCTTAAATAAAATTGAATCGTGGTCAGAGAAAATAGTCGGAATGACTTTCGCTTTAGATCTAGCATTATGGATAGTGGTAACAATATTGTCAATACCTGTACCTCGGGAGTTGTTTAAGCCGGGTCGAGTTGGCTGACACAGTACTAGTCTAACACCGTAACTGTCAAACAGGATCTTAAGGTCGTCCACCGCATTGGTGTTGCCACAGAAATCAACGTTAAAGTTGGCTGCTAAAACAATATTAGCGTCAGGTTTAAAATTGTATATCAAATTAAACGTAGCTTATCATTTAATTCGTTTTGTGAAGGAGTGAATTTAGCATTGTTTCTATCAGGCCTACGATATAAAGCAACACAAACAAGATTGTAAGTTTGAATATCTTAAGTGCAACAAATCTCAAAATCATAAATAGTTACTAAATGTACAACGTTATTAACATTACGTGCTGAGATTTCATTTTCAACATAAATTACAACACCCCCATGCTGATCGTGGCTCCTACAATAGTAATTGGCAATATAGTACCCCGGAATTTTAATTAAGTATAATTCTTTCTTGCTAAGCCAGTGTTCTACAAGACACAATATATCTACATCTAATCCATTAACTAGTGATATAATATAGTTCAGTTTGTTCAGCATACTCCGAACATTCCAATGCAGTACTCTAATACAGTAGTGTCAGAGTTGTAAGCTCCGAAACCGGTTGTGGTGCTAGAGACGTCCAGTCGGAGCGTGAACTTGCTTATGTCTGTGGAAGCACCGGAGCTCGCAACGAATTATAGTGGAGCGCTCCGCTCCGTTTAGGCTGTGTCTGACAACGATGCTCTAATACCATTCGTGGAATGTGTGCTTATGTTGTCAGAGTTGATCCCTGTTACTTGTTTACAAGATTTTTTTTGTCGCAGGTGAAAAAACCGACGTACACAAACATTACTAGGCCATATGCTTGAATCCATGGCTAGTTCCAAATTTCATTGTAGATATCTACTTTGAATGAGGAATATACATCGGGATTTCTAGATGATAATTATTCACATTTTACTTCTGGAAAGTTAGGCTTTAGAAAATTTAACACATCTTCACATTTTGTTGAGGGTGGCAATCTGTAGACATGCAATGAAACCGTTTTAGGAACACCTTGTAATTTGCTGTTACTTGGGTTTGAGTCAAGAGTTTTTCCCAATAACTGGCATTCGTTTACGATTTTTACTTACAACTGTCGTCCATTTTTCTTTAAGTGTAGAAGGTTGGGGAGCATTAACAGAACTTTCTTGAGTTGTAACAGTCTTTTTTGTTTAGTAAAAGAACAATCGGCTGCATTTAAAGATTTTTTTCCGACAATTATACCGTTGTCACTGAAATTCACTATTTCACTGTTATCATCTTCCTTCATCGTTGCCTCCGTCTTGTTTTGACATACGTTGGTTTCCAATCCAGTCCGTTTCGTAAGAAGATCCACATGTTGATATAACAATTTTATTCTTTCTTGTAGTTCTCGTATGATTTCATCCTTCTGTTTTAACACGTAGTTTAAAATACTAATGTCAATTTTATTATCACTATCATTAATAGAATACAAAGCTTTATTAAATGCTTCGTCAATGTCGACATGTAACAGAGGATCACCTTCTTTCTTCTCGCAGCACTGCACTAAATTTTCGTCAAACATTTTCATACTAGGAAATACCTTTGCACAACTATTGTGAAATAAACTTTCACAGTTACTATATTTCAAACCTGACGACACTTTAGACTTGGATCTTGTGCAAAATTGGCTGGAAGATGCGATATTACTTGCAGCGGGACAAGACTGACGGAGCGGCACCACAATCACGTCCGCACTCGACGAGTGATTGGTTGAAACACATCGTTCCGTCCGTTTTATTGATAAAACTAGTTGTTTGTTGTTTAGTCAACTGTCCGAAATAGGTCTATACGAATATTGTTGAAAAATCATCCTACAAGGACGAGGTACCAAAAAAGACAACAAAATGTAGGAGTGGAAGTCGAAAATCAACGTCTGAGACTGTGACGAGCTAAATTCAAGATTACAGGCCTCTTAAAGAGGAGACCAAAAAAAAAAAAAACTTCATCTCCTCTGCTATACTTCCATAATTTCTCCGGAAGTGCGCTCTGAAGTAGGTTGGTTGCCAGTTTGGGCTGATTACGTGGTTTATTTTTTTCCCCAGGTTTTCTCCTTCTATAAAGGTAATCAGGTAATCACATGAGGAATTCTCGGCCTCGTTTCGATAATTCTACCTCGATATCGCATGTTCCTCATTCACTAAGTAACCTAGTGATTGATGCAACGTCGCTAAATAACCAACTAAAGGAAACTTCTACAGTTTGTCCGTGTACTTAAAAATCATTGATATCTGCGCAGTAGAAATCACTGCGAAGCTACTGCACTGCAATACCTCTTCACCAGACAATTTCTGTGAAGTACCGCACCTTTGAAGAAAATGTTAGAAAACAGGTAATGTTTAAATGCCTGCAGTGGGTTTCAATGCCTAAATTTTCAAGTATGACATAATGATAAAATGGGATGTTTCACAGAAAGAGAGATTAGGATGAAGAACATCCAAATTCACTGCTTGACACACAGTATTCTCATACAGGATTTCATGTTAAAAATCTGAAGTACTTTTAAAAAATATTCAATATGAAATCTATAAAAATAAATATTTTTCAACTTTTGTTACACAGTATTAAAATCACTGGTTTTGAATAAATAGAGTTTAAAGTTTATTAATATTAAGCTTTCTTACCTTCATCCAATTTTAATTAAAATTAAATGAATAAAGACTAACCTTACTAAAAATTTAATAGTAAATTCAGCTGTGTAGTACAAATGACTACATTATTATAAATATTGGAAGAAGAATTACAATTTATTATGATTGTAAAATAGTGGTAAATATCCAGAAGAGTAAGAATCGGAAAATTGAAATTGTGAACCCAATAGGTTAGGAAAGTTAGTAAACTGAACTCAACATTACATAGGGTAAACTAGGGTCTGTTGGACAGTCGGGCATGTTGGACACTCCGTACTTTAACGTGTTACCACGCCACTTGTGGGCACCACATTCAGCTAGAAGTCAATGACGGAAATAGCCCCACTCGTGGCTACTTCCTTCATTGACTTCTAGCTGAATGTGGTGCCCACAAGTGGCGTGGTAACACGTTACAGTACGGAGTGTCCAACATGCCCGACTGTCCAACAGACTCTAGTTTACCTTAAACTAACCGAAATTAATAATCAATTAAACTGACTCTAAACTTATGTGAATTATTAATATTACGTCAAGGAAAATAAATAATCTAGATAAAACTCAAAAGAAACCCATTTATGCCCACTGCCCCAGTAATGAGGCGTTTTATATTTTAGCCTCCCACTGTTCAGGAAGCCTTTTTTTCTTGTCGTACCGTAAAGTGGGGTGACTTTGAACGCCGAGGTGACTTTGAACAGTAATTTAGCGCCCTTCTAAATTAAATGCTGTACCGGTACCCTATTTCGAAAAAAACTGAACTAATTTATTGACAACTTAAACAGTTTTTTCGCAATTGGGTACAGAATTTAATTTAGAAAGGAGCTAAATTACTGTTCAAAGTCACCTCAGCGTTCAAAGTCACCCCACTTTACGGTAACTGTTTCGAGACATTAAGTTCGTACTACTGAAGAACGACAATGAACAGTTTTGGAGCCTTTAATTCTAGACCTAGGACGGACAAAGAAGAAGGTTTTATGAGAAGATGGCATCTACAAATGTGTAAGTAATTACTTGTGTACAGTGTTTAAATTTTATAGTAAACACTTGCCAAATAATGTAAGTCGAATATGCATTCATCATATTATTTCAGTCTATTTCAGTTTTCTTTCTATTACGTGTTACATTATACCGCCCCAGACGTGGGGCACTGGACACAATCGGATAGGGGGTTTTTTTTCTGGTATACATCATTGTTTTGTCTCCTTCCCGACTCACTGTAGACGAAATTATTGCTATTGTGAAGGAAGATAATAACATCCTGGATGCTGATATATTTATTAACCCTCCTGAGATAACCGTTTTGAAGAAATTTAACGTATTTCCATGTATGTGATAATTGAAAAATTGACAAAAAAAAAAAAACAAATTTACTAAAGCGAGGCCACTGTGGTCGCGTCTAAATGAGCGCTAGTTGCAGTTCTCTCCAGGAGAAACCAATCTCAACATCGGTGAAGCAATAATACCATATTTTTGTGTCATAACAGGAAACAACGTATTCAAATAAACCCATAAGATTTGGTTACAAGTCATGGCGCTTGTGTACACGTCTTGATTACCTTGATTTTAGGGGTAATAAATCGGCTATTGATAAGATTTTTTGTATTCGACAAATATTGGAGAAAAAATGGGAGTATGAGGGTAGAGTACATCAGTTATTCATAGATTTCAGAGAGACATATGACTCGATTAAGAGAAAGTTTTATGAATGAATGAATTTAGCCATTATGTCCCGTGAAGGGCAAAGGTCTCCTATAAAAGGGGTGGCTTTTTATTACTCGCCTGGTGAGCCGTGCCAGGCGACGTTTCTCTTTGTCGGTCTGTATACTTTTAAAACTAATGTATACTATCTAGCACTAGTTTTCATTGTAAACTATTAACACTATACACTGTAAAATTCCTAACTAATTCTAGTTCGTATTAGTCCTAGGTCTTTCCACTGAGATCTGACCCTTTCTTTTCTTGACAACTGTTTGCCCGTCGTCTTCACAAACATATCCGCCCATCTGAGTCGTGGTCTTCCCTGGTTAATTTCTCCGATGTATGGGTCACACATGGTGGTCGTGTGCGTCCATCTTGAGTGCTCCATTCTCGTCACTTGCCCCCACCCCCACTTCCACTTCTTCATATAGTATGCTTATTGAATTTGGTATTCCCAAGAAAATAGTTCGATTAATTAAAAAGTATCTCAGTGAAACGTACAGCAGAGTCCATATTGGCCAGTTTCTGTCAGATAATTTTCCAATTAACTGTAGGCTAAAGCATGGAGATGCACTATCACCTTTACTTTTTAACTTCGCTCTAGAATATGCCATTAGGAAAGTTGAGGATTACAGAGAGGATTTGGAATTGAATGGGTTACATAAGATGCTTGTATATGCGGATGACGTGACTGTATTAGGACAAAATCCACAAACTGTTAGGAAAACACAGATATTTTACTTGAAGCAAATAAAGAGTTGGGTTTGGAAGTAAATCCCGATAAGAGAAAGTATATGATTATGTCTCGTGACCAGAATACAATACGAAATGTAAATATATAAATTGGAAATTTATCCTTTGAAGAGGCGGAGAAATTCAAATATCTTGGAGCAACAGTAACAAATATAAATGATACTCGGGAGGAAATTAAACGCAGAATAAATATGGAAAATGCGTGTTATTATTCGCTTGAGAAGCTTTTATCATCCAGTCTGCTATAAAAAAAATTGAAAGTTAGAACATATTTAAAAAATATATATATTAGGCCTACCGGTTATTATGTGTGGCTGTGAAACTTGGACTCTCACTTTGAGAAACAGAGGTTAAGGGTATTTGAGAATAAGGTGTCCAGGAAAATATTTGGGGCTAAGAGGGATGAAGTACAGGAGAATGGAGAAAGTTATATATCCCAGAACTGCATACATTTTATTTTTGACATGACATAATTAGGAACATTAAATCCAGATTGAGATGGGCAGGGCATGTAGCACGTATGGACGAATCCAGAAATGTATCCTATAGAGTGTTAGTTGGGAAGCCGGAAGGAATAAGACCTTTGAGGAGGCCGAGACGTAGATGGGAGAATAATATTAAAATGGATTTGGGAGAGGTGGGATATGATGGTAGAGACTGGATTAATCTTGCACAGGATAGGAACCGATGACGGGCTTTTGTGAGTGCAGCAATGAACCTCCGGTTTCTTTAAAAGCCATAAGTAAGTAATAGTACTGGTCGGTAATGGTCATTCACGGGGTGTCGTGCCTCAGATAATGATGATGACGATTATTATTATTATTATATATATTATTATTATTATACTTATTATGATTATTATACATATTATTATTATTATTATTATTATTATTATTATTATTATTATTATTATTATTATTATTAGGTTTTCTCGTTGCCAAACTTTCAGAACGGCCCCGAGGTTCACTCAGCCTCCTATAAAATTGAGTACCGGGTCTTTCCCGGGGGGAAAAAAGCGGTCAGAGCGTGGTGCCGACCACACCACCTCATTCTTGTGCCGAGGTCATGGAAAGCATGGGGCTCTACCTCCATGCCCGCCAAGTGCCTTCTTGGCATGTTACGGGGATACCTTTTACCTAATAATATTAATGCTGAACTGCTCCCAAATACGTGTTTGCTTATTTGTGTAGCACCAGAATACAGGTGTTTATATTTAAGGTCTATGTTTGTTTGTTTGTTTGTAGTTCTATCTCTATAATATTCCACAATTTCAAGGAAATTTCAGACAATTTCAAGGAAATTTCAGATATATTGAAATTAGCGTTTAATCGCTTCCGTAGATTAACGGACGTTATGTCCACGGACGTAACGAGTTTACTTGAAATATTCCATGAATGCAACAATTTTGAGGTTATAAAGTTTTTCTTTTCAAGTAATGTATGAACTAGTCTACTCTACTTATTAAATATGTAAATTTAACTCTATATAATCTTTAGAAAACTCACTTGTCCACAGACATGACATAATCTTAGCAAAATCAAAATCCTAGTACTTCTAAAGAAATTATTTCACCAGTATATTAAATAATAACGAAAGTAATGTGCTTCCAATATTGTATGGGTGGCGGTGGCGTGGAATAGTCAGTCGTCTGCATTCTAGTGGTTTTTCTATGAGGTAATAGGTTTGTCCACTGTCGTGACTGAAATTCTTGGCAACTATTTCGTCTGTTGTAGAACTCATTGTTTTGATATCACCTACTTATGATATAATATAATATTGTTTTATTTGATGTTCAGTCTAATTGACATATCACAATTAAAAAAATTAATGGAATTTACATATGTAAATGATCATTGGTATTATGAAACTTAAGCAAACGTTTTCGCCCTTCGGGCATCATCAGGCATTTTTATAAGTTACAATATCTTGTACATTTTATGTCTTGTGGAATCTGTACAAACTAATTAAAACACAACCTATAATATAATGTCGAACCAACTATTTGAGATAAACTTGTGATGATTAACGATCTAAAATCTATACTAATAATAAATCTGTAGCCGAAATTTTTCTGGTAATTTTCGATTTTCCAAAAATAATTGGTCCTACCATATATAATTAATCACCCTGAAACCGAAAATCGCTTTTTTGAAATTTTTGTTTGTATATCTGTATGTTTGTTACCTTTTCACGCGATAATGGCTGAACGGATTTCGATGAAAATTGGAATATAAATTAAGTTCGTTGTAACTTAGATCATAGGCTATATGGCATTCAAAATACATTATTTAAAAGGGGGATTATAAGGGGGCCTGAATTAAATGAATCGAAATATCTCGCTTATTATTGATTTTTGTGAAAAATATTACATAACAAAAGTTTCTTTAAAATAATTTACGATAAGTTTTATTCCTTGAAAAATTTTGATAGGACTGATATTTAATGAGATAAATGAGTTTTAAAATTAAAATAACTGCCATCTAAGGCGGTGTTTTGAAATAAAAAACAAATGACTTCGTCTATAAGGGGCCTTGGACACAACAATCGAAAGCTATGAAACATAGCCTACAGACAATGTTTCTGTGTTTGTATGAAGTAATATCGGAAGCTAAATTAACCGATTTGTATAATTAATTATTATTTCATCATTGGAAAGTGTAGTTTCTCTGGATGGATATAATGCTATAATGTTATTGCAGTAACTTGTGAGTGAATTGAGGACAGGTAAGATTAAAATAGATTCTTATGCACAGAAAACTTGATAGGTTATTCTGTATATTCATTTCCTGTATTTCTTAAAATAATGTTTATGAACATATTCATTTTTATCTCAGAGAATTAACGAACAACGAGAGTGTATTGATTTAGTATGCAGTAATAGTACGTTAGCTTAGCAATCCATTATTGTGTAATTCAAATTTTAACTATGCCCAATTGAATCGTGTTAAAATACATAAAATATATATGCAATAAATGCAATGCAAAAAAATTGGGTAATGAGCCAAGCAGATTATGTTGCGCTGTTGTAAAAGCTGTTCCTCCTGAGATTCAAGAGCTCCCACAACAAATTAAAAACTTTCTAATTCGAGTACATCCGTTATCAACACTTTTTACATAATATATAATATAATATAATATAATATAATATAATATAATATAATATAATATAATATAATATAATATAATATAATATAATATAATATATAATATAATATATAATATAATATATAATATAATATAATATAATATAATATAATATAATATAATATAATATAATATATAATATAATATAATATATAATATAATATAATGTAATATATCTGTAGCCAAAATTTTTCTGTTAATTTTCGCTTTTCCAAAAATAATTGGTAATAACAATTAAGAAACATGTTAAAGAAATTGTCATTGCACCAAATGAGTGGTTTCTGGATCAAAATGATCGCAATTTAATTATTTAAATACAATTTAAATTAAGTAACATATTAAACGATTTTTCCTTCTATCAAACACGAATGTTCCCTGGATCAAATGTCCTATTTTAATTATGTAATTACTTTATATTTATTTCTAACGGGTGCAGCGGAGCGCACGGGTACGGCTAGTATAAAATACAGGTATAAAATTTAATATATAAATAAAATTGTCGCTGACCTGTCTGTCTTATATTTAAATTATGACATATGAAATTGCAAACATGATAAAACTATTTGGTTCCTCTTTAAACTTCATAATAGCTTTTATTAGTTGAATATTTGTTGAGAGTCTTGGTCTCTGGTACATCACTCGTTTTTTAGTGAAGTATTCTGAAATGTATTGATTATTCTAATCAATTTTGGATGGAATATCTTGTATAATACAAACGATAAAATTGTGATCGGTATACTCACATTTAAGAACGCACTGGGTTATCATGACGACAATTTCACTAAATCAATTTTGTGGGATTGGGTTTATCTGAAACGAAGTATAAATGCCAAATGTATAAGGCGTTAGATACGAGAAATTATGATACTTACTTAAAGTCTTCAGACTTACCTTGATGTATTTACTTCTCAAATAATGCAGTTCGGATTATAGTTTATTTCCAGTTTTGATTTACAACATTTTGTTTTAATCTGTTTGAGGGTTGTGACTTTTCGCATTCTTTGACAACATTTAATTGTACGAATAAAATCAATTTTCAAATTCAAGTGTATTTGTACTAGTTCACCTAGTTTCTTTCAATTTTAATATAAATAATGAGTGCTTAGAGTTATTATGTACGGAGGAAGGTTGCTGTAACAATAAAATGTTAGAATAGTGGCCCAGATACCAACAGTACAAAGTACACGATAAAATTGTAATACAGCTTAGAACATAACTTCATTCTATGAACTATTATCCTGCAAAATTTGATGAATAGGCCTATGTATTATATATGCGTAACGTACAAATAGACAATTGTACCTATGTCAAAAATGGAATATACAAAAAATACCTATTAGAATTTAAAATGACAGTGTGCCAAAATAGCCGTGTAACAAATTGCATGTACACTTAGCGGCAAAAAGAATGGGCCGACTCTTGGTCGTAGAAATGTTAAGTTCTATCGCGCTGTTCACTCGTGTAAACGTAACCCACTGCAAGGCATTGCTGTGGTGTCTCTTCATTGATAGTCATCCGTCTATAATGAATTAAACCTTACGAGCAGTGTGTGGCCCAGTGGTAAGAAGTCTGACATCCGTGCCAGAGGTTGTGAGTTTGCCTCCTGGTACGGTGAAATTATTATTATTATTTTTTTAACTTTTACTTAATTTATTAGTTTAAATGTGAAATGGCATTTGTTAACAAAATTCGTTATGCCTGCCTTTTAAAAATATTATTGGTCATCGCCTGTGGGTTATTAGTAGGTGAGACCTGATCTGTATAAACAAAAATACTTGTTACACATCCTAAAAAATCGGAGGCATATCAAACACAAATCAATAATTAAATTAACAAAAACAAACAATTTGTTAATATATTAACAAAACAAGGCTGTGGTGGGGACTAGTATCTCGTCCACAAACCACCTGCGTCAAAATCTGCCCTCATTCTGCGCGGCATGGAGTCCACAAAATTATGGAACAGGTCTAAATTCTTGGCCATCTTCTCCCACGCATCTAGAACTCTGTCCCACAATTCCTCAGGTGTCCGAACGGGTGGTTGTTCTGCCCAATTAGAGCGTAGGATCCTTTTGACTGCAGCCCACAAATTTTGAAACGGATTCATATCTGGTGAATTTGGAGGCCAGTCGACTGGGTCGACATCACGCCTCCCCGTAAACCATCTTTGAATCCGGTTGGCGGTGTGTAGTCTATCGGATGATTATCTTGCTGGAAGAAAAGTGTTCCTTCTGGATATCGTTTTCGGGCGGAAGGGATCATTACATTTGCCAAAATGTGTTCGTAGATTTCTGCCGTAAACAGACCGTGGATGCGTTCCAGAAGTCCTGTCCCATCGTATGACATCCACCCCCAACACGCGACCCTCACGCGAAGCGTATCTGTGGTGATTCATACAATAAACTAGGGCAGTACTATCATTGCTATTGGAGACAATTACCTCGTCGGAGAAAATGACATTTCTCCAATCAAAGTCCTGTCGGAGAGTAGCATACACAGAATGTTACTGGAGACAATTACCTGGTCGGAGAAAATGACATTTCTCCAATCGAAGTCATGTCGGAGAGTAGCATACGCAGAATAACCTATGCGAACCAGGGCAATGAGTTATTGTTTCTGTGCCATCTTCAAGCGTAATGACGAGACAGAACGTTATATTAACAGATAGTATTGCTTGAAAGAGAGAGGGAGGTTTATTATTTATTAGAGTTTGGGCATATTCTAAGAGAGATCGCCACATAATTATAGCTTTGCGACACATATGATGACAAGTTTGTAATAAAAAAAAAAGAAGATTTGGGGAGATTCGAACCTGGAGCTAATACTACTAACCTGAGCAATATACCAACGCCGTAACAACTTACGCTACTGCAACGGTTTATATCGCTTCTGCATAAAACATGGTTTTCCTCTTCATATTCGCTCCGGTTTATTTTGTATTTATCAATTTTATTACTATTTCACTCTTCATGGGTCCTGATGTATCTAGAATCAACCCGCCATTCGATTTTATCACATATTTTAGCCTCTTAAACAAAATACAGCAAATTTAAATGGTTTAATTATGTGTTACCTAGTGAACTACAGCGTTGACGAGACGAGCATGCGCAATGTATGTCTCTGGAACTTAGAAATTGTCGGCCGGCCCATTCTTTTTGCCGCTAAGTGTACATTACGTTCAATAAAGGAGATGAATTGTGTCATATGTGAGATCGTAGCAGGTGAAATATATGTTGTGTAACTTTTCTTGATATCAGATAGAAATATAACAAATCGTAGTAATGTGAAATGACTAATTGATTTACAGTGGGTGACATGTCCTGGCACGTCAAGAAGTATTCAGTTGATAAACAATAAGGGTACAGATTCAGTAAATCCCCAAAACTTCTTATGATCAGACATTCTCAATGTTCATAATTGTCTAGTGTTGGCTAAAGATATTCTCAAGAGACCTTACAACTCCATAAGGCATGAAACGCAAGTAAGAAGAAAAGCAAGAGGAAGATATTAAAGAATCGTCTTATTACAAGAGCAAAAACTTCATAAAGTACGCCTATCGTAGGTTAAATATTTGTTTTATGACTATGATTCTCAACTTTCTGACAGAAGAGATTTATAGATAAAATGACGATCAACAAGTGTTCAGAGCATAATTCATTTCTGTCATCTGTGAAAGATTAACACTTTCCCTTTTCTTGTAGCCTACTTTTTTCTTCCCCACTCCCATACACACACGGTCGTCAGCATATTGGATGTCAGACTCCAATCCCTTCCTCCGCCTCTTCTTCTGAACCTCACAGTTATTCTATATGTCTGTCTGTCTTGGTATTATCAGTCAACATTTCAATATCTCCTCTATTCCAGCTGTATTCCAGTTCTCCGCTACGCATACCGAATTATTACAAGGAAAACATTTTTTACTCCTTACAAGGTATCTCGACTTTCTGTGAAAACTTCTGTTATTTAATCGGATATGAATTTAATACGAAAACTTCCACATTATGCCTCCTCCTCCAGACAACAATATTTCATAAAATGCGCATCTCTATTTTTACTTGCAGATTGTATTCTATCTGCAGTCGCTATTTATTACATTTTTATTTCATTCATTTTTAATTAAGAGGGAATTCTCTAAAGCTTGTAAAATAGAACAGGTAGGAAAACCAAGACCCGTTTACACTATGTAGAATTTCATGCGATTGGCTGAAAGTTTTTCGATCAATTTTTGTAACGTAAGGAGAGGCGGTCCATTGGCTACAGCGCTAGACTCATATTCATTTCAATTCAATTTCAATTTATTAGGCCATTAAACATAAAAGTAATGGGGCTTTGTCTAATATAATACATTAGAAAAATTTAGCTATTACGAAAACTAACAAAATATAAATAAATTGTTAATGAAAACAATTTCAAACGTGATATATTAAAACTAACAAAATATAACTAAATTTGTTTAATAAAAAAATTCATTAGCAATTGTGTTTAAAACTCACCGACAGAGTAAAAAGGATTTTTGATAACCTATTATAAAATCTTCTTGAAAATGTTTGATTTTTGACTGGGAAGCTTATTATATATTATCATCACCAGAACAGAAAAATTAGAGTTAATCTTTTGTAATCTCGAATATAGAATATTGATTTGTTTTCTATTTCTAATTTCATGATCGTGAATATTGGCAACTAATGAGTAAATTGTCGATATTATGACGAGTGTAAAGAACTAGGACGTATACGTACATATTAATAATTGTTAATATCTTTAATTTTAATAAAAGTTGTCGACAATGTTCAAGATAGTTTGATTTTCATAAAATTCTAATGGCTTTGTTTTTCAAAATCAAAACATTCCCAGTTTTGGTACCTTTCGCACAGAAGATTAAGGCATGTTGGATTAGCGACTGAAAGGAAGAAAAGTACGCACATCTTACATAATTTTGAGAAACACAAGTCACTAGTTTCGTTAACAAATGTAAAACTCTTGATAACTTTGTAAAAATATAATCATTAGTAACGGTCAGCGCGTCTGGCCGCGAAACCAGGTGGCCTGGGTTCGATTCCCGATCGGGGCAAGTTACCTGGTTGAGGTCTTATCCGGGGTTTTCCCTCAACCCAAGATGAGCAAATGCTGGGTAACTTACGGTGCTGGACCCCGGACTCATTTCACCGGCATTATCACCTTCATCTCATTCAGACGCTAAATAACCTAAGCTGTTGATAAAGCGTCGTAAAATAACCTAATATATATAATCATTACGTTTCAACTATCTTAAGTTAAAGTCTATAAAAAGTACTAGAAATTTTGCATAGTTTTGGCATTTGTTCTTATATATTTGATGAATTTAGATAAAAGTTGTGTTGGTAGTCTTTTCTCAATTAATCAAAAATCTATTACATTTAAACCATTGAGCCATCTCTGATAAAAGTTCGGTGATAAGAGTATGCAATTAATTAACAGCAGAGTTAGAACATAATAGTAGTCATCGGTGTACATAATGGTTATAGCATTAATAAAATCGGGAAGGTCATTATTTACTATTATGAATAGCAGTGGGCCTATAATTGGACCTTGTGGAACCCCATAACATGTACAGGTTAAACTCTACCAATTATTACCCATTGCAACTAATGGATTTCTGTCGTGAAGATATGTTCTATAGATGAAGAGCTCAAATGCAAAACAAGTTATATCCCCAGAAAAGTTTTCTCAGAAATAAGCAAAATGTGCCACACAGTATATTTACAGTGTATTTTATAATTATTTTCCATCATCCAATTCCTTCTATAGTAACAAGATTTTAGAGCAAATATTGGCCTTCAATATTCTTCCTTCATCAAATTATTTAAATTTAAAAAGTGTATATGACTTGATTTGCACAAATCTGTGTGTATAACTTGTTTTGCACTTAATCGTGATGTGAGTAGATATTAATTTTGAACTTACTACTACTGTAAAATATTTAACAACGGATATGGTTATCAGTTCAAATTATATACATTATTATTTTCACAATATTTTACAAAATTACTGAAAAATATGAACAATTTTTAAGATTGCCTGCTGAAATTTTCACAGGAATAAAGACATAATTTTATGATTACCAGTGAAAATTACACACATAGTTGTTATCATTGCAAATTATACACATAATTTTCATAAAATATAAAATTTCTGAAAAACATAACTTTTTAAGACTGCCTGCCGAAATTTTCAGAAGAATACAGACCTAATTTTGGATACATTTTTAAAATGAGTAACAAAGAAAGTCCTTTCCAGACTTTAACTAATATTCTGTTCTTTTGGAGTATTTCTACACATGCTCTACAGGAAGTTCAAGATCAACACAATTACAGTTCTCATTGGAGTCATCATGGTCTTTCCTAGCTGCTGGCGTTAACTGTAATTCCTTGTAGAAAGTCAGTCTAGGATCTTCTCTAAAATTCAGTCCGCTCCTTGCAAGAAGATTATGAATATCCCTTATCTTGAGTGCAGATATCAGCCTCGAAGCATTTGTTGCTACAGGCGGGCCATGCATATGACCGCATCCTTTCTTAAGTAGTGAAACAGGAGAGCCACTGTCACTGAAGAAAAACGGTTATTGATAGTTCCCTGTACTATTTCTCTGTTTACTGTTAAAGAAGCAAATGGATCACTATACCTGGCTTTCTTTCTACTTTGCCTGTCTGTTTCATTACGTTTCCTCTTCCTGGACCCACGTTTTCCTTACCCGTCACCATATCTTCCATATTTTTCATTCTCATGCCACTCACATAAATACAACAAATTCAGTTTCCTCTCACAACATTGATTGCTACTACGGTAGCTATCAATTATTCAAATTATTTAAAATAGCAAAATTAAAAAAACCTGTTGCACATTACTTTAATAAAAGGAAAGATTGTATATAACTTAAACTGAAGAAAACAGCTTTTTGGATGTTACTTATTTTGAGTCAAACGCAGGTTTTTATCATCCTGTCAACTAGAGGATATAACTTTTTCTGCTCAGAATAACACACGTATAGACGCAGGGGACCACTTAGGTAGCAGTAGCAGCAAGAACTCTATTTAAAAAAATGGATATAACTTATTTTGCATTTGAGCTATTCAAATATTCAGAGTATTCTTCCTAATACCATGAAATTCTAATATAGATAAAATTAAAGTGTGATCAACACGTCCTGTGCACCCGGTTCGATCCCCAGCGTAGCACGATTTTTGTTGGGAAAAACCGTGCTTCCGGTAACACAGGTTTTTTCCGGGAGCTCCGGTTCCCTTGTGATATCCCAACATTTATCCAGTATCATCTCGTTTCATCGTGGTTGTAGCGTAGACGAGCATTCTGTGACGCACCTTGGACAGCGAAACTGTCGGTAAATTGGTTTGCACGACTGAATTCATATGGGTGAATGACAAACAGTGAAGTACCCACCATTAGTAAAAAAAAAAAAAAAAAAAAAAATCGTAACGCTTGTCACTGGCATATACAAAGGGGATCGTGAAGAAAGAAGGGTTGCTTTTCAAACTTATTGTGGTCATTTCAACTCCGTAACTGTTATTTTCGTAAAGAAACAAGAACTGTAATGTACAAGATGTTCAGAAATTAAGTATCGATTTTGTAGAGATAGGATGTTCAGGGGTAAGATGTGTATGGTAATAAATTGCAAGTACACTCTATTTCTGAAATGTGTAGTTGCTTCTGGAGTCCGTGCATTGCCTTTGTGAGAACAGCTAAACATGTGAATAATTTCGAGGGAAAAATTGTTACGGGGCCGGGTATCGAACCTGGGACCTTTGGTTAAACGCACCAACGCTCTTCCACTGAGCTACCCGGGAACTCTACCCGACACCGATCCAATTTTTTCCTCTATATCCACATTATTATATCCATAAATTATTCAAATTAACTTTACAGGGAGTTATACCTGGAAGCTTGATTTGCATAATACACGTCACTGTGCGTAACAGAAAACCACAATTTAAGTCACACAGAGTTAGTGTGCACTCAATGTTGGTTGCTTGACAGTTGTCAGCCCACTTTGAGGTCTGTGGATATAGAGGGAAAAATTGGATCGGTGTCGGGTAGAGTTCTCAGGTAGCTCAGTGGGAGAGCGTTGGTACGTTTAACCAAAGGTCCCGGGTTCGATACCCGGCCCCGGAACAATTTTTCCCACGAAATTATTCAAATTAACTTTACAGGGAGTTATACCTGGAAGCTTGATTTGCAGCTAAACATGTGTTCTGTCGTTACAAGTAACTGAATCTGCATAAACTTCAGCTTACTAGAAAAGGTTACAATGGTGATGTGGAGGCTAGAGGATTCGTCGTATGGTGACATTCCGACAAAATTTCAACGTCGATTCCATAAACCTGATCGCAGACAAAACACTTCACACGCTGGTGATCACATTTTAGCGTACTCGGATGTCCATCATCCTCTGAAGCATCATGAGATTGTCCACCGAACCATTTGCGCGTGGAGCTCTACCAGTGTGGTAATGGGTCGGATGAGAAAACATCCTTTGATAAATCCATACACAAACAAGTCATACGCTGTGCAGGTGGTGCAGATCCTGCAGCTGGTACGGCTTCTTCAGCGTGAAACGCAATACCTATGCGCCATCAACGCGGAATGTTCAATTCCTATAACAAACGCCGCACTGATTTTCGAACAAGTGCGATGAACAACCTGATGGCGCTTCAGAGGAAGATGGACGTCCTCGTACGGGCTCCGTTGTGACTGTGTGAGTACGCTTAAACTTGTTACCCCAGCGTGTTAAGTGTTTTGTCTGTGGGTCCAGCATTGTGGAATCGGAGATGAAATTTCGTCCGAATGTCACCACGTCTAGCCTCCACGTCACCAAAGCAACCTTTTCTGGTAAGCTGAAGATCATGCAGATTCAGTTACTTGTAACGACAGAAGACATGTTTAGCTGTTGTCACAAAGCCAATACATGAAATCCAACAGCAACTACACAGTTTAGAAACACGTGTACTTGCAATTTATTACAATACACATCTTACCCCAAAGCGCCGTATTTCACAAAATCCATACTTAATTTCTTAACACTCTGTATAAAAGAATAAAACCAAAAATGAACTTAAAGGAATTCATAGTGTAGCCCAAAGAGAAAATAATATAGTTTACTTTGAAACGCTAAGAAACATGTGAACAAGTTCAGTAAATCGGATATGGTGATGCAAGAGAGAAATAGCAATTACAAAACATAAATTAATGATTCACAGGAAAAAGATAAATTTGAAATCGGCACGTTTTTGGAACGAGAACATATAAATTAGTGAAAATACTGAAAGAAAAAAAGGCGAACAGGCGTAAAATAAATATTGAAATACAATTTAGAATTTGAGATTAGCAGTAGCAAATGATTGTCTGTTTAGGCAGGCAATATACTGTAAAAATAAAAAAATAAGATAAAGGCTGATAACATTAAGGCTAAATGAATGTATAATAATTACCATCATCATTGTCGTCATTTAATTATTTTTATGTTCCAAAGACAAAGACTCCTGTTTCTTTCATTTTCACTTCTGTCAGGGTTTTAAACCAACAATGTACATTCTCAAGTAGTGGAATTCTCTGGCAATGCAACCTGATTAAAATATCAGACAACAAATAATAATCATAGCAACAACGTGCTAAATTCCTTTTCGAAAGGAGAAACATTACAATTCCCTCTTTGGGATCGATTGTGGGCGCTATGGACGTGTAACTAAGATTTAATGCTGATTTCTAATAGTATCATTATTCGTAGATTAATTATATCTACTCCATTGAGTCACTACTAGAAATTGGTTTTTCTGTAGGTGTGATCAATTCAGATGCGCTTTCCACTAGCTTTGTAAAGTAGCAATAAATTTATTACAGTTTTGTACTGCAGAATTGATCATTTTTGTGCTTAACTTAAATATATTCTTCGATGCACAGTGCAATATCGTTTGTCTAATATACAGTCTTATAGTATACTTACTTACTTACTTACTGGCTTTTAAGGAATCCGGAGATTCATTGCCCCCCTCACATAAGCCCGCCATTGGTCCCTATCCAGAGCAAGATTAATCCAGTCTCTATCATCATATCCCACCTCCCTCAAACCTATTTTAACATTATCTTCCCATCTACGTCTTGGCCTCCTCAAAGGTCTTTTTCCCTCCGGCCTCCCAACTAACATTTTATATGCATTTCTGAATTCGGCCATACGTGCTACATGTTCTGCCCATCTCAGATGTCTAGATTTAATGTTCCTAATTATGTCAGGTGAAAAATACAATGCGTGCAGCTCTGCGTTGTGTAACTTTCTCCATTCTCCTGTAACTTCATCCCTCTTAGCCCAAATATTTTCCTAAGAACCTTATTCTCAAACACCCTTGATCTCTGTTCCTCTCTCAAAGTGAGAGTCCAAGTTTCTCAACCATATAGAACAACCGGTAATATAACTGTATTATAAATTCTAACTTTCAGATTTTTGACAGCAGATTAGATGACAAAGGCTTTTCAACAGAATAATAACAGGCATTTCCCATATTTATTCTACGTTTAATTTCCTCCCGAGTGTCATTTATATTTGTTACTGTTGCTCCAAGATATTTGAATTTTTCCACCTCTTCGAAGGACAAATCTCCAATTTTTATAGTTGCATTTCGTACAATACTCTGGTCACGAGACATAATCATATACTTAGTCTTTTCGGGATTTGCTTCCAACCCTATCTCTTTACTTGCTTCAAGTAGAATTTCCGCGTTTTCCCTAATCATTTGTCGATTTTCTCCTAACATATTCACGTCATCCGCATAGACAAGCAGCTGATGTAACCCGTTCAATTCCAAGCCCTCTCTGCTATCCTGAACTTTCCTAATGGCATACTCTAGAGCAAAGTTAAAAAGTAAAGGTGATAGTGCATCTCCCTGCTTAGCCCACAGTGAATTGGAAAAGCATCAGATAGAAACTGGCCTATACGAACTCTGCTGTAAGTTTCACTGAGACACATTTTAATTAATCGAACTAGTTTTCTGGGAATACCAAATTCAATAAGAATATCATATAAAACTTCTCTCTTAACCGAGTCATGCGCTTTTTTGAAATCTATGAATAACTGATGTATTGTACCCTTATACTCCCATTTTTTCTCCAATATCTGTCGAATACAAAAAATCTTATCGATATTCGATCTATTACGCCTAAAACCACACTGATGATCCCCAATAATTTCATGTACATATGGAGTTAATCTTCTCAAAGGAATATTCGACAAAATTTAGTCTTATAGTATACAATATATTATATATTAAATTGTATATTATAAACTGTTTCGTATAGGTAGAACTAATTCCAAAATGATACAACAAATATATAGAGTTATTGTAGATGCGTGGGAAAGAAGAACAAACCAAACGCACGTACCTGGGCAGCAACCGGGGTGTTTGGGGTATGAGGCATTATTTTCTTATTAAATTATTTACGATTGTAATGTGTGCTATTGATAGGATTGATAATCTAAACAAATAATTTATTCAACAAATACAATTTAAAGAATTAATTTAATAAGTTACTGATTACATAATGAGTAATAACATTTCGGACAAATTGTAAACGTAGAAAATCAATACAGGAATATATAATTATAGTTGGAGCCTGTATAAGTTCACTTGTCACAAAACATGTTCAGATTTTTATCTCCTTTCAAATCACAGTATGATGTACGGTTTTTATTGACCAGCGTTGTAATCGCGAAATGTAAGTAACACAATCGTTATTCTGCCTCATAACACAGCCATTCATGCTTTATACCTCTGACATGTGCAGATATTATTATATTTGTGTTGACTGTATTCGGAATATCTGGCTTTTTTTCGTACTATTTTAGCGTCGTTTTATCGGAGATTCCCAATTATTTTTCTTCCAGTTTCATTAGCACTTTTTACGGTTTGACGCGGGCCAGACGACAAAAACGAACAATTAATACTCAGATGCCTGAAGAAAAAGATTTCAATTTAAGCTTAAAAATTACAATACCGATATCTGTCTGATATAACTTATACTTCTAACGGACTTTGTTGGTAAACACTTTTCATCTATATGTAATAGAATATAGAACGTCTTAATGAGAGAAACGAGTGCAATATTCATTGAAAATTTAATGGAGGTTGAAAGTATAAGAGATAGTCAGTAATTTAAAATAATCTTGAAAGTGACTGACAGTATATTTCCCATATGAAAGAAGCTTGATTCACACCAGTATGCTGATGCAAGTGTCTTGCAAGTTTTAATATTATCCACTTATTTTTCAAAAAAACAAGTAGCTTATAATAAAATTACTCTCAAGTTCTTCTGAATTCTGGCTGTCATATAATTGAAATTTTAAGCTACGTTAGTTCTTATCAGGTAACATGGCATTTAATCCTTCAGAAACATTGTTTACACATGAGGGTGTTAAAATGTTTGAGAAGTCATTTGTACAGTTAAAGTTAATTTGGAAAATTATCGAAGATTTGAACCTAATTTCGTATTTTTGAAAAACAGGAAACTTATTTTGCATATTTATGCCATTTGTTAGATTAGGCTCATTTTTCTTCTCTGCTGGCCAGAGGACCACCTATTGGGAATCGCTGTTCCACATAGTAACCACATACAATACCAAGAGAGAATATGGAAGTTAAAAAGATAGTGACTGATTTCTTTGGTAAAGACTTTGGAATTACATGTTTGCGTTCTCTTTCTGTCTTTTGCTTTCCGACCGCTTTTTACTGGAATAAGAAACTTAATGGTAGTTTCAAAAGAGGGTTAGTGGGCTTCAGAATCATTAGAGAACAGTATACTTTCTTTGTCTTAATCTTCCAATTTAACAATTGCCCCTTTTCCATCTCTGTTTTAAGTATCAGACCTTCTTTCAACAAACTTGACAACGTGAAGTATCTCCTGCTTCTAACCAGAATATAAACCGCTCTTCTTCTGTATGTAGTTCTTCTATCGAATAAGTGAAATTTGTTATAACACAAAGTTTAGTTAATGTTATGTTTTATTTAACGACACTCGCAACTGCAGAAGTTATATCAGCGTCGCCGGATGTGCCGGAATTTTGTCCCGCAGGAGTTCTTTTACATGCCAGTAAATCTACTGACATGAGCCTGTCGCATTTAAGCACACTTAAATGCCATCGACCTGGCCCGGGATCGAATCCGCATCCTTGGGCATAGAAGGCCAGCGCTATACCAACTCGCCAACCAGGTCGACACAGAGAAAGTTTAGTCAAAATTAAAATATTCATTAATTTGCTCTGGGAGAGGGGAGGACTGGCTGAGAGGTCAGTGCATTCTACTTTCTCATTTAAAAAAAGTAGGCTATAAGAGAAAATTTTCCGATGTTACAAAAAGCCTACGAAATATTGTCAGCAAATTCGTCACCAAAAGGTGATTTCGAACATATAATAAGTATACAACGACTTACACTGTATGGAAATTAATCCTATTATGTATCTAAGAGTCAATTTCTCCGAGAATAATACGGATGAAACATAATTTTGATCTTTATTTTGAAATCGAAAACACAAAATTTCCGTGAATCCAGAATCCATCCATTTTTTATGGGATAAATTAAAAAATAAAATTATAATAAGCAATCCAATGCGTTTCCGGTACCCTACTTTGGAGAAAATAATTGAAGACCTCGCTCGAGAAAGACTGTAATATCAAATTTATGAAATTTGTGACTTCGGTGGAAAAAATAATTTTTAAGCATTCATTTGTAACAATAAATGAATGTATCCAATAGCTGAATAAATTTGTATCCTTGATCAGTAAAATGGTTCTGCTAGTAAACATAGACCTAACGAAATATGCCCTTGAAATTGCTGTATTTTCTCCTCAAACGTGTATTATAGACTTGTTGGTTACACCCTTATTCGAGAGAGATCTTCAATTATTAAGTTCCGAGTTATTGATTGTGAATATTTCAAACCCCTCCCCCCAAAGTACTACCTTTAGCGAAGACAGGCATGTCAGAAATCAGACTCTAAATGTGCGGTTATGTGCGCGGATCGCCGGTCTGTGCAGACTGCATCATTCAAGGGTTGCTCTTACCAGTTCGTAGCTGGAGGGGTGTACAATAATCTATTCTGCGCTTCTAGGGTTGGATTAAATAGGCATTTGGACATTATAAACATAGTTAGCAGAACGAAAAAAGACAGTTGTTATCAGTGTCTATATTTTTGACAATTATAATACAAGATACTTTAGGCTTACTCAGTTATACTCGTACTTCACAAATTAGTAGTTTGTAAAGTATAGTTTATTAATATGATATTTATACAGTATTTGAAGAAAAAAAATTGCAATAATTTCGAAACAACAAGAAACGAACAAGTATTTCATTTTACGTAATAGGTACTAATTATTTTAAAGTAATAGACCCTACTCTTTCATTGTTCGTCAAGCATTATTATTTACTGTGGCCATTGGTGCACAAATGTTGAAGAAAATATTATACTCCCAATTAATTACATGCAGTAGGTCATTGTGAAGTTTTTACACTGAAATAATTTCTTTTCTGTATGTCAATATAAATTAATATTAATAAATATAAATTAAGCTTTGAATTTAAATTCACATATAGTTTATTTGAAAACGTTGAGAGCAAGTATCGAAAAGTTGGGAGCGTTAATCAAAGAAATTAAAAGTGTAGTTCACAAATTGTGCAGCGACGATATTCTCTTTATTTCATATTTAAAGATTTATTAATATAAGTAAGTATATTGGATTAATATTGTGACGTGAGATGGAAAATTTGCCATTATATAATATTTCCAGAATATTTTTCCGCCTTGCAAATAGTTGTTTTCTTCTCTCCTTACAACCTCAAGAGCCTCACATGTATTCCTCACTAGATTCTCATCACTTACCAGTTTATGAAATGAAAGTCTTAAATCGTCCAACCTTTGATGACTGTGTTAGTACAGACTCCAAAACAACGTCATTCTCAAGTACGTTTTGCCGTGAGATTACTGATTAAGAAATAAGCGCTGCCAATATCATATTTTGAGAACTTTACTAATCTGATCTAAATTGTCACCTCACAACACTATTACCTCGACATAGGCTGATGAAAGCCTTTCATTTTAAAATATTTATTATTGTTCGCTGAAGAAAACATTATAACAACTATGTTATATGATTCGTAATTTCTCTTCTCCGTTATCTGTGAACTCCTCACTTTATTTATCATAACTCATTCACAGACACAGCCAAATCGGCACTCGTACTGAAACTGTGTTACTGAAACAAAAGCTGTTGCAGGTATTGTATAGCCCTGTCGCGTTCCCCTCCAAGGCGATTCACTCCTTCCAGGTAGGGGAATAGAGAGTGCACATCGCACAGAGACAGTTGCACAATGTGCAAGGTTTTGGTATGCTTGAGCGAAGAGGACTTCATTCTATGACGAGAGTTTATTTGGATACCATACATTTTCGTAATCTTCTACAAAGTATTACAAATTCTGACACAGTCTTCTTGACAATAAGTGTGATTGCCGTAATAAAAGAGCTTTGTTAGTTTCTATTTCTATATCTGTTTGAATTTGACAATTCATCAGTTGAAAGAATCCGTCACACATGTATATTCCAGAATTTGAGTTGACAGCGGATGTATACAGCATTGAGAAGAGTATGCTATGCGACACTTCTGCAATAATGAAAAGATGTGCCTATTTTTTTAATTGGTTATTTATAGACGCTTTACAAACTGCTAAGTCTATTTAGCGTCTGAATTAGATGAAGATGATAATTTCAGCGAAATGAGTCCATAGTCCAGCGCCGAAAGTTAACCAAGATTTCAACACGGGCCCGCTCATTTCACGGACAGACATATTCACAATTACTCCACAGCGGTGGACGCATAGCCTACTACCGGTATAAAATTTAGGTTGAAGTTACAGCAATGGATTCATTTCTTCTGTAACTAATAAGACAGTGTTGAAATTTTTAGAATTTTATAGGAAATACAGGGACGTCATTTTATTTTTACTTCAATTTTTATTGTACCTGAGTTTTTTAATGTACTTCACTCCCACCCCTTCTACTAAGGAAGTTCCAACTCCACACAGAACCAAGACCGCAGATAGCAAGCAGTACTGAGTTACTGAGTATAGTACGTTCCAGAAATATGTTCGCGTTTTCCAGTGACGAAAGAGCTTTCAATATTGAATCATATTTTCGCACAGGTACTGTCCGTTTGCCTACGTCGCATCCCGATTTCCCCCACCTGCTTCTGCTCGCCCCTCTGTAATAGCTGGGCTGTCTTAGCTCTTTTCTGAAAACATAAATTTCTCTTAGGAATTGGACGTTTACGTAATATTATACAGCTGTTTAATTTAACTTAAATAAAAGGGCCTCGTTAAGTAATTAACTGTCACGTGATTTCCTCCCTTTCTACAATCCTGCGGCATAACCACTTGGACGGACAGTAGATAGCATGTCTGAGTAATTTTATATTTTCGGGTCGGGCAGAAGTGAAGATTGAATTCACAGTACGTAGAGTAGGTACAGAATTATTTCAACACGAGTTACTAAGTATGAAGGACGAAACTGGCAATTGGAATTAGATGCAATAGTGTATAGTGCGATAATATGCACAAAAGAACTGAAGCCTGTATCGAAATGAACGGCCACCATTTTCAAAATTGTGTTTAAATATTCATATTTTGATTATTTTTCAATTTAACTTCTTTCTCTATATTGTACGCTAATGTGCTGTAGACAGTATAATATATACTGCATAATGAATACGTTCGCATGGATAACTCACTTCGTGAGTAAAAACACTTATTCTTAATACAGTACTGTACTTTGATTAAAGAGAAACCTAATGAAAATTATCAAACTCAAAATCGCGATATTTCCTAGTTTACGTAAATGGATGAACTACTTTTCTTCCTTCCTATACCTAGTAGAGTGATTTGTGTTTTACGCCAGTATCATCGAACTCCAGTCGTGGAGGGGGGAGCAAGCGGTGTTTCCGGTTCTTTAAAGGTATAGACAGGTTAATATTAAAAATGTAAGTAAAAATAAAATGATGTCCCTGTATATCTTTATAAGCAACTAAAATTACCTCTTACTTTTGAAAAGCGTATGTACTTTTAGGTAGGAGTAGGGTTAGGATTCCTTTGCACAAAATAATTATGTTACGAGTAAGTGAACAAAAATAAATTCTATATAGACTAATATTCAAGTTATTTCTAAATGCTGATTTTCTTAAAGTCCATCGCTTTGGCTGTGTGAATAGCGTGTGGACTTCCTATCCAAGCCTTCTATTGCCAGTTTGGACAATGGATGAAATTTATCTTCAGTCTACGGGGTTGGTTGCTGAGTCTTGACATGTGTGATGTAGAACATAACGAAACACTTTTGTAAATAGAAAAATAATATTAGAAATTATTACAATATGCGGTATTTGATTCTACCTAATTTTTCGACATATTAATTCTGTAAGCCTACTGTAGCAATCTAGTTTAACGATACAGTTTATAAATAATATAAAATGTTTTCAGGTTTTCTTTATGTTTTTTACATCAATTCCGTTTTATTTAATTTTTCTTTATTTATTTCTTCTTTCATTTTCTCTCTCTTCCACCTCTATTTTCTGCTATTCTGTGAAGAGTTATATCGTGCGTGTTGGGAAATATGTTAGCGTATGTGTGCCTATTTAATGTGATAACGAAGATCGAATATAAGGTACAATTTATTTATTTATTTATTTATTATTGCTAGTAAGTTTGAAACGAATACAAAAAAATAAATACAATGAAAGATAAACTAGCCCACTCCTAAATGAGTAAGACTCGTGCTCAAGAGGGGATTCCAATACAGAGAAAAATAAATTTGAAATTGAGAGTGAATGCAGATTAAATAGTGTTTAATATGTTTAAACCAAAACTATAAATCCAATACATTTTTTTTTATTAATTTGGAGAGGATTCGTGGTTGAAATATTATTGGAATAAAATTTGTTTAATAATCTGGGACCTTGACTCGTGCTACGATAATAAGCTGCATTGGTTTTACATTTTGGTTCAGACAAACGCAGAGAATTCATAGTTTTAGTTCTATATTTATGTATATACCTTTCAAAGTTATTAAAATTTCTATTAAAATATTTTAATAAAATAAAATAATACATTTGTTTAATGTTGAACAATTTGAAATGTTTAAACAACAATTCAGTTGGGTAATCTTTCTGCTTTTTTTAAACAAATTTTAATACTTTTTTCTGTAGTAAAATTAACGGATAAAGGTTGGATTTATAAGTTCCACCCCAACATAAATATAGATTGAAATAATGTTAAATAAATTACACGTAAACAGTTAATTGACAAAATATTTCTTAGAATAACAAAGTAACAATGTTTTACGTAATTGATTACAAATATAATGAATATGATTATTCCATTTTAAATGAATATCAATAATTATACCTAAGTATTTAATTTCATTAACTTCATTAATAACTGAAAAATTGCAATTGTTATCGGAACAATCATAATTATGCATTTTAATTTGTAATATAAAATGAAATAGCTATTGTTTTATCTCTATTAATTACAAGTGAATTTAAATCGAACCATTTTTTTATTAATTTTAAGCCGCAATTTGCATTATAATAAGTATCAGTCAAAGTTTTTCCACTAAACAGTAAAACAATATCATCAGCATACGAATATAAATCACCTTCATATTCTTTAAGGTCTATCATTAAAAGGTCATTAATATAATTATATTAAAAATAAAATCGGCCCAAGGACTGTTCCTTGCAGAACACCTATTTTTATTTTAATAAATTCACTTAATATATTATCAATTTTAGTAGCTTGAACTCTGTCATTTAAATAAGATTTTAATAAATTAAAAGCATTATTTTTAATTCCAACTCAATTTAATTTCTCTAATAATAAGTGATGACTTAAAATATCAAAAGCTTTTCTTATAACCAAAAATATACCAACACACTTAAAATCTTGATCAAGTACCTTAATAATTTTTTGTGTAACATTGAGAATAGCATTCTCTGTACTACAATTTTTACTAAATCCAAATTGTTTTTCCCTTAATATATTCTGCTTATTTAAATGATCTATTATTCTACTTTTAATACATTTTTTCAAATAATTTAGAAAAACAAGAAAGCAAAGATATAGGTCTATAATTATTCATATTCATTTTATCACCATATTTAAAAATTGGTTTTATGATAGCAATTTTTAATTTGTCAGGAAATATGCCATGCAAAAAATACAAATTAAATATATGTACAAGCGGTTTAGCAATATAAATTATTAAGCGATTTTATTAACTTTGCATTACACATATCAAAACCACATGATGTATTATCCTTCAAATCTGAACTAATTTTAATTAATTCTTCTATTGCAACAGGGTTAAGCTGCATACATGAATTTATTTTAATAAAGTTATTAGGTAAATTAATTTTATTATACAAACTGTTGTAATTATTATTGTTCCTATTGTTATTATTATTATTATTATTATTATTATTATTATTATTATCAATTGATTAAAGTTCTCGTTAACACTTTGTTAAAAACATAAAATTTACTAGTCATACTTTAAAAGTGTTAAAAATGTTAAAAATAGGTATATACCTTCGATAGACGGCCCGTTTCGACGCTATGTGTCGTCGTCTTCAGTGTCTCTTGAACCACTGGTGACCTTTACTCTGCGATGTGCAGTTGTCGATGGTAGGGATGGGGGTGTGTTGCTCCTATGGTGGGGGTTGGCTGTTTGTATGTTATGATGTATTATGACGTCAAATAATGTGTGCGTATCGAACTGCAGTTGTGTGCTAAGTATATATTGTGGGTATGCTATCGTATTCTTATATATTTCGTACTGTTCTAGGATGTTTAACTGTGAACTTTTTGGAGTGATGTGTAAAATTTCCATATCTGTTTCTATATTATTGTAGTCATGATTATTGTTGATAATGTGATCTGCATAATTTGGTGTGATGTAGGGTTTGGTTATAGCTTTAATATGTTCATTGTATCTTGTGTGAAAGACTCTTCCTGTCTGTCCTATGTAAAAATGTGGGCAACTATTGCATTTTAATATGTAAACTCCAGTTGAATTATATTTATTTGAATGTTTAATGTGGTTATTTAGGTATTTCTGTGTTGTATTATTTGTTTTGTATGCATCTTGTACTTTAGTTTTCTGAATGAAGTTGCAATTTTGTCTGTATTGGTATTGTGATATGTTAATGTTATGTATTTATTCTCGCGTGCTGTTTGTGTTGGTTTGTTCTGTTTTTGTTTTGCCTTTTTTATTAGTGTGTCTATTATGTTAGGGTTGTATCCATTGTCTTGTGCTATATATTTTATTGTGTTTAATTCTTCAGTGTAGTTGTCATTGTTCATCGGTATATTAATTAATCTGTGTGTCATTGTACGGAAAGCTGCATGTTTATGTTGTATGAGATGATTTGATGAATTGTGTATATGTGTTGTGGTTATGGTGGGTTTATCAACAATAATCATGACTACAATAATATAGAAACAGATATGGAAATTTTACACATCACACCAAAATGTTCACAGTTAAACAACCTAGAACAGTACGAAATATATAAGAATACAATAGCATACCCACAATATATACTTAACACACAATTGCAGTTCAATACGCACACATTATTTGACGTCATAATACATCATAACATACAAACAGCCAACCCCCACCATAGGAGCAACACACCCCCACCCCTACCATCAACAACTGCACATCGCAGAGTAAAGGTCACCAGTGGTTCAAGTGACACTGAAGACGACGACACATAGCGTCGAAACGGGCCGTCTGTCGAAGGTATATACCTCTTTTAACATTTTTAACACTTTTAACGTATGACTAGTAAATTTTATGCTATTATTATTATTATTATTATTATTATTATTATTATTATTATTATTAGAAGAAGAAGAAGAAGAAGAAGAAGAAGAAGAAATAATTTCCGTACCCATATTAGAAAAGTAAGTAGAATGTGATTATTTAACATAAACAGGAATGTAACTGAGATCATAAATTCAATTTTTTCTGAATTAAAAAAATATATATTGAGGAAATATGATATATTTCTAACGTTGTTTATTTTTTAACCTCATGTAAATTGTATTGATTTACATGTAGAAATTGTAAAGATTCCATGTTCGCAAGTTTAATGATATATGGATCTACGTTGTCACCGGAATCTTTCTTCCTCAAAGTATTAAAAAAACAAGATTGAATCTGCATCAGATTAGCTTGAAAGAAGTATCACACACAAGCACGTTTCATTCTGACAGTTTCTTTGCGGTCTTTGATGTTCCAGCGCGATAAAAACTTGGTACCAACGTTACAGATGATATATTCTACCGTTACAGATTCGTGGAGCTGTATGAAATATGAGTAAATTTGTAACCATATCTGTAGCAGATTTCTTCTCTCTATTGAAGCATAATATCTACCAAATTTTTATCTCTCCTGTAGAATAGTAGCATCTATCCCCTCTCTCTACTACGTTATTACTTTGAAATATAGGATCGGTGAGGATGTTGGAAGGGGTTGCAGATATTCAGGCGGGGATTTCGAACGTGTTCTTTGCCGTCTGTTCAATAAAGCGAGGGAGTCATTGTGATGGGGGTGAAAAGAAACCAAGCGTTTTATGTATTCTCTTTCTTTTTTCTTTAAATATGTAGTACTGCAAATCAGTGCAGAGGTCGTCTTTACTTCCGAACGGAATGGTACGTAACAATGCAATATAGACTGTCATGGTTCTAATATTGGATTTGAGATATAAAATGTGGATACTTGAAGAATAGGTGGGGGATGAATTACATATGATTCGTTCAGCCAATACTACCAGTTGTTCTGAAGTGTGTGTAACCACTTAAATAATTATATTCTTATGTATGTCATTCTTGAGTAATTATCAGAAGAATTATGTTTATAATACCCTTCCTTTACAAATCTTGTCAAAGCTTTCCATGTTTTGTTACTTGTTGATGGTTTAAATCAGGCCTGCACAAGGTTTGCGCTCTCCGAGCCGGCTCACAGCTCATGAGCGGAATGCATATATTAGCTGCGGTCTGTATAAGGGTGGACTGGAAGAAGAGGTGGATCTCGTACAAAATATACACAAAAGGAAATACTATTACGAGTGTTTATGAAATGAATTCCCGTTCAGTGTTTGCAAAACTATCTTGGACTATTATTAATTGTTAAATATTTATTTTACAGAAATAATAGAAATTCTATAGCTACTTAAATGTACAATTTTATTTTGTTATATTTTTATTTATCAGTACATCAAAACGAAGTTTTATGCTGTTGGCAGCTGAAAGCAACAGTAGCCTACTGATCATAATGAAACATCAGTTACAGATGTTCGATGCTTGCCTTTATTAAAGTTGATTATAGAAAACAGTTGCTTACAAATACAGGGACATCACTTTATTTTTACCAACATTTTTAACATTAACCTGGCTATACTCGGAAACACTGTTGCCCCCTTCCATTACATGAGTTTGATGTTACTAGTGCAATATGTAAACAAATCATTTTACTAGGTATAGGAGGAGAGAAAAGTAGTGTATCCGTTTATGTTGTAGGGAAATACGATATTACGATTTTCAGTTTGATCATCACTTTTACGGAATTTATCAAAATACAGTAGAATAGTAACATTTTTTTTTTTCAAAAACTCAACTTTTCAGGCGGCTATGTTCGTTATGCAATGTCTACTTTATTTAGCATATTAATTATTGGTGTTAACAAACAATATAGAGAGTGCATTTAAATTGAAGGGGTCATAAGTAAAGGGCTGTAAGTGCACTTAAATTACTTTTGGGAAAATTGGGTTTAAATATTTAAGCTTTCGTAAAATAGGTGAAATTGTTATTTAAATTTTAATGTGTGATGCGATTAAAATATCCCTTTGCCACTAAAATTTTAGATACTTTAGCTTACACTGGATGCACTTAACTCATGTTATTACAAATGTCACTAGCATTCCTTTGCTTCTAGCCACCTCAATTCAAAATAAGCTAATCTGAATTTTTAAACAAGTTGCTGAAAATGGTTGCCGTTCATTACAATGCAGGCTTCAATTCTTTTATGCATATTATTAAAAACATTTTGAAGCATATTCTCTGAAATTGAATTTATCGTTTCTTGAATATAACTTTTTAGTACGATATTATTAATATAGGTTCTTTCTTCTATAGAAAACGCAACCATATTTCTGAAACACACTATACACTGCAGTGTTTACTTCAGTGCTTGAAGACTTCGAATGCAACAGCGGCCGTAAGTTTGTGTGTCTGACGGGAGCAAGGACATTAGTGAAGGGGTGAGAGTGAAGTACATTCAGAAATGCAGGTACAATAAAAATGCAAGTAAAAATAAAATGATGTCCCTGTATAAACATTGAGCCAAACATAGCAATCATTTTCACAGCCAGCCTGTGTAGTCGTGGATATTATTGCTAATGTTTAGTCTTGTAAAACTCAACCAGGCTAATAGTATTATTCAAACGATCTTTAGCCTTAGGTCACATTGAAGATCAATAAGATCGAGCTGTAAATCATTAAATGTTATGTTCCGTCTTTTAGATTCCTCCATACTGTACTGTAGCAGTAGGTAAGCAACGTGAAACAGTTACTGACAATAGGCCTACACACTGCACTCCACTAGATAACTGAGTGGTCGTTTCCCTCTCCTATACCTATAGCAAGTCTGTGTCATTCTGACGTATCTTCCTCTCCGTTTCGGCGAGCGGTAAACTCCGCTCTCCCGCTCGTTGAGCGCTGATTGTGCAGGCCTGGCTTAAATAGTTTCTTTGAAGTATGAACTATTTGAGAGATGATTTGTGGAAGTTTTTATTTGATACTACATTGTATTGTTTTGCAGATAGGCTAGGCTTCACTAGTTGGTACGTACAAACGGCGAAACGTACTAGTTTGGTGGACTGCATAGGAAAAGTTCTTCAAGAAGAAACATTTATTCATACGTTGTTAGTAATGGCTGTTTGTGCAAACACGAAATTACCGGTAGATCTCCCTTGAGTGAAGAGCCTGTTCAAGTCAATTGAAGAGATGGATTCCAAACTGGCCTAAGTCGAAATGACAAGTTTCGATAAAAATGAGAAAAACTGATAAAATAAATATGACTCCTTCAGAAAATAAAAACATTTCAGACACTACATCAAGATTTAGGACAGTCACTAAAATAAACTTACAGCCTTGAAAAGGATAAATTGGAATCTGAATAAAGGAAATTATAATCTAAAAAAATGACTTAGGACACTTTGGAATCCACCTGTTCAATTGGCTGTCATTCTCATGCAGCCTACGAAAGTTCCTTGTTACATGCCATTCGAAAACGTAACACACTGAATGAAAAATAATAATCGGTTATGTGCCTATTATCACTTCATCTTCTTTCATATAGAATACAGCCGTTGCAAGAACTAAAGCCCACGGACAGACTAAAATGTGTCACTTAGGTTTTCCTGAATTTTAAGAAAAATAATTTTGTTTAGACGATTTCTAGAGCAGTAAAAATTCCAAACAGTTTGATAAACATCAATATAATTGTCCAAATATTAGTTTATTGATTACTACACGGATCATTCTTCGTTGAAACCATAGTGACAAAGATAATCTGTTTTGACATATACTGTGCACAGTCAATTCTACAGCTGAAACTTGAATAAACATATGAATTTAATGTTTTAGATCATCTTTCAGTTGATATTACGTGCTTTCAAATTTACTGTAAGTACCTAGTTCTGTTTTTGCTGATGATATGGCGTTGTTAGCAGAATGGAAGGTGATACTAAGGGTTATGCTATTATGCTACTACAGTTAAATGACAGTTGTTAGCAATATGAGATGAAAATAAATCAAAAAAAGAAGAAGACCATGGTTGTCGGAAGAAAACTAAAGAAGGTCAACGTGCGAATTCATAACGATGCAGTAGAGCATGTGGATAACTTCAAATAGGGTCTATGTACTTGGAGTGTACTGTAAACAATAACATGAGCTGCTGCCAGGAAGTCAAAAGGAGGAAAACAATGGCAAAGGAAGATTTTAAGAGGAAAAAGATCATCTGCATACCACTGGAAAAAGGAACTAATTAAGACACAGTTTTTAAATGTTTCCATTCGTAATTAATTTTAACACTGTCCTCTATTTCCTTGTGTTGTTTTAATGAGCAATTGCTAGTGTTGGCTGCGCAAAATCATATTTCTTAGTCACTTTAGTCTGCTTCAGTCACCTATTTAAATAACCAAATGCAGCTAATTTAGTCTCCCCAAACTGATTTGTTTTTGTGTTATACACTCGAATGTGAAAGGAGCCAGGTAGTCAGGAGGACAGCGGCAGGAACCATGAAAGTAAATCCTGTTAGGGATCACGAGCCCTTGAAGAAGGTAGAGTTTTATTGTAACAAACTTCTTGCACGGATTGTCAAGATCGATCAACAAAAATATGAGAGAGGGTACTCGAAATAAAGGGAAAACGTTTTTAAGAAAGCGATACGATGTGAAAAGTGAAATATTTAACATGAAATCTCCGTACATTAAAAATATTATTATAATGTTTTTATCGCTACATCGGAGTTCTCCAAAATTTGATCGTCGTTGTAATAATGGATACAAAATATTTGAAATATAGGAAATATGCAGGGATCAATAAAATTTATCATTGTAACATTGTTATATCAGTTTTCGTTGTATGGGTATTCGATTGTAATATTTAATTTTATTTTTGTTTTGTTGATGTACTACAGTTTATATTTTGATAAGTATTTTTGCTACATCACAATATTTTTTTTTTTGTATATATTTGAATCCTCTAGATTCAAAACTCCCTAAATACCATTTTGTTCAGTATACTGAGTCATGCCCAGATACTGCTTGCTAAAAATGAATTGTAATGATTTATATATTTTTAATTCAAAAAGCCACTAAATTTAAAGCAAAAAGTTTGTTAAAAGTTAGTGTTAGGTTGAAAATTCCCTCTATTTGCCACCAGTTACTGCAAAAATCCTTTAATTTGTGAAAGTGGATATAGGGGGATTTTGAGTCTATAGAATTCAGTTGGTGTAAAATACTTGTCAGTTATACGTATCGTTACTACGTTATTAGGGCGTTATTGAATAGCCATATTGTAATAATGTCATTTTCATTTATTATGTTTCTTTTCACCAATGCTTAATTTTTAATTCTAAATTGAAGTTCCATGATTCGTCACTACAAGAACGTAGGCTTAGTCGTTATTTCGTTTCATTCATTTACAGATTTCGAATTTCGATATTCGTTATACTGGATACTGTTATGGTAGTTACGAAAAATGTTAACATTCAGGGATCAAACTCATAGCTAGTGATTTCGCCTCATGACTCGAAACTGCTTGCAACTCCTCTGAGTTAAAACAACGAAAACTTCCGGAGATGCTAACTTTGAGCCGTATTTTAAGTAAATGTGGCAAGAAGTGTCATCAAGAAGTAGCCACGCGTAAATCCTGTGCATCTGATGTACAAATGTGTAGCAAATACGCTTGACTTGCTCGGTTGGCAATAAGAGTAGAATTTAACGCTTGAAGCGCATGTGCAGGGCATAAGCTCCTCGTAGAATTTCTTCCCCCTCTTGGACCTCGAATTATTTATGTATTCTTTTTTGTAAGAGGTCTGAATTTCTCATTACTTCTTTTTATTGTGGTATTTACTTTTGTTCCTGGTGACAAAATGTATTCGTATTCACTTTCTGTGATATTTGTAAACAACTCCAGTCAAACTCCGATTAATATTGAACCTTCGAAAGGAATATTTATTCATTAATTACTATTTGTTTGTTTCACATAAGAATAAGGGGCGTATTCATAAACGAGACTGTGGATGAATATTTCCCGAAGTCGACTTTAGTAGCGAAGTGTGACTTTGTTGAAAATCCTATTCAAAGACAATACTTCTGAGACTTTGACTTTGACAAGTCGAGATTTTACGATCGAATTCTAATGTTGGCAATCACAATAATGGTCTTCTAAACTAATTAAATTAATTCATAGTTGAAGTAGAGTAGGCATTTCCACAAACATAACCAACTTTTGAGTCACAAATCGACGAAACAATCCGTTGAGATTACACGATTGTCAGTCCTTATTGCAGTTTGTACAAGAATAATTATGTCATTGTAAAATAATTCTGAATACATAGAAGATAAGAAGATGCCGCTAATAACAGACTATGGAAGATATAGCTTGCGCAAGAAACGATTACCGAAAACCAATGGTGGTGTTGCTGTCTGTTTTGACGTGTGTATGTAGGCACGCCGAGTGGGGAGAGGTGCGAGCCGATGGAAGTACTGTCTCTTCCAAGAAGATGAACAAATGAGGACATCACTGTGGAAATAAAGAACGTAGCAAGAGAAAAATTCGAAGCTAATTAAACGCGTAACATATGTTTACGAAAGAAATAATAATACCGTGCGATGCAAGACACGTATTCACATGCAATGGAATAAACTAAAGTCGTAATGTATCTATGACAACGCAAGACTGATTCTCTCTCTTACAACTGTACTCTTGAATATCATTCGAGCTATCTCGTGACCTTTCCTGTCGCCCGGTCTTCCTTATCGCATTGTTTGATTCGCATTCCTTCCGTCGGTAATCCGTACTTGCGAGATCTATACCTGTTATTATCCTGTTGACGGTTGGCAGACGTATTCCCTGCAAGTCTCCAAACCTATTGAAAATTATCTGAAATCAATATGCAGAAAACAGTAGTATGACGACCGTACCATGATTATAAATTAAATGCATATCCAACTATATGGCGTATCCTCTATAGTAGCGTAGTCCAACCCGTGGTCCCCGTCCGAATGCGGCCCGTCCTTTTTAAGTTAGATTTCAGTACGATATTTTATATTAAAAGTTTGTACTTTCCGTTAGATGGCAGTTCATTCAAATATATCAAATCACGGACGTGGTCAAAGTAGTAGGCCAATGTTTCCTTCCTAGATATGACAGCAACTTATTACTGCTATCCTTCTTTTCTTGAATTACGGCCATCTAGGTGCCAAACTTCACTCAAGCTTGGTAATCCTTGCCGTGTGCTAACATCTAGTAGGCCCTATAGTTGAAAATGGCTGAACCAAAACCACAACGTGTTATAATGTAAGCATACACTATACTAGTTTGCATCAAAAATACGACAGATACCAAGGAGCCGCAAACAGTTGTGTGTTTAATGATTTGAAGCAGAAGTTGACTAAGCAGAAGAATATTTTTCTTCAGCCAACAGACACTACAGGTTTGACACCATCATATGGGACATGTTTGGAACTATTAAAAAGGGATGGAGAGCTCATTAAACGATGTGCTATAAAAATTGCATCTGCGTCTAGGGACAATAAGATAGCCAAAATGTTTGAAATAGTCTCCTTGTTCCATCCATGAGACGGGAAATGATGTTTTATTTACTCTGCACAAATGTGAATTCTATTCTCTTGCGCTAGATGAAAGCATAGATGTAGCTGATATCAGCTTATCTTGGCTATAATAATAAAGTCAGAATTTGAAATTCACGAAGAACTCCTGAAACTACAAGCTTTAGGAGCTACTATCAAAGGAACTGGCACATTTAGGGCATTCGATAAATCTATTTCTAATTTGGAGGTTTTGGTAAATTCTTAGCATATGGATCTAAAGCTGTGGTAGCCATAAATCTGGACTAGTAGGACTTGCTAGAGGAAAGGGAATACAATGTTTTGTTTTTCATTGCATTATCCGTCAAGAGGCATTCTGTAGAAAAATTGTAACAATCAGTTACACAAAGGAAAAAGTTGTAAATCTTACAAATCTAATAAAGGGGAAAATCTAATAACCTAAAGGGGGCAAAAGAGCTCAACCCCAGAGCATTTGTTCCATTGCTAAATGCTTTGTAAACAGAATATGTCGACATTTCAATGTATTGTGAAGTGCACTGGCTCATTGCTGGAAATTGTCTGAAGCAATTTTTTTCGGATTAAGGAATGGAATTCTTAACTTCCTGAAGAATGAAACTATTAGGTATGAATACCAAGAGCTGAGAGATACCCAATTCATCCACACACTTGCCTTTCTAACTGCTTTAACATCCCATCCAAATACTTTAAATTTGAAATTGCAATGTAGAAAATAAAATATCTCCCAGCTTCAAGGACATATTCAAGGATTCCGTAGTAAACTTAATATAATACAAATATCTTGCAAGAAAATGATTCTGCACACTTTCCACCTTGCCACAGTTGAAGGAAGAATAAAATAACGTAAATTTCAACGAGTTTCAGGAAATCATAAGTGATGTTAAGGAAAAGTTCAAGAACAAATTCCATTACTGAGACGCCCTAAAGCCAAAACTTGTACTCTTCAGCAACCCCAGGAAAAGGTACGTGAGCTTTGTGATTTTCAGGCCGATCAGTTCTTCCAGAACAAAAAAAAAATGTGATGTTCGTGAGAATTTGTGGAAGCTCATTTCAAATTATACTTTTTAAGCTATTAAAGCAATTAAATCAAAGACGAGAAATCGCATTGAAAGTGCTGCATTATAACCAAGACTGAAACTTTCCCTCACAAACCTTAAAGTGAACATTGAGAAGATAGTGTCAGAAAAGCAGTGCCAATCGTCACATTAACTTTTCCAATTTTAATGTGTGTCAAATGAGTAAATTAGTTCAAATTTGATGTTTAATTACCTATCTGCTTATTAAACAAAGTGAGTCGTTTGTATCTTTCACATACAGAGCTTAAAGTGGACATAGGAACTTGTGTCGGAAAAGAGTTTCAATCGTCATATTAAATTTCCTAATTTTAATGAGTGTGAAATGAGTAAATCAGTTGAAGTTTCCATGAATGTTTTGTTTGCTTATTAAGAGTTATATGAACGTGAGTATTTTAGAAAAATTATATATATTTTTTGTATTAAAAATTACGCAGAGTTTTCTGAATCCAGTGATTTAGTCTATAGTTTGTTCATTTATTTGTGCTACATAAATGGTCAGCTAAGATATTCACTTTTTACTTTAAATTAAATTTCACAAAAGTTGAAATTTTTCCACACATTTCGTAACTCCACAGCTATTAGAGATAGAATGCTGAAATTTTGCACACTGATTTCACATTCATTTATGCAAACGGCACACTACAATAATGCCCATATCTTTTAAAATAAAAAAAATAGGTAAGAAAACATGATGTAAATTTTAATAGGCCTATATTTAATATAGGACATATAAAACATTAATTCTTATAAAATTAACAACTCTACATGTCTGAGAATAGTTTACGTTTCAGAAATAAGTGTTTGTTACATGTAGTAAAAAGTTAAAGATGCCAGAGAAACCCTAACAATGGTATGATTGCAAAATGATAGAACTGCATTTTTTTCATGCTCTGATAAAACTGGCTTTAAACAATGTATTATTATTAGTAACTTTTTTATACTTTTGCCAGCTATTTAAGTTCTAATAAGCCTTGTTATGATACTTTGTTATTTTTGTCTACTTGTAAGTTCATTTCTTGTAACATTTTAGAAATTTAGAGCCTGTATTTTCTGATAATATTTGTGGTCGTTGACGTAAATATACGCTTAAACAAGTGAATTGTTTTGCATCTCCTACTTGCAGAGCTTAATGTGCATAAAGGAACTTGTATCAGAAAAGCAGTGCCAACCTACACAATAACTTCCTCTTTTTAATGTGTGTCCAATAAGTAAATTAGTTGAAGTTTCCAAGAATGTTTTGTGTTACATTTCGTGCCTGCTTATTAAACAAGTGAACTGTATTTTTTTACAATTTCTGAGATGCGTGAAATGAGTAAATTGAAATAACTGCTGAAGCTTTCCTGGCGACGTGATAATTCGAAATTTTTGTCGGGCTTCCAGCCAGATCATGAGTTGGTGATCCACCGACGTTTCGAGGATGTTCATCTTCCTCATCTTCAGGGTTAAATGATATCTAAGGGTCGAAAAATCGAAAGAGAATTGGGAGGACAAATTTAAAAGGTACGCAAAACGCGTCCTTGCAAGGGGTTGGGGGCTGTACAAAACTAAATATGTGATCTCCAACCCTGTTGGCCACTAGTCTCACTCCGGGTTAACCTACTCCACTGAAGGAGCTCTAGAAAATTTTGAAGGTGATGCCGAAATTGGACGTAAGCTCTTAGGTACCACATACGCGAGGGGGACGGAGATTTGATCAAGTGATCACGGGACGGGGCGAGGAGGAGTTGGCTGTTGTTTGCCGATAGGATGGCAAGACGCTGTCATCTGTTGTTCGATGACGAGGCATATGAAGGCCGTCGGAAGAGGCGCCGTGAATTCTAAATCTGCAATTTGAGAGGTCCCTGTCCTTTCAAATTGCAACTGAGTGACCTCGTACATTTAACAGACAATTTAGGGGTTCTGAACTAGGGCATACGTCATTTACAACAAAAGGGGAATATATATGGGGAAGGGCATAATAGGTCCGTGGCCCATTTCGTATAGGGCTCATCCTGACATTTGTCTTACGCCTTAGGAAAACCACGGAATACCTTAGGCAGGATGAGTTGTCTCATATAAGAGACAAGCCAATTTGGCTATTATGTAGGAGGTGATTGTTGTCATGAGCCTTGTTGAATCGTCTCAATTCAGAGACGAGCCATTTCGCTTTATGGTGACTCAATTACGAAGAGAGGGGAGAGATGTAATTATTAATTAAATTAGAGTAATTAGGGAGATTCATGGGGAGATGAGTGCAGGTCCGAGGCCCATTTCTTTTAGGGCTCATCCCGACATTTGTCTTAGCGCCTTAGGAAAACCACGGAAAACCCTTAGGCAGGATGAGTTGTCTCAATTTCAGAGACTAGCCAGTTGGCTCTTAGGTAGGATGAAGCTATGAATCGATGGATATATACTAGCCCATTGGCTCTATGATAGTTCCATCGATCAACAAATGTAGATATTGTTAGGGAGGGAATTTGTTTAGCCCAGTTAAGACAAGGTCATTTTAAAGCGTTTGCACTATCCAAGGAGTCTCATGGAGTTGAGTCGTGGCTACCAGAACCTGGGAGTAACGCCAGCTTCCCTGTCCTCCTGTCTCAATAGTATAGCTAATGGACCTGTCTGGTGTCTACGCCGTAACCTAGGATCATACTGGCCGAGGCCAGATATGAGCGGATTGGGGTTAGCACGAGCTTCCGCATACAGGTTCCTAGCCAATAGAGCAATGAACTCGTCCATGGTTGGCAACTCTAGATCATCATGGAACTTTCTTCTCGAGGCGACTCGGGGGAGATGGATAATGAGTCGAATCACCTGGTTTTGGATAACTTGGAGTTTACGGAGATTGAACACTGCCGCAAACACCCATGCGGGTGCGACATAGGTAATGACAGAGCGAATGAGGGCTTTATACATGGTAAGTCATACCCCCAGGTTGTCAGGAGTTAAGGCCGCCAGAATGGGATAGTGTCTATCAGCCTGTTGGCCTTACGAAGAAGGGATTGGTTGTGATCTCGGAAGTTGAGATGAGAGTCCATAATGATCCCTAAATATTTAATTTGGTTCATCCGCGGCATTTCTTGTCCGAAAATTGTGGGTGGTGGTGGTCTGTCTTCGAGCCTCGCTCTTAGTGAAAAGAGTATGGCCTGACATCTCTCTACATTGACCTTGATTCTCCAGTCGTGGATCCACGGCTGGAGTTGATCTAAGATCGACTGCAATCTACGGGACGCTAACCTGTAGGTTTTGCCCATCGCCAAGACGACAGTGTCATCTGCATAGATATACAGATGACTACTTCTACCATGGATATAGCGAAACGGGAGGTCATTAATTAATATATTGAAATATATGGGCCCGATAATGGATCCCTGTGGGACTCCTGCGTGAATTTCACGGGTGTGGAGAAACTAGTGCCTACACGGGTTTTGAATGTCCGGCCTCGGAGGTAGTTAGAAATGAGGCGTATCATTCCATCTGGGACTCCCATGCCCAGTAACTTAACGAGGAGTCCCTCATGGCAAACCTTGTCGAATGCTCGCTCGATGTCAAGGTAAGCTGCAGCTATTACACGCATCGTGCTCATAGCCCAGGTAATGTCCTCCGTCATGCGGAGTGCTTGGAGTGTAGTGGAAAGACCAGGGTGGAAACCGAACTGCTCGTTCCTGATTTGGGTAACACTACTTCAGTGAGGCGTCTATGTATGACCCGCTCCGCCAGTTTACTGAGACAACTGAGGAGACTAATAGGCCTATAGTTGCTTGGATTCGTCTTATCCTTTCCGGGCTTTGGAAAGAGAACTACGTGAGCCTCTTTTCAGGGAATGGGATAGTGACCGGAAGCCAAGATATTACTTATCTCTGCTATGCGCTTCATAGCTGACCTTGGGAGATGCTGCAATATAATTCCTTGGATACCGTCGGCTCCTGCGGCCTTATGAGGGTCGAGGCAACGAATGAAATGGGCGACCTCGTGAGTGTTCGTAGGTCGTATCGCATTTTCCGGCTCCCTGCTAAGGAGGTCTCGAACCGATTCCTCAACAGCTCTGATATGGGGCAAGTTTAAATTTTGTTCCACGGGCTGAAAAGTGGTCTCTAGAACGTCTGCCAGTGCGGTAGCCTTCTCCTCAGGAGTAAAGGCCGTGACATCTGGACCGACTATTAATGGGTGTATACATTGAGACGGATTGGACAGAGTTCGAGATACACGCCAGAAATCTGACATGTTTCTGCTGTCCATCGTCTCAACCTTGTATTTCCAAGCATGCACGACCTTTTCGTGAATCTCCTCACTGATCCGCCTGCGCAAGCGGTTCATCTGTACTCTGTGTTCATCTAAGCTAGTACGCTTCCACAATGTCCTGGCTCTATTGCGGGCGATCTTTAGGTCTCTAAAATAGGCTGGCAGTTACATTCGTCATGGTTGTAAAGACCGTTTCGGTATTGCTGCATCCATTGCCTTCTTAATCCACTCCGTCATGTCGCTAACTAACCTATCTATCCCTGCCGGAGTATTTCGGGCGGGAGTGATGCAAGCATAGCGGCTACCTGGTCTTGAAAGAACACCCAGTCTGCCGCCTTGTAATTGAATTTCTGAGCGGTGGGGGAGAGTTCGACTGGGTGCATGGTGTCCATGATCACCGGTAGGTGGTCGGATGGAAGATCATCCAGGGTTGTTAGTCTCGCCCTGGTTGTGAGACCTTTCAACAGAGCAATATCTAGGATATCGGGAACTTGATTTGCAGCATCTGGTACGTGTGTGGGGTCCCTAGGGGCCTTCACAACATTCCCGTTTCCTGTGGAATTTTGAAAAAGTCTATCGCCCTGCCGATTGGGGCGTCTACAATTCCAGCTAGCGTGCTTCGCATTAAAGTCGCCGGCGACTCTGAACCTATTTGTTAGGCTTGTCACTATATCTAAATCCCGTTCAGAGAGTGTGCCCGGGGGACTGTAGGCAGCCATAAGCAGAAAGGGGAATCTACCTATGTAGGCTCTAATAGCTACTGTCTCTAACGTCGCTAGCTGGGGAAGGATATACTCACAATGCGCGATCGTAGATCGAACGAACACCTCTACACCTCCGCCTCTTCTAACTAGTCTATCCAATCTATTATTTGAAACCCCGCGCATCTGAAAATTACTTGGGGTGTCAGGAACGTTTCCGTTACAAATGCTATGTCTATATTATTTACGTCTATAAATGCCCTAAACTCGTTTCTAACATGTCCAAGGCCCCTGGCGTTCCATATACACAACCTAGCAGCTCCGTCATTTCGTCTGGCCATTAGGGGAAACAAGGGAGGTTAGGAGTTTAAATATCTCCGGGAGGGCGGACATAGGATTCTCCATCAGGAGAACTATCGGCCTAGTTAATCCTTCTAGGATGGGGGCGAGCGGCAGGTTAGGGATAGCTAGTTGCACCGCTCCAGCAAAGTTCTGATCTTGCTCGAGGGTAGCACTTGGATCGGTCACGCCTTTCGAGGTGCTTGCAACAGCTTCCTGCTTGGCTGGTGGTACAGGGGTTGGACTTAGTGACTTTTCTGCGGCCCTTGTTGCGCATAGGGCGCTGGGATAATGGTTCTCCACTATTGGCAGCAGGATTGGGGATTGTCGCTGCCACGGTCGACCACAGAGGCGCGACGGGCATATCTATCAGGGGAGGGATTACCGTCTGCTGCTGCTGCTGCTGCTGTTGACGGACCCGCCCGAGTTCCATGCGTGACACCGCACGGGGCTCCCTCACAGGGGCTCAAGCCTGCTGCTGCTGTTCCAGGAACAGCTGCTGTTGCCTGGCAGCTCGCTCTACCCGCTGCTGTCCGAGCCACTCGTATTGGAGCGTCCGCTGTTCCTCGAGCTCTGCCCTCCTCCGCCGGGCCGCCCTGCTCGATCCTTTTGTGGCATCCCTAACTTGGAGAGCTACAGGACAACCTCCGTAGTTGGCGGTGTGATCGCCGCCACAGAGTGTGCAAGTAGCAGGGACATTGTTGGGCTTGGGACAGTCTCTAGTTCTATGGGGCGTGCGTAAGCCCGACACATTGGCTGTGCTCTGCAACTAGCCTGAGTTTGGTAATACCATTGGCAGTTGCTGCACTGAGGCGGACGCTTGCTGGGGACATAGTCCTCAACCGTAATCCGCATCAGGCAACACTGCCGTAGGGCTCTTATTCTATCCCGGCCTTCGGGGGTGTTGTCTATATCCACAATGACCATAGGAAGTTTGATCTTCGTCCTAGAGGAGTGCATCCTCGTCAGTCGCCGGACGGTGATGTCTTGGAAATCCAGGTCGCCCTGGATGTCCTCCTCTGTTGTATGAATGTCGACTCCTCTCAGTACAAAAAAAGAGGCTTCTCATTTTTGGGGCGAAGCAGGTTAAACGCTCCTCGCCGATCTCTCGGGAAACTGCAGAGATTTGCGTAGTCCCTGTCGCAGATGGTTTTCACAGCCGTCCCGCCACGCGTCCGGTATGAGCACATTCCTAGCGGTTCGAACTCCGCTTTGAACTCAAGGTTCAATCGGCCTAATGAATCTGTAAAGGCCGGGGTAATAATGACTGGGGGAATGTCCCCCCGTCTCCTAGTAAAGGCGGTCTCAGCAGCGCCTTCTCGATCTTCGTCCTCACTCTCCGAAACGTGAGTACGAGCGGGGGAAGAGGGTCGCGGAGGAACATCTACTACTTCAGGAGCAGTATCCATTTCCTGTTGAACTTCAGGAACGGGGGAAGTTCCGCATCCTGTATCTCGTCGCGTTGTGCAGAATTATTGGCCTGAGGGGCCGATAATTTCTCTAAGTTAGAGAGGGCAAATCTCTCTCCCACCCTCAGGGCAATTTCGGTGGGAGCGCCGCATTCTTCGGGGCAAGGTGTGCCCTTCTTTTTCTTCTTATTGGCCTTCTTGGCCTGTGGCGCATTAGAGCCCGACGGGCCTGGCTGCGGCTCCACTAGTGACTTGTCCTTATCACTGGGTCTATGAAGACCACTCGGACCAGGTACTACTGCAATAGCCGCGTCTGCGTCGACTTTGGAAGCTGCCAGCTTGCACTGGTCAGCCGGCTTTCTAACTAGTCCTGAGTGGACTGGGAGAGTCTGGGAGGGCCATAGATTTAGAATCTGGCACTGGAATCGGCGGTGTCCGTACTGGTCCCGTCGAGCGCAGGTCTCGGAGCTTCGGGGGAGGTGGAGGAGTATGGGCCGCGGGTATAGGCTGAACTATCAAGTACGACTCAGTGGGTCCTGCTTGATCAGTGCACTTAAGCAACCGCCGAACGCCACCGAATTCAGATGAGCTCATGATCTTCTTTTCCTAACTCGGGTCATTATTCGATCTCGAAGATCGAGGGGGAATATCACTAAGCGGCACGCCGTCCGCAGTGCAAGTACCTGCTAGGCCCCTGTCCCACTAGGGGTGGAAGCCCAGCAGTTCTGCCCGACCAGTCTCCGGAGCCTAGCCTGGTTAGCTACCGTAACAAGCGCTATGGAGCCCGCCGGGGACCGTCGGTGTGATTCGCTTTCTCTCGTAGGCCCCGAGAAGGGCCGGACGAAATATACCGCAGCCCTCAGAAGGGCCGGATAATAGTTCAAGAATGGAGGGCAGAAAGCAAATTAGCCCGAGGGCCCTGCCTTTAGGCAGTTACTCCGGGACCGGTACCGTCACTCCAAGGAGTGCGTGAACCAGTAACGCGCGGAGTCTCTCCCTAGCAGGAAGCCTGCCTAAGGATCAAGGACGGCTAGGGGTCTCGTCGAGAGAGGACCCAATCCCCGACCGGGATTCGCCTGGCCTAGGGAAGATTAGTGCACGCAGCCCTCAGTGGGCTGCGCGGCTATCTTCTCGCTGCGAGCCGGTGCGGCACGTGGACCACGTGGCCTGCGTTCGGCAATTCGAGCCTCACTGGCCGAGAGCTGCTGGGCTGCTGCGCTGTCTTAACTTGTAGCCGCTGTTTTGAAGTTATCCGATGGGCTGCCTTCGCTGCGAAACCGAAGATCTGCTGCTGCTGCTAAAAGCTCCAAGCAGTCTGACTTCTTCCACGTCCAAGAAAGAAGTCCGTCATCGTATCCCACCCATATCTAAGGGTACCCAGCTAGTGCCAGAGGGAGGAGTCAGACGAGGAGCTGTGCGCCGATTAGTTCTTATTCGTGCGGACCGCGGCGAGAGCGCGGCCGACGTGTCGTCGAGTAAATTGAAGTTTCCTTGAATGCCTTTTATTGTAAATGTAAAGTAAATGCTAGGCAGATATAACTTTAAATGTCTTCTGTAAAGTTACATCTACATGACATACCTCTTTTCTTTCCTTCCTTTAAGCTATTATTCAAATAGATAATTTTGAAGTTAGGGCCCTCGCCCAATCATATAGTATTTCTATTGGCAGTCAAGTAATGAAAGTTTATGCCATTAATCTTTACCTGTAGCGTAAATTGCGATGGAATAAAAAGTTGTATTAATGATGGAACAGTAATCGTCTTTGATTATTATTCATCAGTGCGTGTTGAAACAAGACGGGGATATATCATACTGTCTGTTTATCAAATCTCTACCTTGATTTCAAATATCTGTCCCTATAAACTTCAGTATGGATTTGCGCCTGTCTATTAATACGCTGACGAACATGAGAAGCTTTTAATATTATTTCCTGGATTTCCTCAATATTCTCGATAAATTCAACAATTTCCCAAATATCAACAATTTTCTTTATCTCCGCGAAAAAACGTCAAAATCAAAGTATATATATATATATATATATATATATATATAACAGGGAGTATTTTTGCAGCACTATATTAAAATCTCATTCTGTTCTGACATTCTCAGCAAGTTTTTGAATCCAAATCGATCTTCAACTTTAAGCTCGTTTAGAATGTCTTCTGCATAGTGTCTTTTACTAAGATATTGCCGCACCCACATTCTCATTTTCTTCCTTTTCAAGACCTTGTAACAAGCAATAGAGGCAATTACAAAAGTCAAATCATCATCTGAGTCCATTTTAAAGGGTCTGAAAAGGAGACACTATCTGCATTAAAATCTCATAAATTGTTTATGGTGGACTAAGCAAAAAAAAGTCAATTTTAACATGTTTAACAGTGTGGTCAAAGTGTTAAACGAAATTAGCATTAATATGTTCAATCAACATGTTGGGATGTTAACATTAAACAAATTAAGATTTAATATGTTTTTGTTAAATATTTAATAGTGGAGACGAGCCTTTAGATATGCATCCTGATAGTGCTGTATTTTCAAAATTGTCTCATAATAATCTCTTTCTATTATCTGACATTATTTGAAATATATTAACATTCTATGTATTTTAGCTTAATTCTGCTACATAGTTTGTATTTCAGTGTTTAATTAATAGTTCATAGTATTTTGTTATATTTCTTGTATACATGTAACTCTTATCTAAATCAAATTGTTAAATTATTTGTAAGTTTCATACATATGTAAGCTATGTATACTTTTTGCTGGTTGCGTGGAAGAGAAGGATTTACGGTCTTAACTCTGCCAGCTAAAATAAATCATTATTATTATTATTATTATTATTATTATTATTATTATTATTATTATATTTTCAGTGACTTCGATGTGAAGTTACGATTGAACTTTGCTTTCGTCAAAGTGTCGGCCGTGAATAGGAAAATGGCGACTTTGTACTTTCCAAAATCAACTTTGGTCGTAAGTCTCATTCATGAATACGACCCTAAATAATACCTGTTCCGTTACGGCCGAACCTATATGAACTTCACTCTGTCCTCCCGGTTTTGTTGTAGGCCATAGCCGGAGATGTCACGTTTTACAATGCTGTTTTATGGTGAGTTATACATTATACGCATTTTCCGGATGTGATTTGTAAAATTAATGGCAACATTGCTCTGTAACCATAACATACTCGCGTGATATAAATTCTAATTAACGCACATGTGGTTTATTAGTGTACAACATTCCTCCACCTGTAACAGAAATAGTGATCCTATAAAAATAATCGTGGACGTAGCATGTTCTGTAACATGAGTGACTAGAAATGTGTCGTAACTGTAAAGTTTATAATATAGTTCATGTCTTATTCCAAAATTACTACATTATATACGAGTAGAATGCAAATTATCAACTTCACAACTTGGATTATGTATTGTTCGTGTGTAAAATTGATGTATAGGTTTAACATTTCCACTCGAACAAATATTCCACTTACACTTCTTGACAGCAGTTTGGTTTCAAGTGTAATTCTTCCTGTAGTTAGAACTTGCGTTAATATCACATAATAGATCAAAATTCAGGAGTTAGAAACAAGATTGAAAGATACTTTAGGTGACATTTATCCCTTTCTTATGTAGCTGTTTATTTGTTTCTCTATTTAGTCATTCATTATTGACTTATGTATTTATTATTTACTAGCCGTACCCGAGCGCTTCGCTGCACTTTTTAGAATTAAATATTGACAAATCTAAATATAGTTTTGTAATTACTTAGTGAATAATAGTTTTTTGTATGTTGTAAGTCGTTTGTTTCTGAGTCATTTTGAAAGTTGTATTTAAAACTATCAATTTAACTGTTATTATCATGCAATACTTCCTGGGGTTCTTCAGTCAATTCTACTTTTAAGATTGACACTATCCCGGTCGGGGCACGTTATCTGGTTGAGATTTTTTTCGGGGTTTTCCCTCAACCCAATATGAGCAAATGCTGAGTAACTATTGGTGCTGGAACACGGACTCATTTCACCAGCATTATCACCTTCATCTCCTTCAGATGCTAAATAACCTAAGACGTTGATAACGCATCGTAAAATAACCTACTAAAAAAGGTAAAAAATTGATCTGAAATGAAATATACTTGTAAGAATTGAAGGCTCTTACTCTTAGCTGGAAGAAAATTTCCAATTAAATGATAAGCCTATGCTTGTACTTTAAATGATGGAGTAGAATTGACTTTATGCATTTATGCTCGACCATGTCGAAATGTACTAATTATACACCTGGTAGCAGTCCTTTAATTCATGTCATTAAAGTACACCTACTCATTAAAGTACAGGTCTTCAGCCAATGATAACTCAGCTTACATGTGTTCAGCCAATGACAAGTCAGCTTTGTACCGTTATAAAACCGCAAGTATCGATTATTCTCGGATATCCAATCGAAAGAAAATTAGCGAAAAGTCACGGAGGCTGGAAATTCAATACTGTCGCAGAAGGTTATGTTCTGTTACTATAATAATTAGCGTTAATTGTAAATAATATTCAAATAAATTCAATTTTTCATCTCGTTTTACAATGTCGAATTCAATGATCAAGGTTATAATATTATAATATTATCCAGTTTAACGGGATTACATCAAGGTCAATGACATTATTGTTCCTCGGAAAAAATCAATACTTTCGCGTCTGCGCACATCTCATAATTCACGACTTAGAACAAGGTCACTTCCGATCTTGTCAGATACAAATAAAATGTATACATCTGAATACCGGTAATTTCAAGTCAGAAATATGGTCGAGCATAAAAAGTCGTATGAAACTCGCCTATAATGGTAATTAAGAAGCTCGTATGAAAATTGTGAAACTCCCTTGCGCTCGTTTCATAAATATCCATACTCGCTTTCTTAATTACTATCATTATAGGCTCGTTGCATAATGTACTATTATTGCATAGTATATTCTTTTTTTATCTATTTTAACACAATTGAATTGAGCATAGTTAAAATAATGGAATGCTAAGCTAACGTACTATTACTGCATACTAAATCAATACATTCTCGTTGTTCGTTAATTCTCTGAGATGGAAATGAATGTGGTACGCCTACATAAACATTATTTTAAGAAATACAGGAAACGAATAATATACAGAATAGCCTATAAAGTTTTCTGTGCATAAGAATCTATTTTAATCTTACCTGTCCTCGATTCACTCAGAAGTTACTGTAATAGCATATAGCATCATGTCCATCTAGAGAAAGTACACTTTTCAATGGTGAAATAAAAATTACACAAATCGGTTAAGTAGCTTCTGAGATTACTTCATACAAACACAGAAACACAGAAACGCTTTCGTTTGTTGTTGTCCAAGGCCCCTTATAGACGAAGTCATTTGTTTTCGTTTCATCACAGCCCATTAGGTGGCCAAAATAAAACGCATTGTTATTTTAAAACTCATTTATCTCATTAAATATCAGTCCTATCAAAATTTTGCAAGGAATAAAACTTATCGGAAATCATTTTTAAATAAACTTGTGTAATGTAACACATTTCACAAAAATCAATAATAAGCGACATATTTCGATTTATTTAATTCAGGCCCCATTATAACCCCCCTTTTAAATAACGTATTTTGAATGTCATATAGCCTAAATTCTAAGTTACAACGAACTTAATTTATATTCCAATTTTCTTCGAAATCCGTTCAGCCATTATTGCGTGAAAAGGTAACAAACATCCAGACAGACAGACAGACAGACATAGGCTACAAACAAAAATTTCAAAAATGCGATTTTCGGTTTCAAGATGATTAATTATACATATTAACACGAATTATTTTTTGAAAATCGAAAATTACCAGAAACATTTTGGCTACAGATTTATTATTAATATAGATTTATTCATTTACATGTTGTTATGTACTTATTTACATTTATGTTTTATTTATTTACTTATTTATTTTACTTATTTAGTTATTCGGTTATTTCTTTTTTTGTTCATTGTTTCTTGTTTGTTTGTTTGTTTGTTTGTTTATTTATTTAGTAAAGTATTTAGTTATTTGCTTGTTGAAATGCATTCTATGACTATGGAACAAAGTAATGGGAAATATAAATTGTTAAATATATGATGTGACGTATACAAATGGCTACATAAATTATGGACATTTAATAAGTACGGTAAATGTAACGGTCTTATTGCCTACAATACCCTGATCTGGGATAGTAAAGTGAATAAAATATGCCCCGATAATTTCTGCATTCTTTCTTTCTTGTTGTCCGAATCAAGCAATTAAAATTAATATTCTTTGTGTCTGGTGCCATGGTCACATCCTCTTTTGGACATCCATTTCTCTTATTTTGAGAGATTTTGACATTTTCTGCATCTTTTGTCATTGTTTTCATTACTCAGTCTCCTTTTTTACTTTTTTTTTTTAAGTTCGCATTGTGTCCTCTATTATTAGTAACATTTCGGAATAAACAGCCCGAGTACCAGGATATTGTGACTTACATAATTACGACAGGATTATTTTAGTCGTAGATCCTTTCTGAATTTGACTACTAGAAAGTTTTATTGTCAAAACTAAATTAGGACTTTCCTAAGTAAATAATATCTTACATAATGAATATTGTTGTTAAAGGAGCAGAATCATAAGCCATCTGATTTCTTGTGGATTTTTGCAATCTTAGCATACTGTAATCTTCAATACAATATTCGACAACTCATTACGAGAAGTGCACTAGCCAGAGCTACTGTACACACTATTTCTTCATGATTTGGAGGAAATTGATAGTCGCTTCGAAGTTTTCAGATATTATTTAAAGAAATTTAATCCACAAATCTTAAAAATGTAAAGAGAATCTGTCACTTACAAATAAAAAAATCTGTACAGTTCGTTTGACACCAAGCACGTTTATTAAAATACATATCAAACGGTTTTAATTAAGAGACGAAGTGTTCCGAACTTTATTCTGCAGTTAATATAACATTTTTAATTATGTGAGAATGATTACTTCCGTGTTTTATTTTGTTTCTAGAAAGATAACCCCTTGTTCTGTAACTATATTGTGGCAGTAATCATAAAAATGAAAGAGTAGTCGCTTTTGGTTTAAAAGATGAGATATTTTAAACAACATATTTGAGGCACTCAGAAGCAAAGTGATACAAGTGACATTTAGTAAGTTTCGAGATAAGTGACTGAAGTTGAAACGGAAATTAAAAAATCTGTTGCAGGACTATGTTGCTGTAAATTTACAGTTGTATATGTTGGTACCTATATTTTTTAACTTCTAAATAGAAATTGTCTATTCTAAAACAGTTTAGGAAAATAGGGTCCCAAAGTCACTTGTATTATTTTGCCACGAAAATATTTTTGAGGAAAAGTAATATAAGTGCAAGGGTTTTCAGTATTTTTATATTATTTAAAACAAGAACAAGGACATTGCTTACAACATTGAAACATTTCTGTCTTAACAGCACTTGAGCTTTCTCGTTTTCATATTATAACAAAAAATGTGTCTGTATAACCGAAAGAATCAATCAATCAATCTTCTTAATGTGTCCAGTTGTTTGCAGACAACATAAAGTCAACCATAGTCCACTGTAGTATTTTCAGTTCTTCTTTTTCATAGTAAATTAGGGGTATTTTGATCCGTGTTCATTATAGACGCCTGTTACTAGTAGTCAGAGTTGGGGTGTAGTCAATATATACTGCAGAGATGTGTCTTCTACAACTGATACTGATGATTTTAATTTACTTCTTTTGTGGTTTATGGATGGACAGTATAGAAGAATGTGTTCCAGATCTTAACATGATTATTACACCACAGACAAGTAGGATTATCACAAATGTAAAATTGGTGTAGGTACAATTGTGTGACAATGTGACCTGCTCTGGATCTTGTTAATAATGTTTGAACATGTCTGGGCAAGTTTTTGTAAATTTCCATGTCATTTGGTTTCTTTTGTACAGACTGTGAAATTTTTCCTTTTGTCAGAAGAGAGCCAATTGTTGATGCATAAGTTTATAAAATGAAACTTTACTGAAGTAAAGACATTGGCTAGAAATATCACTTGAAGAGATCTTGGTTGCAAATATGTTGCCTGTTTCGCAACGTTATCGACTTTCTCGTTTCCAGGTACCCCACAATGACTAGGTATCCATTGAAATTTTATTTTCTTTTTCAGTTTTTTTAGTTCACTTAGTTGTTTCTGAATTGGAATAATTCTATGTGCGTATAGGTGCGGTACATATTTAATTATATTAAATATAGCCCCCTTGGAGTCTGTAAGTATTCAAATAGATCTTTCAGAAATTTGAGTAACACACTGAAGAGCAGCATCAATAGCTAGCAATTCAGTGTCAAGACTGGAGGAGGGTGAACATGGTATGAAGTATTTCGGAATATGGAGGAATTTCATTTACAACTGGAGTTTTAGCAGTGAGTGTGTCTGTGATATAGACTGGTATTTCTTCTTTATTTATTTTGTAGAAATTACATAGGATATTATCTGACAGTTTGAAGAACATCTGAGATCTGGATGAGGCTTGCAATTTTAAATGTATTTTAGATCCTTTTTTAATACATAGTGTCTGATTGGTTGAATATTATATTCAATTTCTAGGGCAACAGTTGATGTGGTTTTTGGTACTCCGAAAGAAGAGGACTAAGAAAATTTCGAATTTTAAATGAAATTCAGTCTTAGTGGCTGTTCATTACGTCATTAGCCTCAACTAATGAAGTCACATCTCTCTCTGCTGAAACATCTATGTTTCTGTCATGAAGTGCATCTGTAGTGTTCCTACCGCGAATATTCCTTCAACTTCCTCTTCCATGCATTTTCCACGTCCTACAGTCCTTATTATAGGCCCATCCTAATGCTTCAGGTCATCCAAGAAAGAGTGGCGTATGAGTGGGATGAATTTCTTTAGCTATTGCAAGTTGCTCCACTTAGCAAAAGTTATCATTATTGGATCACTGTATAGTTGGTCCAGCTCAATGTGTGCAGGCCTTCCACGTAGATGTTTCGAATATGTAATCTATTACCTCTCTCCATTATGGCAAATGAGTTAGTCATACACAGAAGAAACGCAACAACAATATGTAAACAACGCACTTGTATTAGTTTGCCTCTCAGTCAAAAGTCTGTATGCATTGTAATACAAATGTAAGGCCAACATGGAGCAGCACTGACTGGAACTGCACTTATATTACTTTTTCTGTGAACAGAAGTGATATTAAAGATTTAGAATATATACTTATCTCACTTTTTTAAAAAATGTCACTTATATTACTTTGCTTCTGAGTGCCTCATTTGATATAATTCTGAATACTTTTAACGTTATTTGCAATTATTCTAATAATAATTTAAAAAAGAAACTGTTCCACTTCAGAAACAACTTTTGGAGTGAAGTTCTTTAGATGACATACTGTTATTTTAAAATAAAGAAATATTGACCTTAAATGGAAGGATAGACCTATTTTGCTAATTCTTGATAAATATAACAAGTAAGTTACATTGCAATTACATTCTCCTTAATATATTTCTCTACCGTATCTCTCAATATAAATCATCTGCAATAAGATTGTGTACAGTTCCAGAAACAAAAATTGGCCAGATACTTGAAGCTCCTTATAGAGCACAATTCAAACAACAACGACTTAACAACGGTTTTCAACCCAGTATTACTTTAATAGTTTTACAGAAAGGTATTTCACAACATGTAAAAAAAAAACACGAAATTACTATGAAAATGAAATAAAATAAATACCTGAGAGTTATTGTGTAAACAAACGCGGTACAATACGACAACCCGAAAAGTGACCATTCATCGCAAGGATTTCGACAGCTCTCTGCTAGCATGCTTGCTCGCTGATTACAAAGTTCAGGGTTCGGATACTGTTGAGGAAAGAGTTTTTGAAAATTAATTTTGCAGGTTAACCCATGCAAATTAGCTGCTCTAGAATTTAATGTTGCTTGTCGGGGGTCTTTTTTGACACCAAGCATATTTGTTGCAAATAAATATGAAATTTTAGAGGTTTATGTACTGTGTACAGATATATATATATGTATATATACGGTATATAAGGAAATGTAAAGTTTTTATTGCACCCAGATTTACTTATTAAGTTTAAACAATGAATTAATTAATTATTTTAATTATTGTAATGACAGATTATTTATTCTTTATCTTTGTTTATATTGTTTCAGTTATCAGGAAAAACTTTAATTTATCTTGAAGTAAAATGCAAAAAGGACATTTTTATTGCAGTTATTATGTATAGACAATTAATATATTTATTATCATCAACTGCTGTAGTAAAAAGTACAAGAACCTTATTTTACAAGGACAAGCAATTACTCTTGAATCTATAAACTTTTACCTATATCCTACATGGCAGACTATTTATGCTGTATTTGTGCTTATTTATATCAATAGCTATTACAAGTAAAAGTTTAAATGAAAAATAAATGTAATTACAAAATAAAGACCTGTTCTATACGTAGCTGTGGACATACGCCCCAAGGAATAAATATGGAAAGAATGTATTTATGAAATATTTTTAATTGTAAAGGAAACTAAAATAACCAAGGATAGCATATCTATCTTACTGGAACGGTTCGGAGTATATGGATGTAGATATTAGCCACAAAATATGGTGTAGGTCAAAAAAGACCGTAGGCAAGTATCGAGGGTTAATTCCGTTCACCATCATCTTCTTCTTTTACTGCACGATTGATAAATATTCATCTACTATACTATTAAGAATAGATAAATTTTCATCGCTTCTTTCCAGATGCCTTTCGAGTTACAACAGTCGACGTAAAATGAATTTCAATATCTGCTAAAGCGATCTCGTGTGTATCATTTCTTTAGAGCACTGAGCATGCTCAATGTGTTGAATCTGGTGTCAGGCAGCCATTTTTTTTATGGAACTGCACTTAAAGTTGAATTCTCATGTCAATAAAGAAAGATCCAATTGCATTCTCATCTATCACTAAGCTTCACTCTCTGGATAATCTCTAATGTCTTCCAATGTATCATTTTCTACAAATACTAACATATCTTGTGAAAGTAAATTCTATTGAGAATGAATAATGGCACACTAAGAAGAAATTCATATGCAGATTTAGATTTTATTTGCCATAAAACACAGTAACTTACATTAAGCCCCACCAGTGATTGTCAAGAATCTTTGACAAACAGTGCTACCATGCTATCATTCTCAAGCGAAGAATATCCCCTCTAAAGTTTAAGCGTACTGATTTGTTTTTAAGTCTTTACCTTTATTCCTGTATGTTTACTCTGCAATTTAATTTTGATTAACACTTCTAAAATTCAAATTATGCATGTCTATACGATGATGGAGGAGAGAAGAGCTAACACCACTCTAAACATAAATTCACGTCTCTGCGGTTTAAAGTTCTATTACAGAAAGATTTTTTTGTACTAGTTTAATAATTTATTTTCTTCACAGAGAAGGAACTTCAGTTTCCAGATTAAGTTTTAATATTCTTCCTTCGCAGTTGTTAATACTTCCTTCTTTTGTGTCATGACATTTTATGAATAATCATTTAATGTTTCCTAATCTTGGTATAAAGTGTGTTGTTGTTTTCCGCAACTCGTTACTAAATACTAAACAAGGACCACATTTAATGGTGCCCTAGCATGACATTTCCTTAAATCAAATATTTTAATTTGCTAATGCGCATTAATACAACATTATTATTTAATTTACCAAATAAGTAGCGTCAAAAAATATAGGGACAATACAAGAATTATTGTCTCGCGTTGTTAAAACTTGAAGAGATGTGAATTATACCTTAAAAACATCCTTCTAACAACTTTCTCTTTAAATGGTTGATCCACTGCTGTGAACTAACGGTTAGCATGCCTAACTGTGACAGAGCGGGCGAGGGTTCAAATTCTGTTCGGGACAAGTTAAATGATTGAGTTTCTTCCGGGGTTTTCCCTCAACTCTTGAAGAGCAAATGCTGAGTGAATTTCGGCCCTGGACTCCGGACTCATTTCGCTGACATCATCTTCATTTCATTCAGACGATACATTACCATTACAGTTGATAAAGCGTCGTAAAATAAACTAATTAAAAATAGAACGATTGGAGTGAAGCTTATTTTGCTTAAAATAGCTTGTAACAACTTGTTTCTCTTTTATTTCCACATGGAAATTCGTGTATTACACATATTACTTTCTTTTTTTCTCGCAAGGTACATTCACGAAATGCCTCACTTATAATGATATAAAATCAAATTCAGTAGAACCCCGATTTTCCGACACCCTATTAACCGATTGGTGGATTATTCGACCATCTTTCTTTCTATCGCTCGTTTTTATTTTTGCTGCAAAAAATATGAAGTACTGTACATCACATTAGTACACATTTTTTATGGCCTGTTTTTTTACAAACATTTACCCTTGCACAGTGGTCTACTCTAGAATGATCGCAGCATCTAACTTCTATGCAAAATGTCTTCCACAGATATCAAAAGTAAACATGTTGTGCTACGGAAAAAAGTGCAAGTAACTGAGTGATTTGGGAAAAGAGAAACTATGGTTCATCTCGCATCAAAATACGAGATAGGAATTACAACTGTGCGCAATTTAATGAAAACAAATTTAAAGTGTATAAAGTATGTAAATCTACAACATGAGACCTCTACTATTCCTATCTTTCCACAGACGGCCGTCATAAGGAGTTTCCTCGGCCATTAAAAACCCGTAACTGAAAATCAGACTTAAATTAGTTAACTTCTGATCCACTACCTAGCCTGTTGAAACAAAATATCACGGAAGAAGTTACGAAATTCTATTATGCACTTAATTTATGGAAACCTTTTATGGTACTGATTATCCGAATTTTTCGATTAACATTTCACTCTACCCCCTACATTACTAAGGATAATAGAGGTTATACTGTACAAGGCAAAGTTCAAATGTAATCAATGTTTATGGTACCAATTGTAGCTGCCCATAGTGGTAATTATACGATATTTATGAGCCTAGATAGATATTGGTATAATAATGAATATGAAAGGAAACTCATCTATAAATAATAATTATTCTATTAATTTTAGCTGTCCTTACATATACTTAAACTTGTTTGTGGGTGTTGATGTAGAAATCCGTTAAGCACAAAATATAATGTAAACGACAATAAGCACATTGAATTAATGATGCATTTCTGCAATTGGAAGTTGAACAACTCGAATGTTCTGTGTCACAGATAACATTGACAGGAGCTTCAACTGGAAAAGTAGCTTTCTTCCAGGCACGCTTAATCATGTTAGTGAATAAGGAGACATTGAAGTGATTATGGATAAGTGCATGCAGGTTGATGGTAGCGTTACGGCTATGCAGGCCAATATCAATGTTGTCAAGTAAAACTCTCACAAAAACGTTTGGCGAACATCTTCCATTGACGAAAAAAAAGTATACATTCAACGGTTTAACAAGGGATGTTGCATCAGATGGAATTGTTGAGAATGTTTTTAAGTTACAATGCATAACTTTCCAACTAACAATATTGTAAACTGCCTTGAAATTCCAAACCCAGGTTGATCCAGCTTCGAAATCAAACACTATTTTCAATTTGATCAAGAAACTGGAAGACGCCAATATCACTGAAATCTTGGAGAACGACGAACTGGTGCAAATGGAACAAAACGTGAGAAATTGAAGGTCATATCGGAGTACGTGTGGCCTCATTTTCAAGAGGTAGGGGTTAATCTAATTGCTGTGCATGATATTGATATAAGGCAGTGGGCGTGTACGGAAGCTAGAGAAATTGGATTGACTAGTATTCAAGTCACTGACAGGATCGTTCCTAATTATTCAACAGCGGAAATTCTGAATACCGACCAGTCTGGATTTAATATTATGAAATGTACGGAGATCAAACACTATCTGGCATAGGTAAAAGAGACAAGATTGTCGGAGTTAAATCAGTATGTGGAATATCACATGCAGGCTATACAATTCAGCCCATTGTATCCATGGAAGTTAAACTTCTCTCTCCACTTCTTAATGTCTTACGTGAACAAAGTGGCACATTTGGTACCCGTATGAAACAGAACATGATCCGACCTCCTAACATATATACATAACTTGTTCAAAATCAAGCAAAGTGGACACAAGAATTCTTGAACAATGGCGGGATAACTGCCTCCCTTCCAATGTTGAAACAAAATGTTGTCTCGTTCTTGATTCATTTTCACTCCATCAGCAAAAACTGTTCGTAATTCTGGATAAACACATACAGGTAACAACCATTCTGTCTGGTGCAACTTCCCATGTTCAACCGTTAGATGTATACTTTTTCGTCAATGGAAGAAGTTCTCCAAACTTTTTTGTGACAGTTTTACTCGACAACATTGATATTGACCTCCAGAGCCGTAACGTTACAATCAACGCGCATACACTTATCTATAATCAATTAATATTGACCTCCAGAGCCGTAACGCTACAATCAACGCGCATACACTTATCTATAATCAATTAATATTGACCTCCAGAGCCGTAACGCTACAATCAACGCGCATACACTTATCTATAATCAATTAATATTGACCTCCAGAGCCGTAACGCTACAATCAACGCGCATACACTTATCTATAATCAATTAATATTGATCTCCAGAGCCGTAACGCTACAATCAACGCGCATACACTTATCTATAATCAATTAATATTGACCTCCAGAGCCGTAACGCTACAATCAACGCGCATACACTTATCTATAATCAATTAATATTGACCTCCAGAGCCGTAACGCTACAATCAACGCGCATGCACTTATCTATAATCAATTAATATTGACCTCCAGAGCCGTAACGCTACAATCAACGCGCATACACTTATCTATAATCAATTAATATTGACCTCCAGAGCCGTAACGCTACAATCAACGCGCATACACTTATCTATAATCAATTAATATTGACCTCCAGAGCCGTAACGCTACAATCAACGCGCATACACTTATCTGTAATCAATTAATATTGACCTCCAGAGCCCTAACGCTACAATCAACGCGCATACACTTATCTGTAATCAATTAATATTGACCTCCAGAGCCGTAACGCTACAATCAACGCGCATACACTTATCTATAATCAATTAATATTGACCTCCAGAGCCCTAACGCTACAATCAACGCGCATACACTTATCTGTAATCAATTAATATTGACCTCCAGAGCCGTAACGCTACAATCAACGCGCATACACTTATCTATAATCAATTAATATTGACCTCCAGAGCCCTAACGCTACAATCAACGCGCATACACTTATCTGTAATCAATTAATATTGACCTCCAGAGCAGTAACGCTACAATCAACGCGCATACACTTATCTATAATCAATTAATATTGACCTCCAGAGCCGTAACGCTACAATCAACGCGCATACACTTATCTATAATCAATTAATATAGACCTCCAGAGCCCTAACGCTACAATCAACGCGCATACACTTGTCTATAATCAATTAATATTGACCTCCAGAGCCGTAACGCTACAATCAACGCGCATACACTTATCTATAATCAATTAATATTGACCTCCAGAGCCGTAACGCTACAATCAACGCGCATACACTTATCTATAATCAGTTCAGTGCCACCATATTCACTAACATGATTAAGCGTGCCTGGAAGAAAGCTACTTTTCCAGTTAAATGTGATCCATTCGAAGCTCCTGTCAATGTTATCTGGAACACTGCAGATTCGAGTTACTGCAGAAATGCATCATTCATACAAGGTGCTTATTGTCGTTTACAGTTGTGCTTAACGGCTTTCTACATCAACACTCACAAACATGTTGAAGTATATGTAAGGACAGCTAAAATTAGTAAAATAATGAGTATTTATAGTCGAGTTTCCTTTCGTATTCATTATTATATAAATGTCTATCTAGACTCATAAATATTGTATAATTACTGCTATGGGCAGCTACAATTGGTACCATAAGCATTGATTACAGTTATATATCTATGTATATATACAAAACAAGTTACATTATATAACTGTTTTAAATATATTTATATAACACTTGTTAGCCACCGGCGTGACTCAGTCGGTTAAGACGCTTGCCCGCTGGTCTGAAGTTGCATTCGGGCGCGGGTTCGATCCCCGCTTGGGCTGATTAGCTGGTTGGTTTTTTTTTTTCGTGGGTGTCCCCAACCGTAATCTGAATGAAAGGTAATCTATGGCTATTCCACGTTAAACATTCTAAACTGTTTAACACGCAAAAGTAAATACATAGGACAGACATGGAGAAATTTCAAAGTCAGATGTGGAGAACACATATCCAATTTTAGAAATAGCCGTAGAAAATCGAAGTACACCAATCATTTAATAGAAACAGGCCATGAGTTGGGATATAGTACAGAACCTTTAACATTATAAACTGATGTAATAATAATAAATTAATAAATAGTGCTAAAGAATTTTATATAACCAAACATTATTATCAGGATGTTATAATAATGAATGAAAATTTGGTTCATAATTATAATCCTTTATACACTCTCTGACCCGTTTAAAAATTGTCCTTCATTTCAACACAGTAAATATCAATACACAGATACGAGAGCAGTACGCACTCAGTAACATCAAGTCAGTCGAACATATACACGCGAGTCAAACAACTCATCACAGTCCTCATCAATATTATGTAAGTACAGAGAAAAAGGACGATACATAGGATTTTAGAAACGTTCTTTTTACAAAACACGTAATTGTTTCAGATCTCAAAATCGAACATATGGAGATTATCAGTCAAGTAACATCGTCATCCAATCTTCTTTTTTATGATAGTATCAATATTTGATCATGTTGCAAAGTTGGACTTTACATTCAGTAATATGATAGATCTGCTTCGCGTGTATAGATATCAATTCCCATAACTTATGGTATATGTCAAAGAATAATTGAGGTACTCAGAAGCAAAGTGATACAAGTGACATTTTAAAAAAACTGAGATAAGTGTATATTCTAAATCTTTAACGTCACTTCTGTTCAGAGAAAAAGTAATATAAGTGCAGTTCCAGTCAGTGCTGCTCCATGTTGGCCTTACTCTCGTATTACAATGCATACAGAGTTTTGACTGAGAGGCAAACTAATACAATTGCGTTGTTTACATAGTGTTTTTGCGTTTCTTCTGTTTATGACTAATTCATTTGCCACAATGGAGAGAGGTAATATATTACGTATTCGAAACATCTTCATGGAAGGCCTGCACATATTGAGCTGGACCAACTATACAATAAGGATAATTTTTGCTACGTGGAGCAACTTGCAATAGCTAAAGAAATTCATCCCACCAATACACCACTCTTTATTTGATAACCTGAAGCATGAGGAAGGGCCTATAATAAAGACTGCATTACGTGGAAGAGAAAGTTCATAGATGTTGCAGCATAGAGAGATGCGATTTCTTCAGACGAGGCTAATGACGTAATGAACAGTGACTAAGGTTGAATTTCATTTAAAATTGAATATTTTTGTAACTCATTTCTTTCCGAGTACTAAAAAACAAATCAACTGTTGCCCTAGAAATTGAATGCAATATTCAACATATCAGGCACTATGTATTAAAAAAGGATCTGAAAATACATTTAAAATTGCAAGCTTCATCCAGATCTCAGATGTTCTTTAAACTGTCAGATAATATCCTGTGTAATTCCTAAAATAAACAAAGAAGAAATACCAGTCTATATCATAGACACACTCATTTTTAAAACTTCAGTTGTGAAATTCCTCCATGGAAATGGGTAATTCCAGAACATAGCACACAAATTCCAGGAAATCATTCCAAAAATGATCCTCCATACATTCTTAAGTTAGATGCCATGGAACTAATCTGCAGCACATATAAGGATCACCTTCAAATTTATACAGATGGATCTCTAAAACCTGATGATGGGACATCAGGAGCAAGTATTATATTCCAAAATATCAAGACAGTTACTTCATACCATGTTCATCCTCCTCCGTCTTGACACTGAATTGCTAGCTATTGATGCTGCTCTTCAGTGTGTTACTAAAATTTCTGAAAAATCTATTTGCATACTTACCGACTACAAGGAAGCTATATTTAATATAGTTAAATATGTATCAAACCTATACACGCATAGAATTATTCCAGTTCAGAAACAACTAAGTAAACTAAAAAAAATCCAAAAGGAAATAACATTTCAATGGATACCTAGTCATTGTGGTATACCTGGAAACGAGAAAGTCAATAACGTTGCGAAATAGACAACATACTTGCAACCAACCTCTTCAAGTGATATCTCTATCCAATGCCTTTTCTTCAGTAAAGTCTCATTTTATAAGCATATGGATGAACAATTGGTTCTCTTCTGAAAAAGGAAAAAATTTACAGTCCGATCAAAAGACACCAAATGACCTGGAAATGTACAAAAATTGCCCAGACATGTTCAAACATTTTTAACAAGACCCCCAACATGTCAGCTCACACAATTGTACCACCTTTCCGATACTCCTACTTGTCTGTGAAACAACTGAAACACATTCTTCTATACTGTCCAAGCATTAACCACAATACCAATTGCAGAAGACACAGCTCTGCAGTATATATTGGCTACTGGCAACATTATTCAAAATACCCCTCATTTCTCATGAAAAACAAAAACAGAATAGACTATAGTGGACTTCATGTTGTCTACAAACAGCTGGATACGTCAAGAAGATTGACTGAGTGATTATTTCGGTTACACAGACATATTTTGGGTTATAATATGATAATCAGAAAGCTCAAATGCTGTTATGATAGAAATGTTTCAATGTTGTAACAAATGTTCTTGCTCTTGTCTTAAATAATATACAAATACTGAAAACCGCTGCACTTATATTACTTCTCCACAAAAATATTTTCGTGGAAAAATAATACAAGTGACTTTAGGACCCTATTTTACCTAAACTGTTTTAGAATAGTTAATTTCTATTTAGAAGTTAAGAAATATAGGTACCAACATATACAACTGTAAATTTACAGCAACATAGTCCTGTAACAGATTTTTTAATTTCCTTTTCAACTTCAAAGCCATTTTTCTCAAAACTTACTAAATGTCACTTGTATCACTTTGCTTCTGAGTGCCTCAATTGTGTTCACACCAATACAACATTAATGATTTTAACTAATTTTAATTCATCCTGTTTTCTCGACAATTATAGAATTCAATGTTTTTTATACATAGCACAGCAATTTTAGTATATTTTAAACTATCATTCCCAGTCTTCATTGCATTTGTGCACACATTTTCACAACCCTATGTAACATATTACATTTGATATTTTGAAATATTTTATATTGTTACTAGTGATCTGTGCAGCAAATGCTGCAATCTACAGTACACTCTATACCAGATGTCTTTGGAGCAGACCATAACTACGGTCTTGATGCAACTCGTGTTATCGCTGCGCTCCCATTGGTTAGCGAGTCATTACTTAGCTGAGAGCGTTGTAGACACTAGCGTGTGCATATCCTGGTTATGAGACGGTATTCAGAGACGCGTCCACTACTACAGTTCTATTGCGTCTAGCATCTGTGCGGTATATGAGCAGACGACAGCAGTACAACTAGTGACTGATGCAAGAAGGTATGTTCGAAGACACATTACTTTAATTTTCACTTCTCGTTATATGAACGTAGTCGGTCACTTAATTCATACACAGACATTTAGTATCGTGTGAACCGTGCTCTCTTGCATTCCGTTCCGTTGTTTATATCTGCTCCAAAGACATCTGGTATAGAGTGTAAGTCCATTAGACGTTAAAATAAAATTTTTTTTCAGATTTATTTTCAATGAAGAATACCAGACATTTTGAAAGTTATTTGCTTCCATAAAAATGAAACATGAATGTTTTTATGCCAAATACTTTTTCTTTAACCTATCCACCTTCAGTTTTTGAGTTTCAAAGCGAAAACGCAAGTAACAATGTCAGGACGATCAATGGATTTTTCATGTGGGAGTAAAGGAATAGCTATTTCAGTTCATTGTGGATTGTAGGCGAAAGTTGAAAATAATGTCAGATTTGCTATGCTTTCGAACAATAGACATAGCATCTTGGTATAGCTGCTGCATGGAGATCCTGAAATGTGGAGGGTAAAATCATTTTATCCTGTTAAGAGATCTTGCTGAAATGATCGGCAGACTACGAAATTTTCTAGGCCTCTTATTTTATCAGTAAGTAATATCTTTTGATCTTTCCTTAGGAAGTGTAATTTTTGCGCTCTCTCGAGACAATACTGAAAAGAATGACGCATATAAATATCTACACTACACAGCCATTAAGTGTGTGAAAAAGACCCAACCCCACTTGATTAATAACTATAAAAATATTTCATTTTTAATAACAATATTATTATCTTACATGAGTTTTGTAGTTTATATATGTTACATAGCCGCCACTCTGTAAATTATGAAGATCTAATTTCAGATATTCTCTACATCTAATGATATTTAATTTCTAATGGTAATGTCATCAAACAACCTCAAGCTTTGTAGATTTTAATATCCAATACACAGCTGTACTCATAATATTACATACCGCAGAGTCAGATCTGTAAATTATTTTTAGTAAGCCTTGAAGTTTTTAATACCGGTAACCAATTGAATTTGAGCTGTAAATATGTCAGCAATCCAGCAGGTCATGGCCTTCGTGTAATATTGGTTGTTGTAGGTGTGTTTTGTTTTATTCTGAAATGCAATTAGTTTTCAAAATTGATGAAAGGTGGATTTTGGAAAATAGAAAAATTATGTAGGAAAACTAACGCTTAACTGAAAGTTACCAATTTTCTGATAATTCTTGGATGCCGAGCTTGATAATGACTGGTCATTCATTAAATTCCGTTCAGCCGTTTTCCCGTAATTTCCATTACCAGTTGAAATTACATATATCGCCTCATGATACCCCTATGAGGGCGAAAACGTTCGTATTTGCAATGTATTCGTAAGAAATGTTATATGAGTATATATTTAAAAGAGTTATATTATGTAACTTGTTTTTGTATATATTTTTAATATTAAGTAATTAAAATTGATAATTATAGAAACTTGATATAGGTATACATTATTGTCGTGCATTTCAGATCCTATGTTCGGTTCAAGTTTGTCGAGTATGGCGAAGTTCGGTATTTGTTTATGTTCGCTCTGCAAAAGGCGGCCTATCATGTTTCTGCGATCTTGTTAGGAAAATATTCGCTGATCTCCACTCCCACCCCTTCATGTTTTAACCGCTGAAGAATTTTGGCATATATCTTGTGAAAAGTTTCTCATATGGAACAAGACGAATTTTGTAATATTTTGCTTGGCTCTCTTATGTTCGAACATTGCAGGAGACTAGTATATATTTTCATCGACTTATCTGAAAATCGACATGAATTGTATACTTTAAACCTCGTTGCAATAGTAAAAAAATTATGCCATTTACCATGATATTGCAAGATCTCAACTATAGTTGTAATATTTTCTTACCAATTTAATATGGCTCATTCAATAATTAGTTATATTATTGGGGTAACATCTGAGTTAACAGCAAAGGAAACATTTTTGGAAGAGTCACATTGTTGCAATGCTCAGAAGTAATCTCCTCCAACATGAAGAATCCGTCTCCACACCTCAGGAAGACGACGGATGCCATCCACAGCGTCTTGTTGTAGTAATCTTCGAACAGACTGCTCTACTGCTGCTATAATTGCCTGCCTGGTTTTAAAGCGAACTGCTCTAAGTGGTAATTTCATTTTCGCGAAAAGATCAAATCACATGGGCTCCTATCTGGGGAGTATTGGAGGATACTCCAGAATTTCCCAGTTCCATCTGCTAAGTAAATTAAACACAGAGACAGCTATGTGAGATAGAGCACCATCATGTAGCAGTAGCAAAATAGGATGAGAATTCAGGAGATTTGGACGTTTACAGAACACATCTCGTCGTAAATGGTGCTGCAGAAAGTAACCATTCACATTATATCCCTCAGGAACTGAATGAGTGACAAGGACACCGTCAAAATTATAAGCAACAATGAGCATGACTTTAAGTGGATCCTGTTTTTGTCGATAATTTTTTACCTCCGGGAATCATTGTGCCGCCACTAATTTGATTGTCTCTTTGATTTTGGTTGGTAGCGTCGAATCCCGGTTTCATCTAAAGTTGTAATACATCTAAGGAAACGCTCGCCTTCACGTCCATAGCGTTCTAAGTGCAATCTCGCTGTTTACATTCTATGCCACTTGTTTTCCTCTCTAAGATTGTGTGAAACTCACCGAGCACAGAGCAAATCTTTAATGTCTTCTTAATAATGTGAAGAATGTACCAGGAGCAATTCCAAATTCCCTTGCTAGTTCAATACAAGTCCGAGAACGGTATTCTTCCAGCAGTACTCTTACAGCGTTCACATGCACTTCATCACTTACCGACTGTGGTCTATGTCATCCTATACAATCCAAGGTCGTGAAGGAACTCATCCACGATTCTTGCAGCGTGAGGACGGGCATTGTCATGCATTAACAGGAACTTGTGACCAATAAGTGGGGCATATGGTACCACATGTTCAATTAGACTCTCTTCGATGTATCTTGGAGCAGTCAAAGCACCTCTATTAATGAAAACAAGTTCTGTGCGAGCATCATACTAAATTCTATCCCACACCATTACTGATCCATCTTGGAAACTGACACGTGAACTGAAGGTAAATGGAGAAAAACGTTCTCCTTCTATTCTCCATACACTTTCACGTCCATCTGTAAACTAAATCTCGATTCATCTGTAAAGAGCACTTTCGCCACTCCCCAGATTCCGATTAGCATGATTGTGAGCAAAACGCAATCATTCAACACTATGTTGCTGGAGCAATTCTGAGCCTTTACCTGGTCTTCTGGATTTCAGCCCAGATTCATCCAGACGTCTTCTTACAGTTCTTTCATTCACGTCAACTTGTCTTATTTCCCGGAGGGCTCTTCTGGTCTCAAAAGCTGTGGAATGGCGATCTCTTAATGTGTTTAGGACAATAAAATGGTCGTCACGAGCTGAAGTTACTCGTTTTCTCCCTGAACAGAGTCTCCTGGAATAACTCTTGTCTATCTAAAGCGATGGTACACCAGTTGTACGGTCGATCGAGGAATCCCAGGTTCTGCAGCCATATAACACTGACTATTCCCATCTTCTATCAATGCAACCACGTTTACTGAATCGGTAGGACTTGGCGACGTTTGTATACAATGAAGTACTCCAATACTGCGTCAAAAGAGCTTAGCAGTCTGTAGACGTCTTCAGTTTGGCTTGACATAAGTCCGAGACGTTTAGACACAATATTGCAAGAAGAACGAATCTTCTTTTCAGATCGTTGTTGGCTATTACGTATTTAGTATTACATTGTTTCGTATCACAAAATAAATAAATGTTTAAATGAATCTCAGCACACCTACAATTATTTATAAATTTCTGTAATTGTAAAAAAATTAAAGAAAATGTAGGTGACACGGTTGTTTTTGTCGGTGAGTGTATATTTGTTTTTTTTTTTTTTTTTCACAGTTAATGCATTCCTTATATGTTTAAGCCTATAATAATATTATCATTTGAAATTTTGTTTTGGATGTGACTAGTAACCCTTATCGAAAATCTTCCTCCTTGTTTTCGCGCTCAGCCGCTTCTAAATCTCCATGATTCATGAAGAAATAAAACTCGCTGCCATGGAGTTCGAAACCGCTCCCTTCTGCGTGACACTTAGACGCAGCAGACATATACGCTACTAACAAGCAAACATTCTCATGGGGGCAGATAAAAAAGTTAATTGATTTTCTTCCACCATGCTGATAATGTGAAAACAAGTGCTTTTACTAATTTTGGCCACTCGAAAGCAATTACGAGGGCCCCCCAGAAAATAAGTTTCTTTGGGGTTGTTACAGAATGAAAACACATTTTCATAGAAGGATTTATTGGAACAGATACAACTAGTGTTGAGGTATTTTTTAACATGTTCCCCACTTGAACTGATATATTTCTCATAATATAGGACCAACAGAGAAATGCAGACGGCTATCGCACACTGTTCCGATCCTGGGCGGCAGACTTCTACGAATCTAGGATACAAACGTTGATCTCACGTTATGACAAATGTTTCATTTCCGGTGGAGAATATGTCGAAATATAGTTCAAATATGTGTGTATATGTTCCATAAATTTTTCTATGAAATTGTATTTCATTTCTGTAAATTGCCCCAGAGAAATTTACTTTCTAGGGTGCCCTTGTAATTGCGCTCGGGGTGGCCAAAATTTGTATAAACACATATTTTGACATTAATAAAAAATTTAAAGTAATAATTTCTTTTAAAACAGCTCTGCAAATTTACATTTCCTCATCTGCCTTTGGGCAGAAAACTATGAATATATTAATGTAAATTTACAGTCTAACTATTTTAAAAATTGAAGTGTGAAGCAACAATTTCTATTTGGTTAAAGTAAAAAGTACCTAAAAAGCTTTATAAAATCTGTAAAGTCTATAGATTTTAGCAAAATGTAATGATAATTAAAATTATAAATAACACTAATAATGATTGGAAATGGAAATATAAAAATTGGAGATTTATCCTTCGAAGAGGTGGAAAAATTCAAATATCTTGCAGCAACAGTAACAAATATAAATGACACTCGGGAGGAAATTAAACGCAGAATAAATATGGGAAATGCGTGTTATTATTCGGTTGAGAAGCTTTTATCATCCAGTCTGCTGTCCAAAAATCTGAAAGTTAGAATTTATAAAACAGTTATATTACCGGTTCTTCTGTATGGTTGTGAAACTTGGACTCTCACTCTGAGAGAGGAACATAGGTTCAGGGTGTTTGAGAATAAGGTGCTTAGGAAAATATTTGGGGCTAAGCGGGATGAAGTTACAGGAGAATGGGGAAAGTTACACAACACAGAACTGCACGCATTGTATTCTTCACCTGACATAATTAGGAACATTAAATCCAGACGTTTGAGATGGGCAGGGCATGTAGCACGTATGGGCGAATCCAGAAATGCATATAGAGTGTTAGTTGGGAGACCGGAGGGAAAAAGACCTTTAGGGAGGCCGAGACTTAAATGGGAAGATAATATTAAAATGGATTAGAGGGAGGTGGGGTATGATGATAGAGACTGGATTAATCTTGCACAGGATAGGGACCGCTGGCGGGCTTATGTGAGGGCGGCAATGAACTTTCGAGTTCCTTAAAAGCCATTTGTAAGTAAGTAAGTAAATAATGATTGTAAGCTAAAATAGGAGAGGTATAATTAGACAATACCTGATTCGTTCCCTTATTTATATTTGCTGGTTTTTCTGGTAATATATCCAAAACAACACAACATTTTTCTCGAATTTTTTATTGCCCTTTATTAAAGGAATCATTCATCATAACTAATAACATGACAAACGGTTCACCCGGTATAGTACCAAATGTGAAGTTCACATTATGGTAACAGTTGTCCATCACCTTTGCAAGATCTTAATCAAAATTGTAAATATCCTGTAAAGTACCATGTTATCAAGTAACCAATTGTGATATCTTATGTAACGCATGTAGTATTACTCCAATGTAATGGAAAATGCTGATTTGTATATAAATACAATTTAAAAATATGTACATACGTACGTGAGTGCAGCGCGCACACATATGTACAGTACACACATACACACAAACACACACACGTTTTTTCAGTCTCAAAGGGATCACGAGGTAACGAAGGTTTTGCATAGTAAAATGGCATTAAGGCTTGCACATCCCTGCACTGTTCCAGACGATGGAGTCTGGGTCGAGAGTGCTCGTGGAACTTTTTGATAACAGCAAAGGAAGACGAGAATAAAAGAAACTCCCCACTTCGCTCCCAATTGGAATATTGGGGCCCGTATGCAGACGGCTTTTCTTTTTCTGCGTGATGATCATTTGTCGCTCATTTCTTATCAGACAAATAATAGAATTTCTCTTTCACTTTATCGTTTTCCCCCATTCATATATGCAAGAAGGGACGGGGTAAACTTCGGTAGAATCCAGTGGCGGAATACAAAAACTCCTTCGCTTTTTAATACCAGATACAGTACATGGCAGTTGCGCTTCTGAGTGAAGTACGTACATTGTTTCCATATAATTATTCAACTCTGGCAGAGCATAAAATAATTCGGATTTTAAAAGCGTGTATTAAGATTTAATAACTTCGGAATATATATGATAAGACTTTCTTGTGTTAAATTCTAACGTACCTTGTTTACATGTTTCGACCTTTTATGGGTCATCCTCAGAACTGGTCGTTGTTGGTTTTGGCGCCTCCTGTGAGGGTGTGTTCGTGTGGTATAATGTAGAGTCAAAGAGTGTGTGTGTGTTCTGAAATTGAGTTATGTGGTGAGAATTTCTTTGGGGTGTGTTTTCGTGTGTCTGTATATTTCATATTGTTCTAGTGTGTTTAGTTTCTGACTTTTTGGTTGGATGTGTAGTATTTCCATGTCTGTGTTGATGTCTCTGTGGGTGTGGTTAGTATTTGTGATGTGTTCTGCATATGTGGAGTTGTTTTGTAATTTTGTTATAGCTGTGATGTGTTCTTTGTAACGTGTTTGAAATGATCTGCCTGTTTGTCCTATGTAGAAGTTGTTGCAGGTGTTACATTTAAGTTTGTATACGCCAGTGTGGTTGTATTTGTTCGTTTATGTTGTTTGTGTGTTGAGATGTTTTTGTAGAGTGTCATTTGTTCTGCATGCGATGTTGTAATTTAATTTCTTGAATGAGGTTGCTATTTTGTGTGTGTTATTGTTTTCGTATGTTAGTGTGACGTATTTTTTATGTTCTTGTGTTTGTGTTGTATTCTTATGTTTTTTGTGATTATGTTTTGTCTTATATATTATGTTGTCTATTATGTTAGGGTTGTATCCGTTTTCTTATGCTATGTATTTGATTGTGTTTACCTCTTCGTTGTAATCCTGTTGGTTCATTGGTATGTTGAGTAGTCTGTGTACAACGAAGAGCTAAACACAATCAAATACATACCACAAGAAAACGGATACAACCCTAACATTATAGACAACATAATACGTAAGACATAACATAATCACAAAAAACATAAGAATACAATACAAACACAAGAACATAAAAAATACATCATACTAACATACGAAAACAAAAACACACACAAAATTGCAACCTCATTCAAGAAATTAAATTACAACATCGCATACAGAACAAATAACACTCTACAAAAACATCACAACACAAACAAACAAATACAACCACATAGGAGTATACAAACTCAAATGTAACAACTGCAACGACTTCTACATAGGACAGATAGGCAGATCATTTCAAACACGTTACAAAGAACACATCACAGCCATAAAAAAAAATTACAAATCACCTCCGCTTATGCAGAACACATAAAAAATGCTAACCACACCCACAGAGACATCAACACCGACATGGAAATACTACAAATCCAACAAAAAACCAGAAACTAAACACACTAGAACAATATGAAATACACAGACAGACGAAAACACACGGCAACGAAATTCCCAACACACAACTCAATTTCAGAATACACACACACACTTTGACTCTACATTACACCACACGAACACATCCTCATAGGAAACAAAACAAGGGGCGCCAAGACCAACAACGACCAGTTCTGAAGATGACCCATAAAAGGTCGAAACATGTAAACAAGATATGTTACAATTTAACACAAGAAAGTCTTATCATACATATTCCGAAGTGATACAGTGTTAAAAGTTGTGTAATCAAGATGTATATTTAATAACTGCAATGTTTGTGATGTTTCGGAATGTTATACGTTCCATCATGATGTTCGTATTACCCAATATCTGAAATGTGTGACTAATGGTTTCCATGAGATAAGTTTGATTACCCAAAACAAATTAATCTCTTTTTACCAGCATGTGAGTGCATAATTTGCTTGACAGAGAATTGATTGTTTCCAAATGAATCGTAGCTTGTAATACTGTAAAACAATAATTTGCATATCCACAATCATTTTCAATAAACCAGGGCGAGGATGGAGGAAAGGTAGGGCCGAATATTAAACTGTCCTGTGTTAGAATATTTTAGCTAATAGGAACAGAGTTTGGTGCCAGAGAATTGTGATAAACAATGAACGACATATATATCAATCAAAATATTAAGACTATTGAGTCTTGTTTTTATTTTGTATTTAAACGCAAGAATTTATAATTTCCGTTATGATGTGGTGAATTTTATATACGATATTTACTTAAAACGTCTATAATTAATTTGCCTTTGTAATGTCCCATATATTACATTTTTTTTCGATTTTGGGGAGATATATTGGAGTTATAATTACTACAGCTTTTCAGATGAGGGGCTCCATTCAAGTACAGGTAGATGACTTCCTGAGATTGAGAGATAGGTTACGCCTCTGAGGACAGAACGTGCATCCAGTTCCAAAACGGCGGAGATATGAAAGCTTAAGAATCAATTGAAAAATTAATTCTTCCACAAAATATTGTTCACATACGAAAAATTCTTCTCAATGATTAATTTTATTACTACTTTCTTATTAGATTATATCGCTGAACTGCACAAAATTGTCCAGAACTACTACTTCGTTTTCGTGAGAAAAATAATATTGTTGGTATATTTTATGTTGACAGATCAAAGAGTGAGTACTGTTGTGGGAGAATATCTAATTCAAACTTTGCAAACAAAGGTGATAAACTTCACATTTGGTACTATACCAGTTGAACCATATGTTATGCCATTAATTTTGGTTGATGATTCCCTTAATAAAGAACAACAAAAAAATTCAAGTAACATTTTGTTGTGTTTTGGAGATACTAACTGAACAGCTTGCAAATTTAAACATGTGAACGAATTGTGATATCGTGCAACGTTGCAATCAGTGGCCAATGCACAATAGTCTGTTATATTCTATTGAACTATCTCTTCACGGAACGTGTTTGGGGAGTGATAGGTCATTGCCATGTAGATTGTTTTTAATGACGAAAGAAAAATATGCAGAAGGTGTACTGAATAATTTTTCTCTTTTAAACATGTATAATGAAGCTGCAGTCAGTGTTTTACTTTAACCAAATAGAAATTGTTGCTTCAGACTTCAATTTTTAAAATAGTTAAACTGTAAATTTACATTAATTCATTCATAGTTTTCTGCCTAAAAGCAGATGAGAAAATGTAAATTTTCAGAGCTATTTTTAAACGCATTTTAGTTTAAATTTATTGTTTACATTTCTTGAAGTCTCCTCTATCGCTCCGAGCTGTAGTACGTATCTGTTGATTCCAGAAAAAACCTTATGCAGCGTTGTCACGGTTCCGTACAATTTAAAATTTCTTTCAAATTTAAGAGTCAAAACTGAAATTCGTTCAATAATTTATTATCAGAATTCACTAGTCTCTTGAACTCCTTGAGGATATTGAGAATATAATGAATAGGTTTCGTAAAATACGCTACTAATCGTTTGATTAAAGACATTTTGTTCTCCTGATACCTAAGCAAAAAAAGAAAAATTGTATTTCACTTTTCCTTCGAGATATTTCGAAGATTAATCCCCTGAAATTAATTACATGACTTATGGACCACCATTGTATACATTGACGAAAAAATTAAACCAACCAACAGGAAATTTAAACTTCTTTCCTTGTAAGTTATTAGGACGTATTGATTACGAGCAATATGTGTTTAAAGAGCTGCAGTGTTCTTTAAATAAACAAGACATTCCCTTTTGCCTTTTATTTAAAATCGTTTTATTTCAAGACTAATACGATTTCTGATTATTGCATATAACGATTTCTGAAGCGTTCTTAAAATCTGTCAAAAAGACCAGCGTACTCTGAACAAATAAACAATGTCGCCATGATAGATTATTAGAGCTACTGCTGAAGAAAGCAGTAGTACATGCCATGTAGCTAATGTTTTCAGTACAGTACGCAGTAGGCTTACAAATTATGAGGGGATGTTTGAGTACCCCAAAAGATATGGCGCAGACCGACCACGTGCAACAAATGAACAGGATGCTTTCAATATTCGTCATTACTCTGTGATCGCTTCACATCATCATCAATAATAATTATTGCTCATCACTTATTTGCAGTGACAGGTGGACATTTTGCGGCTTAAGTGAACAATACCGGAGCGGGCGTATGGTAATTGCGTAGAAGAGGCTAGCTGCTTTCATATGTCACTTTTGAACTACTCTTACATCTCATAGGCATTACTGTTAACTCTGATATTCGTTTGTTATATTCATGGACATAATTTTATTTTTACTTCAATTTTAATTGTACCTGAGATTTTTAATGTACTTTACTCCTTCTACTAGTAAACTTCCGCACGTCCTATATACAGCTAAAGTCGTCTTACGGTAATAGTAAACAGTACTGAGTTAGTGAGTATAGTACGTTACAGAAATATGTTCGCGTTTTCCAGTGACGAAGGAGCTTTCAATATTGAATCATCTTTTCGCACAGGTACTGTCGTCCGTTTGTCTACGTCGCATCCCGATTTCCCCCTCTCGCGACTGCTCGCCCCTCTGTAAAGGCTAGTGGCTGGGCTGTCTTAGCTCCTTTCTGAAAACATTACTTTCTGTCAGGAATTGGACGTCTGCGTACTATTATAAAGCTGTTTAAAATAACTTAAATATAAGGGCCTCGTTAAGTAATTAACTGCCACGTGATCCCCCCCTTTCTAAGATCCTACAACATAACCACTTGGACAGACAGTAGATGGCATGTCTGAGTGATTTTATTTTTTCGGATCGGGCAGAAATGAAGATTGAATTTACAGTACGTAAGGTATTCTTTTACAGAGCAGGTACAGAATTATTTCAACATGAGTTAGGTACTAGTACGAAAGACGAAACTGGTAATTGGAATTAGGTACAGTAATTTATATTGCGATAATATGCACAAAAGAACTGAAGCCTGTATCGAAATGAACGGCCACCATTTTCAAAGATGTGTTTAAATATCCATAAGCTTACTATGATTATTTTTCAATTTAATTTCATTCTCTACATTGTACGCTAATGTGCCGTAGACAGTGTAATATACACTGCGTAATGAATACGTCCGCATGGAAGGCTCGGTTCGTGAGTAAAAACATTTGTTCTTAATACTGTACTGTTTTTGATTAAACAGAAACCCAATGAAAATTATCAATCTCAAAATCGCGATATTTCCTAGTTTACGTAAATGAATGAATTAGACTACGTTTCTTTCCTCCTATATATAGTACAGTGATTTGTATGTATTTTACGCCAGTATCATCGAACTCCAGGCGTGGAACGGGGTAGCAACCGGTGTTTCCTGTTCTCAACCGTTACTGCAAAAGTATAGCCAGGTTAATATTATAAATGTTAATAAAAATAAAATGGTGTCCTTGTTTTATGTTCGTTTTTGAGGTTCAGGAATACTATAGAAGGGTTATGGCGAAGTCCTTCCGTAGTCCTTGACGTGATCCTTATCGCTGTAATTATCACTCTTCATGTCGTGGTCCTTATCGTGATTGTTGTTGTGGTGTATATCATTGTTGATGTCGTAATCTTTATCGTGGTCCTTGTTTTATCGCAGCCGTTAGAGCGGTCCTTTTTGTTTTCTCCATGGTCCTTGTCACAATACTTGTTGCAATTGTAATGTTCTTTATCGTTCTACTTGTTGGCCTTGTCATGGTCTTTATAGTGCTATTTCTTGTTATTGTAATGTCCTTATCTTGTTAAATTTCGAAGTCCTTATGGTCCATGTTGTGATTCTTACCGCGATCCTTGTTTTGTTTGTCGTTGTCCATGTCGTGATCCTTATCGTGATATTTGTCGAGGTGTTAATCGTGGTCCATATCTGTGAACTTATCGTTGCTCATGTCGGAGTCTTTATTGCCATCCTTGTTATAGTGCTGTCCACACCTGTGGAATAACGGTTAGCGCGTCTGGCCGTGAAACCAGGTGACCCGGGTTCGATTCCCGGTCGTGACAAGTTACCTGATTGAGGTTCTCCCGGTGTTCTCTCTCAACCCAATATGAGCAAATGCTGAGTAACTATCGGTGCTGGACCTAGGACTCATTTCACCGGAATTATCACCTTCATCTCATTCAGACACTAAATAACCTAAGATGTTGATAAAGCGTCGTAAATTAACCTACTAAAATAAAAAAAGTCATGGTGCTTGTCGCGGTTCACGCCCTGATCCCTATCGTGGTCCTTGTCGGGATTCTTATCCTGGTCCATGTTGTGATCCTTATCGTCGTCCTTGTCGTGAACCTTATCTTTGTCCTTGACGTGATCCTTATCGTGGTCCATATTGAGAATGTCATTGTCATTCTTATTTTGAAGCTTGTCGTGTTTCAAGTCGTGATCCTTAACATGGTCTCTGTTGTAATCCTTATCGTGCTTCTTGTCGTGGTCCATGTTGTAATTCTTTTCATTTTCCTTATCGTGTATTGTGTCATGTTCCTTTTTGAGGTCCTTTTCGTTCATACCTTTGTCCTCTTCGTGGTCCTTACGAAGGTCATGGTCTTTATCGTTGTCCTTGTTGTCTCGTTAATAGTCCTTTTCGTGGCCCTGGTCCTTGTCATAATACTTATCGTGGTTCATATCGTGATACTTATCGTAATCCTTGCCGTGGTGTTTGTCGTGTTTCTTGTCGTAGTATATTATCGTGGTCCTGATCTTTATATTTATCGTGATCCTCGTTGTCTTCCTAATAGTCCTTTCGAGGTTCTGGTCCTTGTAATTCTTATCGTGTTCCATGTTATGGTATTTGTCATATTTCTTGTCGTAGAGTCTGTCGTAATACTTCTAATATATTATCGTGGTCCTGACATTTGTCCACTTCGTGATCCTTGCTATCTTTGCCGTGGGTCTACATTTGTCATTTCAAAATTAATATTCTCTCACTTTGGCGAATGACTTTCGTGTTACACGGTATATTTCAAACTTTCATAAGTGGTAAACGATCAAAGACGTTAAAAGAGGCCTACACCGGAAATAGAGAAACAACTGATGACATTTTGCACTGGTGTTTACTTTGGAGTAGAGTGAAAATAGATCTACGCACTCAGAACCAGATGTCTTCCTCGCTACGTCGATACCGCGTGAACCGCGCTGTAGAACTTTAACTTGCGACGACCAAGAGTCGTCTCATTCCTTTTTGGGGGACCTGTACGTTAAATATAAGTAATGTGTGAAATTAGTGACATTGTGAGTGATACAAGATATAAAATAGGTAATAAGTTACGGCATAAAGAAGATGAGGAGCAAAACAGAAGGGGGAGTGGGTGTAGAGAAGAATAAAACAGGAGTGTAATTTCGTTTTTATTTCCGAGCAAATAAGATGACGTCACGAATGGGAGTATTTTAAATATTCGCCGCTACGGTATTGTGCACAATTTTTCTTTCCAAGTTGTTGGATGAAAGTTAAATTTTCTTGGGTTGCAATCCAGAATATCACTTGTTGGACCAGATGTATGTTTTGCACATCAGCATATTCACTAGACAGTTGTGTACAACACAAAACAAATATCTTCCATTCCTCAGATGAGTCCTGTTTGTTTCCACATCCCCCATTTGGACAAGAGAGATGGTATGGCAGAGACCTGGATAACGGTATGTACAGCTGTCAAAAAAAAAAAGTGGCCGCACTCGTGAACAGCGAATATTTTCAAAGTCCACTTCGGGTCGCGGCGATGTTACACGATGCATGTGCTTGTACAAGCAGTTCCCGAACTATGAAAGTGTTCCATGTCTGCGCCTCGTAGGCCAGCGGTAGAGTGCTTGTTTAATGATTAAAAGGTTGTGGGTTCGGGCCTTCTTCAAGTTTTCATTTTATTTTTTAATCGTTCTTTAGCGATGTAAATGCTATTCAAATTATCATTTATATTCAGTTATCGTTCTTTATGGATAACACGTTATTTATATTTTGTTATCGTTTTTTAGACATATGAATAAAATTCAAGTCATCATTTGTGTTCTGTTATCGTTTTATAATGATATGAATAACAATTATTATTATTGTATCTCCAATGGTGGTTAGCCCTATTTTACATATGTATGTTAGGGCTATAGTTTCATACACAAAAAAAGATAAGCATAAAGAGAAATGGAAAAGAAAATTAAATTAGCTTACGCGATGTAAACAAAACATAAACAAATCGTAAATTAGGCATTGTGATTGCAAAATAAATATCAGGTATCAATTTGAAACAAACAAAAACATTAACAACACACATACGTAACACTTCTATTACACAAATACGCAGCTTTCCGTACCATACATCACAAATTAATACACAATAGCCACACAAACACAATCAAACTATAATTACGACATTGCGACGACATCAAGCATCCCATAACTGACTCACATACATAACAAATCAAGCATCCGTTACAACACATACACGTCAACATAGTAACCACACTTTTAAAAGTTACAAATTTGGCTCCAAGAAGAATAAATAGGAAACTGTTACTAATTACTATTCTTCTACAATTTCTTAAATACATCTGTAATAAATCTGTGATATTCTGATATGAATAATATTCACGTTTTTTATATTGTTATCGTTCTTTAGCGATATAGATAATATTCAAGTTATCATTTATATTCTGTTTTCCTTCATTAGCATTATAAAATAATATTCAAGTTATTTATATTGTTATTGTTCTTTCGCAATATAAATAATCTGTATTTTATGTAAGTAATTATTATAACACAAATAACCATCTTTCTTTGCAAAATAGGTTATTCTATTTAGATAATTAAATAAGTATTATATAATATCTTATATTAATTAAACAAACCGATATTTATCATTTATATCCGGTTATCGTTCTTTAGTGATACTGTATAAATAATATTCAAGTTATTTATATTGTAATCGTTCTTTAGCGATATAAATAACATAAATTTAATATTAGGTTTGGAAAAATCCAGTTGCATAATACTGGTATTAGTTTTTCTTTTTGTATTATTACATTATACTATCTTGAACCACAATAAAATGAAAAGGAGTAACGAGGAATTGAACCTGACACGTTGAGATCTAAATTTCGACGTTCGTCCGCTGAGCTACGAGAGCAAAAGTGTGGAAACATTTTCGGAAAAATTGGCCCAATCACACTCTAAGATTTTCTGATGATTCGTAGAAGCTAGTCCAGGATGCGGGGGGCAAAGGCTAATTGAGATTTCCCGGTCTCTGATCGGGTCAAACATCCTGATAGAATTAATATTTAACCCTTGCCGTGACTTTCGGTGAAGTCCGGAGGGCCCAATTAGTCAAATCCACTCTCCTCATCTCCACGCTTGGGTCCCCTGGAATTTAATAAGATACGAAAGAGATAGTGGTGTGCGGAAAGCAACGGGATGTTACCGCATTTAGGCCTATCCTTCCCAAGAAAAACTGCAAACACGAACAAAGGAAGCTTTTAATAGAAGAAGAAGGATCTTCTGCGGACCTGTGGAAAAAGAACTAAGGAAGAGACTAGTGAAGTGCTTTGTGTGGAGTGTGGCATTGTATGGGGAAGGAACATGGACATTACGACGAAATGAAGAGAAACGAATTGAAGCATTTGAAATGTGGATGTGGAGAAGAACGGTGCGTGTGAAGTGGACAGACAGAATAAGAAATAAAATTGTGTTTGAAAAGTGAGTGAAGAAAGGATGATGCTGAAACTGATTAGAAAGAGAAAAAGGAATTGGTTGGGTCTCTGGTTGAAAAGAATAATAGACGACATTAGGATATGTTGATCATATGCGGAGACTAAGAGGAAGGCAGAAAATAGGAAAGATTGGAGATTGCTGGGTTTGCAATGAAAGACCTGCCCATGGACAGAACACTTATGTATGTGGGTATGTTCAGAATGCCTGGAATATCGTGTCTAAGAACAGTCGCTATTTGCAAAGAGTAGTCGATTCCATGCCCACTCGACTGCAAGATGATCGAGATAAGAGGAAGATAGACTAAATATTGAATTGTGGCTTTTTGTTTTGTTTTTTGAACGCTTAATTGTTTGAATGTTTTAAGGCCGACGCCAGTAAATTTGTTTTGTTTATGCCACGAAAGATATTTTTATTGAGAATAAAATCTTTTTTTTTTTTTCCATTTGCAGCCACAATATCATAATGATAAAGTCATGGCATAATATATATTTATGAACCTGATGTTAATTACTAAAATAATTGTAAAAGAGGAAGGAGCCATTATGTATAGTTTGTCTCTCTCAAAAACATAACAAAAAAGAACATAAAAAGCACGAGGTTGTAGTCGAACGCAGGACCTCATGAATAAGAGGCCTGAACGCTACCATTATGCTATCGAATAACACCCAGTATACTTCAGTTATAACTGTAGATATCAGGCAACGTGGTCCAACAACATGTAACATCGCCTGTCTCCGAATTATAGCGAAGATACCCGAAGGGAATTTTGTTTCAGGAGAGCGGCCACTTTTTCTTTTGACAGCTGTACAGTGTGTCACTGCGCACAATGAAGATTCAGTCATGGTATGGGCGGGCATAAATAGCGCCATTGCTCACTATCGATCATGTATCATTGACGTCGGCCAGATTTGTCACAGAATTTTTCCAAATAATCTCATTTCATTTGCTCCATTTGTAGCCGATAATTTCTACATAACGTTGTCCATATATTACAAAAACCCGTGAAAAATTATACAAGACTTTCAAATTAACACTCCGAAGTTTCTAGTCCAGACATACACCTCATAGAATTTGTATGGGGGGAACCGGATAAATGAATTCGGAGAAGAGTAAAATCTCTGAAAACTCTGTACAATTTTTGAGAACTACTCTTAACAGAACGGAATATCATCGCTCAAGAAGAGATTGCTGACGTCATCCGCAGTATGCTTTATGTCTAAAGGACGTTTTTAGAGCTCGCGAGGAAAACACAGGATGTTAAAGATAGAAGTGTCAGAAAAATGGGAGAGGCAGAAATCCTGTTAATTTTGAAATGTCAATATTGAAATATATATATATATATATATATATATATGTAATTTTAATTCGTGCGTAGACTGCGTTTTAATAACGTTCATTCGAATAAAGGACTTTAGTATTTCTCTTGTCTTGTATTTTTTTCCGTCACCTATATATCATTTGCGCTTTATCTTTTTCAGCAAAATTGTAGTGCACAGAGTATATTTCACCTTAATTATCATCTTCTTACTTCTCATTTTATTTTCTATTTCTTATTTAGTAATGATGTACCTAAAAGTGAGTCTACGTATATTAGCAGCATTTCATGCCTCAAAAAAAATATGTTGCTTCTGACTTATTATTATTTGCTACTAGGTTTTTTTATTATTCTTGCAGGTGGCCAGTTAAGAACGTTTGGTCCTGAAAAATGGAATCCAACAATTTTTAACTTTTCTGAAAATTTTATCAGACACTTTTAATGGTATTAACATATTAACTGTATTTACTTTCAATTTTCTGCCAGAATTATTACTTATGTTATTGAGATTTCAGTATTTTTCAACAATATCGGATTAAAATTACTCCAAGAGTCATACATTTTGGCTTTGAACGTTCAAATTACGACAGAAGTTCCTAAACTAACATGTGGATAGAACGTATTAATTGCTTTCGTTTTGTGGAGAATATCTCAGATAAAACCAGTGCAGTTGCTGAAGAAAAAATGCCTAATACCCATATATGATAGATGATGATGATGATGATGATGATGATGATGATGATGATGATTCAAACAAAAATGTAAAATTTATTCATTTCACGTTCCAATTTTTTATTATTTGAGTGTTTAAAAATACGTAACTATTACTTACTTACTTACTTACTTACTTACAAATGGCTTTTAAGGAACCCGAAGGTTCATTGCCGCCCTCACATAAGCCCGCCATCGGTCCCTATCATGTGCAAGATTAATACAGTCTCTATCATATCCCACCTCCCTCAAATCCATTTTAGTATTATCCTCCCATCTACGTCTCGGCCTCCCTAAAGGTCTTTTCCCTCCGGTCTCCCAACTAACACTCCATATGCATTTCTGGATTCGCCCATACGTGCTACATGCCCTGCCCATCTCAAACGTCTGGATTTAATGATCCTAATTATGTCAGGTGAAGAATACAATGAGTGCAGTTCTGCGTTGTGTAACTTTCTCCATTCTCCTCTAACTTCATCCCGCTTAGCCCCAAATATTTTCCTAAGCACCTTATTCTCAAACACCCTGAACCTATGTTCCTCTCTCAGAGTGAGAGTCCAAGTTTCACAACCATACAGAACAACCGGTAATATAACTGTTTTATAAATTCTAACTTTCAGATTTTTGGACAGCAGACTGGATGATAAGAGCTTCTCAACTGAATAATAACACGCATTTCCCATATTTATTCTGCGTTTAATTTCCTCCCGAGTGTCATTTATATTTGTTACTGTTGCTCCAAGATATTTGAATTTTTCCACCTCTTCGAAGGCTAAATCTCCAATTTTTATATTTCCATTTCGTACAATATTCTGGTCACGAGACATAAACATATACTTTGTCTTTTCGGGATTTACTTTCAAACCGATCGCTTTACTTGCTTCAAGTACAATTTCCGTGTTTTCCCTAATTGTTTGTGTATTTTCTCCTAACATATTCACGTCATCCGCATAGACAAGAAGCTGATGTAACCCGTTCAATTCCAAACCCTGCCTGTTATCCTGAACTTTCCTAATGGCATATTCTAAAGCGAAGTTAAAAAGTAAAGGAATATGTAACTATTAAGAAAAAATAATTTTTATCTTATTTTAAGTTTCTGTCCTGACATACAGCAAACATTTTCTTTAAATGTAACAAAATTTGTGGACTGTCTGAAACTTGAAAAGTTAAATAATACTGATCTATTTAGATTAAAACTCTTGAGTTAGAATAAGTTCGAACCCTAGAATCCGTAACTTAATCATGAATTATATTTTAACTATTTTTTTCTGTAGGCTTACCTGTGTTTGTTCTACGGTAGAACATTACTTATGAATAATTCACAAGTTCACTTCTTGACGTGTAGTATATTTTAAATACAAATTAATATAATAACTTCTAACAATAATTTCATACAGATTTATCTTCTTCCAAATTAATCGAATTAAAATTTACGGAGCATATATAAGGTACAAATTTCTTTGTGAATTTTGGAATTTTCTGTCAATGTTGTTGGCTTATTGAAACCAGTATATCCCATCGCTTGTTCTCTTAGTTTTCAAATGTTAGTTCAAACCTTAATGTTTATGTATACCCACGGATTTATTTACACTGTAAATGACATGACGAGATTGTTTGTGAATACCGTGATTGTACATGTTTTTGTTGAATTAGTGGTACGCACCACTCTCTTTCCAAATTTCCTCTGTCGAGTAACGTTATTTATTCTTCGTGATTATGATCACAACATTACTGAAGTCTGTCGTCAACTTTAGTGGAAATTGTACCTTATACACTTACGCTTCAGAGAGTTATTCAAAGATTACAGTAAATCCCTCGTGAATTAAACTACTGTATGTTGTTCATTGCAAAAGGAATAGATAGAAATATCACCTACATTTATTTACGCTATATGATATTGAATACTTCTTGCATGAAACTCATACATACTATCTACACAAAGTGAATGATGTCGCAGTTACCGTCAACAGAACATCTAATACTCCAAAATAGATTAATAGGTAGTATAAAAAATTCAAAAGAGTCCGTGTTATAATTATGTTAGTGGCTTGTGCAGCAAATGCTGCAAACTAAGTTCATTAGAAGTTCAAATTAAAATTTTTCAAATTTAATTCCAATGAAGAATACCAGACATTTTGGAAGTTATTTGCTTCCATAATAGTGAAACATACTCCCTCTGAATGATTTTATGTAAAATACTTTTCCTTGAACCTATCCATCTACAGTTCTTGAGTTTCAATGCAAAAACGCAAGTAACAATGTTAGGACGATTAGAGAATTTTTCATGTGGGAGTAATGCAGTAGCCATTTCAGGTCATTGCTGATTGTAGGTGAGAGTTAAGAAAATTTCAAGTTCCATTAAACCAAAGAAATATGAAATTAAATTTGATTTAGTTTCAAGACGCAGCTAAAATAGGAAACACGCCTCATTACTACCTAGGAAAATTAGAGAAGCACACATATAAATATAAATATATATATATATATATATATCACACTGCCATTAAATATATGAGAAAGACCCACATCACTTGACTAATAACTATAAAAAATTTCATTTTTAATAACAATAATATTGTTACCTTAAGTAAGTTTTATAGTTTTCAGTAACATTATATATAGCTGTTATTCAGTAAATTATAGAAATGAAGATATAATTTAAAATATTCTTTCTCTGTGTCTATTTAGGTCTACATAAAACCTCAAAAGGTTTCACTTTCATATCATCAATATAGCATTAATGTGTGTAATTAGTGGCAAATAGGTATACTCACATAATTGTATTAACTATAATAATATTTCGTTTTTAATGGTAATAATCTCATTAAATATTCTTAAGTTTTGTAGTTCTTAATATCCAATACACAGCTGTACTCGGAAAACTACAGACCAGAGAATCAGACCTGTAAATTATTTTTATACGCCATCTGAACTCTAAATATGTCAGCAAACCTGCAGGTCATGGCCTTCGTGTAATATTGTTTATTGTAGTGTGTGTTTTGTTTCATTCTAAAAGCCATTATTCCTCAAAACTGACGACAAATGGATTTTGGAAAATAGGGAAATGATGTAGGAAAATTGACATTTCACTGAAAACTACCATTTTTTTCTGAAAACTTTGGGTTCCAAGCTTCAAAATGAGGAGTCATTCATTAAAATTCGTTCAGCCGTTTTCCCGTCATTTTCATTACTAGTTCAAATTATATATAGATAGTGTTAACCTATATTAGAGCCATAGTCAGTGCTTAGCGAACTCTTTCAGTCTTTAAAAATATTGCAAATGAGCTCCAAAAAGAGATGAAAAGATATGTCCTTATTTCTCGATCTGTTCCAAGTCACTTACAATGCCGAATTCAACAAATAAAATTCCCAAAATAATAGTTCGATAAATGAATTGTGAGCTGAAATTTTAATACCAGTCTATCGTGAAGGAGGAAGTTGCCGTAGGTTGTACTAACGATAATCAGATTTTACTTTGCAAATACCAAATCAGAAGCTATCAATTTTTGAAATCCAGAACCGGTACATCAACATCTCGAACAAATTGTTTATTATGGGTCATATTAACGAGTTCATAGTTCATGTAGACATTATTTTAAAACATATCCTCATTTATTATAAACTCAAATAATATAAAATAGAATTTCTCTCTTTTATCACTGTAACATTAATCCAGACGTTTGAGATGGGCAGGGCATGTAGCACGTATGGGCGAATCCAGAAATGCATATAGAGTGTTAGTTGGGAGACCGGAGGGAAAAAGACCTTTAGGGAGGCCGAGACGTAGATGGGAGGATAATATTAAAATGGATTTGAGGGAGGTGGGGTATGATGATAGAGACTGGATTAATCTTGCACAGGATAGGGACCGCTGGCGGGCTTATGTGAGGGCGGCAATGAACCTTCGGGTTCCTTAAAAGCCATTTGTAAGTAAGTAAGTATTGAGAAAAAACACATTTTTGGAAATAAGTGAGGTAATTTTTTCAATAATACAATAATTGAGGGGTAGGGTGCAAGAAAGGCACTTCTCTCAAATGCAAGTTTTGGGCAAATTGATGTTGAAAATTCAAACCGTAATAATGTGATCTATGCACGCCTTTACATTTTGACTACTCCTGACTAGAGCTGGGGACGGAGCGAGTAGAACTGTTGAGTTACTCGGTTCTATCGGTTTATGTGCTTGGCAGCGGAGCATCGAAGTTACTCGGTTAACCGTAGCCGTTACAAGTCAGTTCAAACGTTCAAACAGAGTTCACGTGTTTTACTTAATTCTAGCAGACAACAACGTAGGTACTGTTGTATTTAAATATTTTCTACTGCAGGACAAATTATTTCCTTATACCTAAAGCTGGTTGAAAGGCCTCCAGTATTGAAGAGGAGTTCATCCTATTACATGACCTGTCAAGTGTGCCTAATGAACACTGACAGGCTGAACATATTACTGTACATAATAATAATAATAATAATAATAATAATAATAATAATAATAATAAGGAAGTGTAGTATATTTTTCTTCTATTTGTGTTTATTTGATTTGTGTTACCTCATCAGTCATCATGTTATTTGTATTTATTTCTACGAATTATGTTACCTAATTACTTTAAATTATCAAAAATATTACTCTTCACCAAAGAAAACATGGTTGTATTGAAGGCAAGTAATGTTATAAAATAAATAAACATTATGTTCTTCAGTTTAAGATTCCACGTTTTATTGATTATTTTATCCACTTTCCGTAATAGCAAATAATTGTGTGTGTTATTTTTAAGTGCTTTAGGCAGCGCTTCATGGAGCCCGTTTCTTTCTATCTTCTTTTTTACTTAGCTGCAGCGTTTAACGTTTACCTCACATGTTAATTTATTAGCTGTTAGTATTATAAATGATTTTATCAACAGTAATCTCACTAGAGGTTTTGATTTATCTAGAGAAAATCAAAACTCGAGTGGGATTTAATTGACTATTACACGATTAGAAAAAAGTAGGTTATATAAAGATTAGAAGTAACAAAGTATACAATAAAATATTAATTGGCTTACGAAAATACAACTGTCTTCAAATGTATTATTGTACCATCTCAACATTACGCTAGATGGCAGAAGTGTTTTATGATGATGTTTTCTTGTTACCGGTATCAGTTGTGCCAACTATGGAATCATCATTGAACTCTGTGGCCTGTTACTAGTCAAGAAGGCTTTGTTGATTCAGTTTCATTTTTATTAAGACAGTTGCATTCCACTTCAATTATCCGAATCCCAGTAATCAACGTCACTTGATAGATGATTTTCAATATATCTTAATATTAAACAATCTCTGATACATGACTATCCATAATATCATATAGCAGAAGCTATAACATAACCTTACTAATATACACAAGTGTTAGAAAAGTTTTATTTAACGACGATGACATAAAAAATAAACATGAATAATTTTAAAAGGAATAATTATTCAATGTACAATTTTCAAATTTGAATGTGGTTGGTGGTTCAATTGATGTTATATTGGACGTGTGCATAATAGAAGTGGAACTCGTTGATTTAGGCCTACATGGTTTATTCAACTTAATCAGGATTTCCGAATGAATAATTTTAAAAGGAATAATTATTGAATGTACAATTTTAAAATTTGAATGTGGTTGGTGGTTCAATTGATGTTATATTGGACGTGTGCGTAATAGAAGTGGAACTCGTTGATTTAGGCCTACATGGTGTATTCAACTTGTTCAGGATTTCCGAATGGTGCTCTTCATTTATTTGTAAATCGGATTTCAGAAGATGCATAGGTATGAGCAGTGATTTTTATTAATTCTTGTTCTTGAATGCCAATGCGAGTCATATTTGAAACTGCTGTGCATCGACTGGAGTGGTTTGTAATTATATATATTTTTGACGTCCAGACCAGCTCAGTTTCAAATGTTGGCAAACAAAGAAACAAATGCTAGGGACGCGATAAAATTAAACAAATGCTAGGGACGCGATAAAATTAGACAAATGCTAGGGACGCGATAAAATTGTGCGATAAGCAGCCATGATTGGTTGAAATACGTCCTTTCGTACCGTTTTATTGGTCAAAAGTAGTATGACGTAGTAAGAGTGTAATAGTCAATTTTATTTCATCTGCCATATATAACAACACTGAAAGTTAAATAGGCCTTTCATACAAAATAACTCCGCAAATAGTTGTAATCACGCAAATGAAATTTGCAAACGCCATTTTGCAATGAAAAGAAGCACTTTTTTCTTGTCAATTGGCAAAGCGAAAGCGCTTTACTACAACGCTTTTAAAACACTCTTGGTTTAACTTTCAAAATACGTTCTAAAATCGACTCAATCTATTTAAATTTTAAATGTGCCGCCAAAAATTTGTACACGGTTCAACCGAGTAATGACGTCACAATAACTGCTCCCAACCGAACCGCTCGTTCCCAGCCCTACTCTGACCTCTATGATCACAGTATTGAACTACAACTTGGTGATCATATCCATAACAGATCAAAGAACACAATAAAGCGTTTTACTCGAATAAGGCACATCCTCTAAAATGCCCTTCTTGCACCCAGCCCCTCAATTATGAAATTGAGAAATAAGGAAAATAAATATTACAAGAGAATATAATTTCATGCCCGAAGAGAAATCGTTAAGGAATGATAAACTTGATCCTGAAATAAATTCATTCCATTTTGTAAAGCTTGCAGGAAGTTAATAATTTTAACAAGAAATAAACTTGTGATATTTACTTTTTCACTTGTTGCAGGTTCTTCTTACTATCATACACGTATACACTTCTCTTGAATAAAAATACAAAAATATAGATATTGCAAGTACAACTTATAGGCTACCAGTGGCCGGCATGTTCCGTGCTCTGTGACGTCATACCACGGAGTCTCCACGCTCTTTGCTCGGATCTGCATACTGAGCACAGCATAGGGAGAAGGTTCAACTGAACAGTGGCGATACGGCGCCTGTGCACTGACAGAGCGCGATCTATTCGTCTGAGATAGTATGGGAACATTACAATTACAATACATTTGTACGAAAATAAAACTGTACGACCGTGATAAATCAATATAACGAAATATTTTGGTTTGTAATCAATTTCATATACTTAAGATAATATGAAACAAAATACAGCCAGCTGCAGAGGCGTTCGCATATATAAAATGAGGCTATAAACATACAAATACAGAATAGAAATAAATACTTTAAGCCAGTTATCGGCAGCGTTAGTGGTCTGTTACATCGTCACTCAGAGCAATCGTGCTCTCTTTTAAGAACATCGGTTCCAGAGTTCTGAGGGCGAAGAATAGCTTCAATACTGAACTCTACAGTGTCGACCTATAGGCCTACATCTAATTTCGTGCATATGATTATTTTATACAATTTTGCTCGTTTTTGTTTCCTTTTCGAGACAAAATGTTTTTTTTTACATGTAACATTCCTTAGCGTATTTTGGAAAAATTATTGATTTAATTCTCGATATGCTCAGTTGGTTTAAGAGAGCAGTGTATTATGATAACAAATGATTGAAATAATTTCAGTTTTATCCTTTAAATGTGTATAAATATGATACGAAGAAATCTACCTTTTCGTTCAGCAAAAGGAAATTTACAATGTTACATTTGTTCGGATCAAATTTCTGTACATTTAAAGGACAGAACTAAAAGTTCTTTCAATCAATTATTAATCTCTTAAATTCACTGAGCATATTGGGAATTAAACCAATGGCTTTCACAAAAAACCTATGAAATATTTCATTTACAATAATAATTTTTATCTCGATAAGGAAGTAAAAACGAGCAAAATTGTTTTTAACTTGTTGAATTGAAATATTTCAAAGAATAAGCCACTGAAATTAATGACATTACGTACAAGTCATCCTGTATAGTTACAATACAACGTATAAATAAAATCATAACTTAACCAATTCCACTGATCCACTTATTATTATACAGGGACATCATTTTATTATTACTTCAATTTTTATTGTACCTGAGTTTTTGAATGTACTTCACTCCCACCCCTTCTACTAAGGAAGTTCCAACTCCACACAGAACCAAGACCGCAGATAGTAAGCAGTACTGAGTTACTGAGTATAGTACGTTCCAGAAATATGTTCGCGTTTTCCAGTGACGAAAGAGCTTTCAATATTGAATCATATTTTCGCACAGGTACTGTCCGTTTGCCTACGTCGCAACCCGATTTCCCCCACCTGCTTCTGCTCGCCCCTCTATAATAGCTGGGCTGTCTTAGCTCTTTTCTGAAAACATTAATTTCTCTTAGGAATTGGAAGTTTACGTAATATTATACAGCTGTTTAATTTAACTTAAATAAAAGGGCCTCGTTAAGTAATTAACTGTCACGTGATTTCCTCCCTTTCTACAATCCTGCGGCATAACCACTTGGACGGACAGTAGATAGCATGTGTGAGTAATTTTATATTTTCGGGTCGGGCAGAAGTGAAGATTGAATTTACAGTACGTAGAGTAGGTACAGAATTATTTCAACATGAGTTACTAGTACGAAGGACGAAACTGGCAATTGGAATTAAATGCAATAATCTATAGTGCGATAATATGCACAAAAGAACTGAAGCCTGTATCGAAATGAACGGCCACCATTTTCAAAATTGTGTTTAACTATTCATATTATGATTATTTTTCAATTTAACTTCTTTCTCTATATTGGAAGCTAATGTGCTGTAGACAGTATAATATACACTGCATAATGAATACGTTCGCATGGATAACTCACTTCGTGAGTAAAAACACTTATTCTTAATACAGTACTGTATTTTGATTAAAGAAAAACCTAATGAAAATTATCAAACTCAAAATCGCGATATTTCCTAGTTTACGTAAATGGATGAACTACTTTTCTTCCTTCCTATACCTAGTTGAGTGATTTGTGTTTTACGCCAGTATCATCGAACTCCAGTCTTGGAGGGGGGAGCAAGCGGTGTTTCCGGTTCTCTGAAGGTATGGACAGGTTAATATTAAAAATGTTAGTAAAAATAAAATTATGTCCCTGTACAATTGTAATGGCTTGCCGCTGCGCGATTGCTGTGCTTCTCTTCAGCTGCTCATCTAGTTTGGCCTTGCTCCGACGTCACAAATGCACAACTTGCCGACCACTGACCTATACAGTGTAGGACCTGGCCAGAAGGAAACATCACAGAGTAAGCTGGGAGGGGGGAAGTTGTCGAACTGATGAGAAGTGGTGACAGGCTGAAGGTCTGGCCATTCGGCTACCGCAGAGGTTATTACAGATATACTGATTCGTCAATGTTTTTATGAAGCTTGTACTATAGAGGTTATCAGTTCGGAATCTGGCGAATAGGGACGTGGTTTGAAGTACTTTTGTTGTGAGCAACAGTTGATGCATTTCTCTTGCATTTGTCACAGGGCCGATGAGGTGAGTTCCATATAATAGGCTTTCAATTGAGAAACGCAATATTTAATCTTCACCAGACCCGATTAAATCCATAAAATGAATTTGCTTCTGGCAGACTGTCTACTTATATTATATAAAGTATGTAATCATTGTATATACACCTTCAAAACTATCATATTTATATTTACAATATGTGTGATTTCTTTATCTCTAGAAACTTAACATAGCCTAATATTTTAGTAATTCAGTGGCATAATTGTACTCCTGCACAGTGTCTGATAATACAGTTGCTCAGAGCTGCCATAACATTCATCAGGTCCGCCGAGAAGGGGGGACAATGGGGGCGAGTGCATATGGGCCCGTGAGCAATAAGGGTCCGTCAGATTAAGTGAGTCTGATTACTTTTTATTATCACGGATAATTATTTACAGATATATACGGGTACTATAAAATTTTGTAAGAATATTTGTTACATAAATTTGACATATTAACTCAGCAATAGTAGAATTAATACAAATTACCACTTCATATGTAAATATTTGACTTTTATATAATGGAATATCGGTTTCCCGCATTAACGTTCACCGACACGACTATTGAGGATCCCGGCATTTGCCTGAAGTATGTTCCCGTCGCTTGTACTGAACACTTCCAATTATTTATTGGCTTGTTCTTTTTAACTACTGGTACCGAATCCCCCCTGGCCCACCGCAATATGCTAGTGGATTCTCTTAAACTGAAGTCGCAGGATCGCGTTTCCTTTTGAGTACATTGTATGTTTCGTGTCGAAACTTTTGTCTTTTCCTTGTCGTTTGTCTATTAAATTCTGTTCATTGGTGTTACCGGTTATAGTTTAACTGCACAATGGACAAGTACAGGCATAAGTCGGGAGCTGAGAAGCACAAGGAGAGACAGAAAAAATTGGAAGATATTAATATGGGTGCTAGACTGCGTGAAAAATATTATGAAAATATTAATAAAAAGATCAGTGATGAGCCGAAATATTTAAAATCAATTCATATCTCTAATTTAGGGCCAACTCCACTGAAACCTATGAATCTCCTAAATAGCCTGAGGGAATTAAAACTGGATAATTTATTTCGAAATATTTGTATAATCATTAGAATATTCTATACAATTCCTGTGACAGTTGCTAATGCTGAAAGATTCTTCAGCAAAATGAAGGAAATAAAAAATGTATTTAGATAAGCAATGTGTCAAGACCCACTGAGTGACCTTGGCTCTTTAGTCTGGAGAGCGATCTTGTTAGGTTCTTAAATTTTGATGACATAATTGATGATTTTGCATCAATGAGAGTCAAGGAGAGTTGTTTGTTGATGTTGGACTGCAAGTTAGAAATTACAGATGTTTAAGAATAATGTTTTATGAGTATAATATATTGTGCTAATGTGAAGTTTTGCTAAAAGTTTTCATTGTGATAAAAGTGTATATTTTTTAGTTCGTATCTGTGTATGGAGTTATCTTTGTTTATTTTGCAAATAATTATTATGGTTAGAATAACTGGTAACTTATAATTGTTACTATTTCAACGGGGTCCGAGTACAGTATTGCATAGGGGCCCATAAATTCTGTCGGCGGCCATGACATTCATCACTACCTTCATATCTGTCATATACAGATTTTAAGACATTTCCTTATATTCATTTAAACTTTCAGAGATCTGGAATAATAACTCTAGCTATTATACATTGCTTTCTTAAGATAAGTTATTATACATTATTCACTGCTGGAAAACTATGTGGCAACCTGTAAACAGTTTTCCTTTCTTTAGCTTCAGTTCCTTGTTCAATTCTCTATTGCCTCATGTATGTCTGGAGCTTATAGCAACAATGTTTTTTCTGTTTTACTTCTGAATCACATGACTGTCATCTCGACGTCTTGGCTTTGGATAATGTTTGTAGAATTCAAGTTGAATATGATTCAAGCTCATAATGTTCAACAAGTAAATGACTTTAACATAACCTGATATATTCTTTCAGATTCACTTTTTTATCTCTGTGACAATCCTTCTCAACCCTGCCGGGAGTCTGTGTGAGAGCATATATTAGTGTTTATTGAACTGTAAAGCAGTTATGTACAGTCTGTCTTGTTTGTGAAGGCAGACGTAAAAACAATGCAAGGAAGAACAATATGGTCTTGTTTTAGTTTTGTGACGCTGCGTCAAGTGCATAGGAGCGTATTGTGTGGAAGTAGGTTAGTAGTCTCGTAATAGCTCGTTTAAGTAATTCATTAAATTTGCATCTATTCGCTATTGAAAGCGAACAACGATGAACCTACTCGAGTTAGAACGGACAGAACAAAAGCGGTAACAACATTAAGGAGGAAAAAGAATTTATTTCACTGGAGATCGGAATATAGACTCAACACACATTCACGAAGATTGGGAATAAAGTTACCTTGTTTCCTTTACAGAGTTTTTTTTTTTTTTGAAATATTTTCTTCTCTGATTTGATATAATAGACTTGAAACTAAGCATTTATGGACTTACCTCATATTCATCAATTTTGAATTAAACGGAACTTGTTTTAGCAACAAGTTTTTTAAAATTAAATTGGAGAGGACACAATTTATTACAAGTGGGACTAATGAAATATCATCGAAAATTATATAAAATTAAACTTACATGGTAATAAATAACGTTAGACACATAGTCTAAAATGAATTTTCGTAAAAAAAATTAACCTATGCTATATGATACTTTGAGGCCTAGCCTATATCTAAACTAAGGATATTACATTTTTGTTGAATTTAGTTTGAAGTTTTAATATGAATTGTTTTAACATACGATTTCCTGGTGGAAGTTTGGCATTGTAAAGTAAATAATAGTCACTATTGTTTGTGTATGTATGTATGTATGTATGTATGTATGTATGTATGTATGTATGTATGTATGTATGTATGTATGTGTGTATGTACTGTATGTATTCACACTGCAATGGGTATATACCCGGTGGCAATGGTAACTAATTACACTCAATAATGGCAATTATTAATGAACACAATTAATAAAAATACAATTAATAATAAATTAATAGTAATAATAATAATAATAATAATAATAATAATAATAATAATAATAATAATAATAATAATAAAGCAGGGAGAATCCTAAATTAAATGAAGCACGATCACTTAAAATAACATTTAAAGTACGGTAAATCTAATTTATATCTTAAACCTAAGTTCAAACTAAAATCCACGAGTATGATATGTTCATATCTGCACAAGTACCTTTCAGCATTACACTCATTTCGCTGACGACTCACTCACTGCACTGGAACTACGACACATTTGACTGATGCTACCCTGATTTCACTATCACTTCAAAACATTCATTGTTCAAATGCTATGCACTGCCACTATAAACTATAGAGTAAAACTTCACTGACAGAAACACACTTCACTTACACAACACACTTCACCGACAATACATTTCACACTTCATTAACACAACACACTTCTTCACTGATACAACACTTCAAATCAAAAATATCAATTACACCCTTTAATTTGTGTGTATAATATACTACCGTCTATTAGTAAAGTTCTTAAGCCTATTTTTAAATACATTTTTGGTTATTGGTAAAGCCTTTAATAAGTCTGCAGGTAAAGCATTCCAGTCCCTGATAGTACCAGTCCTCTGTCTTCTTTCCCTCAATGTATATGAGTGGTCGTTCCTTGAAGAGTAATTTGGCGGCCGCATCCTATTTTTTATTTCTCTCCAGGCAGGCTCACCTCTGTATGTTTTGAACATTGCCCATTATCGAATTCGCGTTCTCCTGTCCGTGAGTGTGTCTCATTTTAATGGTGAATTATTATGACAACGCTTGAGAGCCCGTTTTTTAATCTTTTCCAGTGTCTTAATATGTTCTAATCTGTAAGGATCCCAACATGCAGCACCATATTCCATTACTCGACGTACTAGTGATTTATATGCAATCTCTTTGGATTTATCAGAGCCTTCTCTTAGTACCCTCATTACAAAGTATAACGGTCTCCATGCTTTTCCCGCTGTGTGAGTAACGTGTTCCCCCAGCCGAGATCGCTGCTAAATGTTATTCCGAGGTATTTACATTTGTTAACTTCCGGAATGGTTTCACCTCCTAACGTATACGATGCGACTATTTTATTTATTTTCCTTGTAAAGCTGATGGCTTTGCTCTTTAGAGAATTTATTTTCATTTTGTAGGCCATTGCCCAATCGTTTATTCTATTGACGTCATTCTGGAGAAGAGTAGTAGCTTCAGAACTTTTTATTTCCCTGTATACCGTACAATCATCCGCGAATAAGCGAACCCTAGACAAGATATTAACTGGCAGATCATTTACAAAAGCCAAGAATAGAAGAGGCCCCAAGACACTCCCCTGCGGGACCCCGGAAGTAATTTCAATTGCACTCAGTAATTCCTCTCCCACCCGTACTCTCTGAGTGCGGCAAGTTAAAAATTCCTTGATCCACTGCAGTACTCAGAAGTCAAACCCCGTTGATTGTAGTTTAACCAACAATATGTCGTGTGGGACTACATCGAATGCTCGTAAAAAGTCAATAATCATTGCATCTACTTGGCTATTTGAATCTATTCCGTCTGCTAAATCCTGACATACAGTTACTAATTGACTCTCACATGAATAGCCCCCACCCCCCGAAACCTGCATAAGCTAAGCTCCGGGATGAGTTCGATTTCATCTTAGTCTGATTACTTGTATGTTTTCATTATATGATACTATCTAACTGTAAGGCTAATATCAAGTAATCCATGGTGAATCTGTGGAACAACTCTTTATATGCCTTTTCTTCACTGCCCAATAGCACCAGATATTTGCCCTTGATGAAGCTGGTCCCAATATTCAATAAGGCTTAATTACAAATGTTCAATATAACGATTTATTGCCTTGTAGTAAGTTTCCTTTTGTAGTTGGCTCCACATAAAACTGTTCATAGATTTTAAGCTCTGGACTACAGGGTTACCATAAGTCTCGTGCTATTAAATCAGCAAAGTTCATCTATAGGTATTCAAAAGTGTATTTTCTCAATGAGATGGCGCCCCATCTTGCATAAAGCAAATAATATACAATGAGTCGGAAGCCTTGAGGGAAAAAGACCTTTGAGGAGGCCGAAACATAGATGGAAGGATAATTATAAAATAGATTTGAGGGATGTGGGATATGATTGTAGGGAATGGATTAATCTTGTTCAGGATAGGGACCGGTGGCGGGCTTATGTGTGGGCGACAATGAATTTCCGGGTTCCATAAAAGCCATTTGTAAGTAAGTAAGGTATTACCCCATTTCCCATAACTATGGTCCAGGCACCCAGCTATGATCCAAAACGCATTATGTACTACTTAGTCCCCCAAGAGTTCGGTGTTTGCCATTTAAGGCGCCACTGTGATGGAATTATGTTCCCCATAAATGCTTCTATCTACCATTACACGTGGCAATGATATGGATGCTTAACAAGGTCAGTGTGCATCGTTCTATTGAATGCGCGAAGACACGAAATTATTCAGTTTGTGTTTGTCTGTTTTATTAAGCTCTCCTCTGTAGAACTGGTAAATTATAGATATATGATTGTTTGTACAATTAAACCTGGCTATATAGCGTTTACTTTCACGTAATAATTAGACTGGCAGAGGTTAAGGACTCTAAGTAAAAAATGTTTAACCTCAAAGCTAGAAGTCAGTCCTCAACTATGTACCATAATTTTTCGTGGACCATAGTTGTATTTCATTTTGAAATATTTGTTTTAATGAAATGTGAACAATTTGATTATTTACTTCTGCAAATACGGTATCTCAGTATATTCTAAAACACCATTTAACATTATAGTCCAGTAAATAAGGAAACAGGCTGTTCCAGCATCAATATTACTAGCACGAATGATGGTCCGGTAAAACGAAAACTTCAGGGTAGAAGGAAAACAATCGTCCCTGGAAGTGACTATGAGAGCGATGAAATTGAATTGGATACAAATTATGATGTTTCCGGTGTACTCTCCATATTTACAGACAGTGAGTCAGATGTGGAAAAGAAGACGAAATCTCTTAAAATAATGCTAAAGGCACATAGTTACATGGTAGTTACATATGAGGAGGAATTGTGGCCAGGGAAAGTTTTGGAAGTGAAGAACAATGGAGCTGTTGTTTCATGTATAGTAAGAAGCGGCAATTATTGAGCTGGCGAGAAATGGAAGACATTTTATTCTATAGAAAGGAAAACATAATAAAACAAATTGAAGACCCCATATGCGTCTCGAAAAAGAGAGATCTGTTTTCAATTTCAGAATTACAAGAGAAGTGGAGATTCGAAGGATAGAAATAAGCCTACTGAATATAGTTCTCAGTATGGTAAATAAACGTTATTATTGAACTTATGTGCATAATATTTTGCTAAGAATGTGTTAGTTTATATTGATACCATACTTTTGTTCTTTAATATACACTCAACGGCAAAAAAAATCGGGCCAACTACCTTTTATTTAAATTTTTTGAAAATTGTAGGATTTTTTAAATAATTGTTGGTGTGCTGAGGTTCATTTAGTTATTCATTTATTTTGTGATACGCAACAATGTAATACTGAATACGCAATAGCCAACAATGATCTGAAAAGGAGATTCGTTCTTCTTGCTATATTCTGTCTAAACTTCTCGGGCTCATTTCAAGCTATGCTGAAGAACTCTGTAGACTGGTAAGCTCTCTTGAGGCAGTATTCGAGTACTTCATTGTATACAAATGCCACTAAGTCCTACCGATTCAGCAAAATGGTTCATTGATAGAAGATGGGAATAGTCACCGTTATGTGGCTGCAGTTCTTGGGACCACAAGAGCCTTCCAGAAAATAAGACAAGTTAACGTGAGTGAGAGAACTGTAAGCGGACGTCTGGATGACTGTGGGCTGAATTCCAGAAGAACCAGCAAAAGGCCCAGAATTGCTCCAGCAACATCGTTGAACATTTGGAAGAAAATTGATACAATTTATAAGTTTTTACACCTTTTAATTATATCCATTTTTGGCGTTGAAAATAATAGAGCAAGTGATAATAAAAAAAGGGTTTTTTTTTTCTGGGAAGCAACGTTTTCTTCATTTCATAATGGGTTTTCTGATTCTCACCTCATAAAAAAAATTGAGAAATTTTAGGTGACCCGGTATTTTTGTCGGTGAGTGTATTTGTTCATTATTGCAGGAAAACGACTTTCAGATTTCACTTGTTTATTGTGTGTTTATACAATGAGTACTAATAAAAAGAATCCATGTACTTTTCATTTATTTTTTATATTTCTGTGCTAGATTATGTTTCTACCTTTAAATTAGAAACTCAATGTATTGATTTATGAATAATTACAGCTCCAGCTATAGTCCATTCATGCTTTCAAGCATGAATGTATAAGTGGACCATAGTTGGGCAACTAGGAATACAACTATGTACCAATGCTTATTATTTTTTAACACTTGTAATTAAATAATTTCAAACATATATGCCAATATTTATTTAATATACACTTACAAGAGTCCGAAGCCAAAATCTGGATGAATAGTATTGAATATACAAAGAAAAATATGAAAAATGTGGACCACAATTAGGGGAAACTACGGTACCTCTTTCTGGAAACATTCGAGATATGATATTTGACAGTTTGATTGTGCATTCAGCTTGATTCTCTCTTCAACGAAGAGTAATTTATGTTTCCTATTTTTGGAACTTCCGCGGAAACCATCACAATCTAAGACATGTATTTTTTTTAGTAGGTTATTTTACGACGCTTTATCAACAGCTTAGGTTATTTAGCGTCTGAATGAGATGAAGATGATAATGCCGGTGAAATGAGTCCGGGGTCCAGCACCGAGAGTTACCCAGCATTTGCTCATATTGGGTTGAGGAAAAACCCCGGAAAAAAACCTCAACCAGGTAACTTGCCCCGGCCGGGAATCGAACCCGGGCCACCTGGTTTCGCGGCTAGTCGCGCTAACCGTTACTCCACAGGTGTGGACTCTAAGACATCTAATTTTTTCATGGAATAATATAGGTATCAGATGCTAATATATTTTTCGAAGCCATAGTGCAAAAACGCTGTCATTTTGAGTGTTTTTACGTGGCTCAATTGTATTTTTTCATCTGTGAACCATACTTTTTTTTTTAATTTTTGCTCTACTTCCGAATTCATTCAAGATTTTGAAGGCTCTAGCTAGTAAATATCTCAGTAGAGTTATACAGGGACATCATTTCATTTTTCATTCAATTTTTAATGTACCTGAGTTTTTTAATGTACTTCACTTCCACCCCCTCTACTAGTAAACTTCCAACCGTTCTCCACACACAACAAAGCGTATACAGTCAAAGTCGCCTTACGGTCATAGTAAACACGAACAGTACTGAGTTAGTGAGTATAGTACGTTCCATAAATATGTTCGCGATTTCCAGTGGCGAAAGGGTTTTCAATATTGAATCATATTTTCACACAGATACTGTCCTCCGTTTTTCTACGTCGCATACCGGTTTCCCCTACCCGCTTTTGCTCGCCCTCTGTAAAGGCTGGTAACTGGGCTGTCTTAGCTCTTTTCTGAAAACATTAATTTCTGTTAGGAATTGGACGTCTACGTAATATTATACTACTGTTTAAAATAACTTAAATGAAAGGTTAATCAATTAAATGTCACGTGATTTCCCTCCTTTCTACAAGCCTGCGACAAAACCTCTTGGACGGACAGTAGATAGTATGTCTGAGTAATTTTATCTTTTCGGATCAGACAGAAGTGAAGATTAAATTTACAGTACGTAAGGTACAGTTTCCCTGGAAAAGGATGAGACGATTGAATATTCCTAAGTCTCAGATGTAAGACACTGCTCATGATGGGAGTCCAGAGCACTGATACACAAGATAACGAATATTGAGTTACTTAAATTCAGGCTACTTGGTTTGTTACTAGCATCGTTCCGAAATTCACTTCAAAAACTGCAAAAAATATGATAATATTACGTAAATAAAAGATAAATGTATACATAAATCGTGTAGTTAAATCGACAATGGACCTTCATGACTAGATCGACACTCCGCACAGAAAGGAAAGCTTTCGTGTCGTTGCAATAGCGCAGACGGTAAGACTTCTGCTTGTTTTGTAGAAGAGAGCGAGTTCGATTCTTAGTCTACACAACGATTTTTTTTACCTAAATAACGTTGAAATAGCTAAGTAACGTTGAAATAGAGTTTTACAAAGTCCTGAGATTAAGTGTTAATGGTTGCAAACTATACAAAATTACAAGTTATATTATAAACGTTAATCTAATGAATGAATTTATACACACACACACACATATATATACAATGTAAATGCATATATATTAAAAACTATCAATTAAAATGAAATTTTAAAATGTATATAATAGACAAACTTTTACAAAGGTTAAGAGTCCTTAGGCTATGTCATTTGTTGAGTAATTATTACAATATTTCATTAATAGCTTTCCCATATATGTAAGAAATGCACTCGCACAAAACCATTTTTCTTCAAAGTATGGCTTTGGATTATTTCATTCTCACCCCTTCAGTTAATTTTAACCAATTTATCTACGTGTTTGCAATAGTGTTTAATTTAAGTGCACTCAATTTTATTTATGTTATGATTGAATGAAAAAGCACTGTTGCTGTTATTGACTAATTACATATATTAATACTAATTATTAAATCCATCTGTTAAGTAACCAATTGCAGTATCTTTTGCAAAATCTTGAATGTTTAAGTTGTCAATAATATTTCTGTACTATATACTATAATACGTTAAAAGAATTTGCAATAGATTTGGGATCCTCTACTTTATAATCATTGGTTTTAATCAAAAAATATTTTCTTTCTTAGGATATCTACAAGTTTAAATTTAATAATATTCCGAATAGGTTTAATTGCATTATCTGAATTTTGTACTTTTCTATTCATATATATTCTATTTACCTCTTTCATAATTTTTGATAAATTACACTGTACTTCTTGCAGTATTTAAGAACATGAGGATCATTACATTGCAACTCATTACATATAGATTCTTCTTTTTAATACATGAGATTTTGAAATCCCTGTGTTATCTACATGGTTTTACTTTTGAATTTTTTCACAACATTGAGTGGAGAACATCCACTGAAGTGATTATGAAATTAAGTGAAAAATTCAATGCATTTACTCTTAATATAAGTAGTACGAGTATCATATATGTTTTTCCAAGATTCATTTTGTAGACCTAAATGTGAATAATCACTAGATACAGCATTTACGATCCTTTCTTAGTATTTAAATTAATATTTTGAAATTGTTCAGTGACATTGGAAACACTTAGGATTTGTTTATCATGTTCAGACAAGCCATTGATTATAGGTTCTGTCGAATAGGAATTCAGTCTAATTCTGTGTACAAAACATTTATCAATGGCTGTGCTACTTCAGCTTGTATGCTGTGGGAAAATGACTCTGCGACTAAGGTTTCCAGTTTCAAGGAGTGAATTTAATTTACTTTTACGGAAAAGTTCCGAGAGATAATCTATGTTTATGTCACTACAGATTACAAATTCCATATGAGATTTCTAAAGTCTTTTCTTTACAAATTCAATGTTTGCTGTAAATATTAATAAATAGTGTAAGAAATATGAATGATTGTAGTTAGAGTTCTGATTTACATTATAAAAAGCAAGAAGTTACATTCCTCCGCAAGATTCGAACTTTCGATGATGGTTTTGTCGTCCAACGCACAACCACGGACCTATTCAATGCTTATGTTAATAACCTACAATTTAGCTGTAGCAATGTGGTGTCATAACTTGGGGTTTGTTTACTTAATGTAATTAGATTTCATTTTATTATTTTCGCAACAATTGGACTTCCTGTTATGTCCTGTTACTTAAATATTTAATTTAGGGTTGATTTATTAACTCTTACTGTGCAAGATGCCACTTATTTCAATAATTCTATATCACGTTAAATAGTCATTGTCTACACTAAAGTAATATCGTTATCCCTCATTTCTCATCTTAATGGCCAACCGACGTGACATGAGACAGCGAGTTACAGCTCTAGTTGAGGCTGGCTATGGGGCTAGATCTGCTGGCCGTTTGGTCGGTGTTCCTAGAAGTACAGCAGCGAGGTGGGTTCATCGTTACCAAAATTTAGGGGAGGTCGAAAATCGCCCTATTCCTGGGCGTCCGCGGATTTCTTCATTGGAAGAGTATGCTCTCTTATTCTAGACAGTTCGACGGGAACCGTTTCTGACTGCTAACGAAATAAGAGCAGCATCTAACTTTCTTGGCTCTTCACAGACTGTGATCAGCAGGTTGAGGAACTGCGGTATTAGGAGCCGGAGGGCTGCGCAAATGGAAATATTGGGGGAAGCACAAGATTTCGACCGTCTTGCCTTCGCTACCAATCGAGTGGATTTCGATTGGAGAAATGTAATTTTCTCCGACGAAACAACAATCTCGAGTGATTACGAAGGTCCTGTCCGTGTCTATCGTGAGGATGGTCTCCGACATGACCAGTGCTATGTTCTCCGACGTGAAAGGTCGGGGCGCTTTAGCATACCGTGTTGGGGGTGGACGTCTTACGATGGACCTGGCGTTATAGAACGCATCAATGGCTGGTATAATGCGGGAACTTACGAGCACATTCTGGAAAATATATTCCTCCCCTCCGCCCGAGAAAGTTTTCCCGAAGGAACTTTGCTGTTCCAATAGGATAACCATCCCGTGCACTATGCTGCAAGCATTCAAAAATGGTTTCAAAGGAGACCCGAGATCGAAATGATTAATTGGTCTCCGAAGTCACCTGATTTGAATGTCATCGAAAATTTATGGGCGGAATTGAAAAAGAGAAGGATAGTCACCTATGCCTACCGACGCCCTCGAAATCGAGACGAATTGTGGGATCAAGTTGTTGACACCTGGGAAGATCTCGCCGGGGATCAGAACTTATTCCACAATCTCGTGACATTCATGCCGGATGGACTTAGAGCTATAATAGAAGCTGATGGCATGTGGACAAGATTTTAAGTTAACAGGTCTCTTTTTGATTCTTATGATTTTTGTTTGAGGAAGAATACTTTTAACTTCCAAGAAAGATTTTTTTTTTTGACGAGGTTCAGCCCACTTGTAAGACCCAGAAATAGGGCATAAATTATTCCATATTTTTGACAAATTAGACAGTCGAACTCTGAACAAATGAATTACACCTCAATAAAAAAAAAGTTTTACCCGGGATCCAACACGAGACGCTTCGGTTATAAAGTGGAACCGACACGCTACTATATGAGGTACCGAGACAATACAGTGACAGCAGCAGTCCCTTAGCAGGAATTTGCCATTCGGTACAGAGAAGCAATGATATTTTGTGACTCGAGCTATGTTGTGAAATCCTAGCCTTAAATGGCAGTCTTCTTCGTGATCCTTATTCAGGTCCTTGTCCTTGTTGTGGTCCTTGTAACAATTCTTGTACTATTTGTCATGTTATGTATCGTTACGTCGATATCAAGTGAACCGCGCTGTAGAACTTCAACTTCCGACGACCAAGAATCATCTCATTCTTTTTCAGGGTAACTGTACGTACTCTTTTATAGAGTAGGTACAGAATTATTTCAATATGAGTTACTAGTATGAAGACGAAACTGGTAATTGGAATTAGGTAGGACTAAAATAGTTTATAGTGCGATAATATGCACATTAGAACTGAAGCCTGTATCGAAATGAACGGCCACAATTTTCAAAATTGTGTTTAAATATCCATATTATGATTTATTTTTCAATTTAACTTCATTTTCTATATTGTGCGCTAATGTGCTGTAGACAGCATAATGAATACATCTGAACGGATAACTCAGTTCGTGAGTAAAAACACTTATTGTTAATACAGTACTGCATTTTGATTAAAGAAAACCTAATGAAAATAATTAAACTCTAAATCGCGATATTTCCTACTTAACGTCAATGGATGAACTACTTTTCTTCCCTCCTGTACCTAGTAAAGTAATTTGTTTCTATTGTACGCCAGTAGTCTATTACTTTTATTTTTTATTTTAGTAGGTTATTTTACGATGCTTTATCAACAGCTTAGGTTATTTAGCGTCTGAATGAGATAAAGGTGATAATGCCGGTGAAATGAGTCCGGGGTCCAGCACCGAAAGTTAACCAGCATTTGCTCATCTTGGGTTGATGGAAAACCCCGGAAAAAACCTCAACCTAGTAACTTATCCCGACCGGGAATCGAACCCGGGCCACCTGGTTTCGCAGCCAGATGCGCTGACCGTTACTCCACAGATGTGGAGTAGTCTATCATCGAACTCCAGTTGTTGAAGGGGGTAGCAAACGGTGTTTCCGTTTCTTAACAGTTAATCGAAAGTAGTATTAGAAATGTTAGTAAAAATAAAGTGATGTCCCTGTACATTACTGCTTTAGAAACATTCAAATTATAAATTCATTTTATGAATAGTCTGAAGAGTGACTTAGACCTATACCTGTGTGTCATGTTATCTCAAAAGTATTTGTACTTGTACCTTTAACTTCATCTTCATTACAGAGATATTTATGCACTTATTCTTTACAGTAATTTTATCCCGCGAAGAGAGCGAGGTCTTCCACTCTGACTTTACGGCTGATGCTGCAGATTGTTTTCAATGTGCTAATGAAGCGTTAATCATTTGAGACAAATTGTTCTAGCTGAGCGTACTTCACAATTTGATTGGCAGAGAAGTTATCATTCATGTAAATGTTTAATTAAAATATTATCTTGGTTTGTTAAGAGATAAAATATTCCTTAAATAATAATTCAATGCGAAAGAAAACAATCCATAAAGATGATTAATTATCAAATGGTAAAGTCTACTATATTCATGTAACAACATAATGGTTTAATGGACAAAAATGTTCGATTATGCCTTACAAAAGGGAAATACAAAATGTATACCGTACATTTCCAATCCACAAAAGCTGGTAAATTTCCCCTTGATAGAAACATTTAAATGCTATCATTATCAACTCAAATAATGGGTACATTAACAAACAGTGTGCATGTTTTCCCCACTCTGTGTAAATACAGGACTTTCATTTCAAAATTTGCCAGTCCAAATAACCATTTATTTCAATTTAATTTAATTAACACATCAATTTAAATATTGAGGGGAAAGTTTAAATCCAGTATTAAATTGTACTTTAAGTTTTACCCCCTCACTCCCAAACCCCAATACTTTGAGATTTAAATTTGAAATATTATTCAATAAAATCTTTATTACATCTCATTATTTGCTCCTACATATTTAGTCTTCTATTGCCATTCTTTAAAACTTTGAAACAGAATATAGGATAATGAAAGCCAAAGTACTACTTTGCGTTATTTTTGTATGTTTTTGATAAAATGGCAATGCTATATAAAGGAGTTCCGAAATCGGCTGTAGGGGAGAGTCGGGTAGTATCGGACATCGGGTAATATAGGACAGTGAGTTTCTTTCAGTTACCACACGATGATAGTACCTGATTAACATGGTTACGTTTCTGTGATGTGGCATAGAGAAACGTAACCATGTCATTCCGGTACTATCATATGGTGGTAGATGTAAGAAACGCACTGTCCGATACTACCCGATGTCCGATGCTACCCGACTCTCCCTTATTACTGAATAGCAAATAGAGCACAATTTTAACATTTAATTTGGTAAATGTAATTAATTTATTTTAGAAAATCATCCAAAATAAATTGTGTTTTCATTCTGCAACTAACTGACAATAACAACAATCGAGGTTTCCAGGGAACGATATAAAACAATAGATGTGGGAAAAAATAAGTGAGATATACGTAGTGTGTCTAAAAAGTTCGGTGAATGGTGTCATATCTGAACGGCAACTTGGCGCATGCGCTTGGAGAGAATCGATACACAGCATGCAATGCATGTGACTGGCAGTGTAAACAGACTGCGACCAGTTGAACGCAGTCAGTATGAGACGAAGTGTCACAGCGCAATGGAACAACGTGTAAACATCAAGTTCTGCTACAAATTGGGGAAGACTGCAACGGAGACACATGGAATGTTGGTGCAGGTGTACGGGAGGGAAGCCGTGAGTAGAAAATGTGTTTACGAATGGTTTAAACGCTTCCGTGAAGGGAAGGAAACAATTGAGGATGAGCCACGTTCAGGTCGGCCATCGACAAGCAGAACCCCAGAAATGATCGAGAAAATGCGACAAATGCTGGCACAAGATCGGCGACTGACTCTAAGATTGATTGCGGAGGAATTGGACATTAGCAAGAACACGGTGCACACCATCGTCCGCGATGATTTGGGTAAGCGGAAGATCTGCTCCCGATTTGTGCCCCACAAGCTCACAGACTAGCAGAAAACAAAATGGATGGAAACTTCTAGTGATTTCATTTCCATGTGTGACCAGGATCCATTGCTTCTGAAAACCATCGTCACGGGAGATGAGACCTGGTACTACCAGTTCGATCCGGAATCAAAACGGCAATCGATGTCATGGTGTTCACCGACTTCCCCGCGACCAAAAAAAAATTATTCCGTCTGCAAAAATCCAAGGTGAAAACAATGTTGATCGCCTTCTTCGACAACAACGGCATCATCCACAAGGAATTTGTTCCTGCAGGTCAAACCATGAATGCTGCATTTTACCAGTCCCTTTTGAACCGATTGCTACAGCGTATCCGGCTGGTTCGGCCACAGTTGCACAGGACTGGAAAATGGATGCTGCTCCATGACAATGCCCCTGCACACTGTGCGATCCGTGTGCGACAATTCCTGGCTCAGAAGACGGTAAATGTTCTTGAACACCCTCCGTACTCCCCTGATCTGACTCCTGCGGACTTCGTTCTGTTTCCCCGCTTGAAGGCGGCCATGAAAGGTGAACGTTTTGCGGACGTGAATGCCATCAAAGACTAAAAAGTTCCGGGAATGCTATCAGAAAACAAACAAAATAAATATACAAACAAATTTTCTTTATTGCCCATCAAAATAGTCGCCACCCGCTACAACACACTTTTGACAACTTTCGTACAGCTTCAGGAAACTATCAGCAAAGGTCTCCTGTGGAATCGATCGCAGAACGGCTGTCACACGATCTTTGATGGCATTCATGTCCGCAAAACGTTCACCTTTCATGGCCGCCTTCAAGCAGGGAAACAGGAAGAAGTCCGCAGGAGCTTGATCAGGGGAGTACGGAGGGTTTTCAAGAATAGTTACCATCTTCTGAGCCAGGAATTGGAAGAGTTCGGTGAATGCTATCAGAAAACAAACAAAACAAAGATACAAACTAATTTTCTTCATTGCCCTTCAAAATAGTCGCCATCCGCTACAACATACTTTTGACAACGTTCGTACAGCTTCTGGAAACTATCAGCAAAGGTCTCCTGTGAAATCGATTGCAGAACGTCTGTCACACGATTTTGATGACATTCACATCCGCAAAACGTTCACCTTTCATGGCCGTCTTGAAGCGGGGAAACAGAAAGAAGTCCGCAGTAGCCAGATCAAGGGAGTACGGACGATGTTCAAGAACATTTACCATCTTCTGAGCCAGGAATTGGCGCACACGGATCGCACAGTGTGCATGGGCATTGTCGTGGATTCTTTAGTAGATTATTTTACGACGCTTTATCAACATCTTAGGTTATTTAGCGTCTGAATGAGATGAAGGTGATAATGACGGTGAAATGAGTCCCGGGCCCAACACCGACAGTTACCCAGCATTTGCTCATATTGGGTTGAGAGAAAACCCCGGAAAAAACCTCAACCAGGTAACTTGCCCCGACCGGGAATCGAACCCGGGCCACCTGGTTTCGCGGCTAGACGCGCTAACCGTTACTCCACAGGTGTGGACACATTGTCATGGAGCAGCATCCATTTTACAGTCCTGTGCAACTCTCGCCGAACCCGCCGCATACGCTGTAGCAATCGGTTCAAAACAGACTGGTAAAATGCAGCACTAATGGTTTGACCTGCAGGAACAAAATCGTTGTGGATGATGCCTTTGTTGTCGAAGAAGGCGATCAACAGTGTTTTCACATTGGATTTTTGCAGACGGCATTTTTTTTTGTCTCGGGGAAGTCAGTGAACACCATGACATCGATTGCCGTTTTGATTCCGGATCGAACTGGTAGTACCAGGTCTCATCTCCCGTGACGATGGTTTTCAGAAGCAATGGATCCTGGTCACACATGGAAATGAAATCACCAGAAGTTTCCATCCATTTTGCTTTCTGCTAGTCTGTGAGCTTGTGGGGCACAAATCGGGAGCAGATCTTCCGCTTACCCAAATCATCGCGGACGATGGTGTGCACCGTGTTCTTGCTAATGTCCAATTCCTCCGCAATCAATCTTAGAGTCAGTCGCCGATCTTGTGCCAGCATTTGTCGCATTTTCTCGATCATTTCTGGGGTTCTGCTTGTCGATGGCCGACCTGAACGTGGCTCATCCTCAATTGTTTCCTTCCCTTCACGGAAGCGTTTAAACCGTTCGTAAACACATTTTCTGCTCACGGCTTCCCTCCCGTACACCTGCACCAACATTCCATGTGTCTCCGTTGCAGTCTTCCCCAATTTATAGCAGAACTTGATGTTTACACATTGCTCCATTGCGCTGTGACACGTCCTCCTACACAGACTACGTTGAACTGGTCGCAGTCTATTTACACTGCCAGTCACATACATTGCATGCTGTGTATCGATTCTCTCCAAGTCTCTGAAGAACCATGCGCATGCGCCAAGTTGCCGTTCAGATATGACAGCATTCACCGAACTTTTTAGACACACCACGTATGAACAATTCAATACACTTTCAAATTTATGTTTCGGAACATAGGGGAGCTATTTAAAAGTTCAAGGGGAAAGGTGAGAGGGTGAAACCAAAAATGCAATTAACACTACTTTTAAACTTCTCCCTAAATTGATGTTTTATTTTAGTTTAAATAAAATTTAATTGGTGTAAACAATTATTAGAGTGGAAAGTTTTTCAATGAAAGGACAGTATATTGCAATATTAAGCTCCTTTGCATGCCTTTCGTATATAATTTGCTCGAATAACTTTTCGTCTTTTTGCATGATACGTATATACATTTCAGTTCTCTAAAGGTAATTTTTTTATTCAGAAACAAAATAGTGCAGATGGAGTGGAAAACTGAGAGAAATGAAAGGCACAAGATTTGATGAAAAGTATTGAAATACACAACCAAATGCAACAAAGAAGTTGAGAGTCCGAAAGACAATGGTGAAATGAATTCAGAGTTTAGGAATGATTTCTGCAGTTATAGTCCTTGTTACTGAAAGGAACGTCATGATTAGACTTCGTTGAATTGCCACACGCAGCATGCAATCATGTTGCCGATGTACGGTAGTATAGAGGAGGTGAGCGACCGCCCGGTCTCGTAGTATAAGCAGTTCATGTTAAGAGTTGTGACCGGTTCAAATAGATAGAGCAGCTACAGCTAATCTATACCTATGTAAGCACTTGTTTTTGCATTACTGTTGTTGGAATAGTCAAAGTTTAACATTTGTTCAGTGCAGACAAGAATTCATTCAAACATACTACAATGAGAGTGTTGCTGTTCCAAATAATTGCTCCTGGAATACCCTTGCCCCCGCAGCCAGTCTTGACCCGTTGGGAAACGTAGTTGGATGTTGTTAATTCTTATGCACAACATTACGGCAAAAACAATGGAGTAATTGATGAATTGGATAGCACAGACAGTTCCGCTGTTGCAGCTGTAAAATCATTGCCTTCTGAAAAGCTATTGAAGGATATTCTGTTCATTTATTCTAATTTTAAAATCGTGTCCAAAAGCATCATCCCGTTAGAATCGTCTAAACTAAAACTCTCAGGAGCCCTTAATATAGCGGATAAAGTATCACAAACCGTTATCCAAAATAACAATTCATTAATTTCAGAAAAAGTGAAATGTAAGTTGAGAAACATTATTGCTAAAATTTCTGCCTATTCACAACTTCGTATTATAAATGATGTACCATCAGGTCGCGACAAGACATCTGAAGTTGGTGTACTAAAAAGTAGTGACTTTCCTTTCTTCAAATATGTACAGTTACCCTGAAAAAGAATGAGACGATTCTTGGTCGTCGGAAGTTAAAGTTCTACAGCGCGGTTCACTCAATATCGACGTAACGATTCCTAACATGACAAATAGTACAAGAATTGTTACAAGGACCATAACAAGGACAAGGACCAGAAAAAGGATCACGAAGAACACTGCCATTTAAGGCCAGGATTTCACAACATAGCTCGAGTCACAAAATATCATTGCTTCACTGTACCGAATGGCAAATGACTGCTAAAGGATCTACATTCTGGACTGCTGCTGTCACTGTCTTGTCTCGGTAGCTCATATAGTAGCGTCTCGGTTCCACTGTATTACCGAAACGTCTCGTGTTCGATCCCGGGTAAAACTTTTTTTTTATTAAGGTGTAATTAATTTGTTCAGAGTTCCTCGACTGTCTAATTTGTCGAAAAATATGGAATAATTTATG